>NC_142882.1:64019166-64336458 GCF_051225735.1 Oryctolagus cuniculus | reverse complement strand
GAGGAAGGAGAGGTGTGGAGGGAGCTGGCCCCTGAGAGAAATTTTGCTGTGAGGGAGAGAAGTCACTCTCTTCCCATCTTCACAACGCATGCAAATATGCTCCTAATATATTGTAATACTTCTTTTCAAAGCCCACTTGGACTATTAGAAGAATCAACTGACCAACTAACAATATTTATAATAAATGGTATGCATGTGGGAGAAGCCTTCTGTTCATTACTTTTCTAAAAAATTTCCGTGCTGTGCCACGCAACTGAATTAATAATAGCTGACATTTTGTGAACAATTATGACTTTTCAATTAAAACATTTCATCCTATTCAGTATTCAGAACTACCCGGTAAGGCAAATGCTCTGCCTCTCTCATTTTATAGACGAGCAATCCAAGCCTCGCAGAGTTAAGACGTTGTGCCAGACCAAAGCCGGCACCACTTGGCGAGGCAGGAAGGAGACCCACGTTTTGGTTTCAGAGTGTGTGTTCCCAAACTTTGCACAATAGCAGTTGGAGATAAGAAAACAGGTCGTAGTGACATAGTCATCTCCACTTAAATAAATATGACTTTTCTCAACTCGCTAATAATTTTGGTAGTAAGATGAATATCTATTGAATAACCTTCAGTACTAGTTCGGATAATTCTGTTGGTAGCTGAGAACGTATTAATAGAGACCATTGGTATGATCCTTTTTTTTTTTTTTTTGATTCATGTAGGAAAGGGACCTAAGAAGAGCCATCAACTTTCCACTAAATCTGGAATACTCAAAGCTAAATGTTCTAAATAAGGTGTCTGACAATATGCTCAAGATATTCAAAAAGGAAGAATCTGTAAGTGTTCTATTTAGATTGCAAGAATAGTAGTAGCACATCCTTTATTTACTGGATTTATGAAAATGTATGCTATGGTTGAATGTTAATATTCCCAAAAGCCTATGTGTTGGATGCGTGGTCCCCAGAGCAGTGCTTTGGGTTAGCTGGCAGAACTTGTAGGAGGTAGACCTACAAGGAAGCCCTTATGTCACTGGGGGTGTGCACTCGAACGGCAGTTCTTCCGAGAGGCTTGCTACCAAAGACTGAGTCTGAGCCATCGCTCTCTCCGCTTCCTGGCTCTCCACCAGCCATGGACCCTCCAGAGTCAAAGCCTGCACCATGCCATTTGGACTCCAAGACTAGTTAAATGAATTCTCTCTCTCTCTCTCACTCTCTGTGTGTGTGTGTGTGTGTGTGTGTGTGTTTCTTAAAATATTTATTTGAGACACAGAGAGAGAGAGAGCTCCTATCCAAATGCCTGCAACGGCTGGGCCTGCATGAGGCTGAACCTGGAAACTGAGAATTCAGTCCAGGCTTCCACATGGTTGTTAGGAGCCCAGCTACTTGAGCCATTACGGCTGCCTCCCAGGGTCTGCTTTAGCAGGAAGCTGGAGTCAGGCGCCAGAGGCCAGTAGCCAGCCCAGGCACCTGATGTGGGATGAAAGCATCTTACCCACTAGGCCAAATGCTTGTCCGTGAACTTTTTCTCGTAAATGAGATACCTCTGGTATTTCTGTATAATAATGGAAACACTGACCAATACAACGTGCTTTCAATGATCGCTTCCAGGTATGTTTCTGAAAAAGTCAGTTCTGCAGAAGTTTTATTAACAGAGCCCCTCACTTCATCAGTGCTAAGGGCTAGGTCCCCGTGGAAACGCGGAGATTCGTCCTTTGCCTAAGGCATCGGTAAACAGGAGCACACCAGGAAAAGGCCAAGGAAGGTGGGACTGACTTGTACTCTGCACGGAATGTTTGCCCCTCAAGATGAGAGCTGCTTGGCTCTCTGTACCAACAGCTGTTTTGCTCATTGCAAGTGCAAAGTGACACAGCTCAACTCCATGAGATGTTGAAGGCAGGAGGCTGTGCCATCGTCCAGGCATTCTAGTTATTTAAAACCTCTTGCAAATGGTTTGAGTTTTTTTCAAAGTACATCACTTTGCAAAAGTTCTTGAGGAGGTTATGGTCTTCCTGCACAGATGATTTCTTTGTATATTTCCAAGTGTGATAGGAGTGACAGGTATCAAAAACCGCTAGTGAGAGGACAGGAAAGAGAAGTGACAGCATGGAAGACTTCATGGAAAGTGTAATCTAAATCACGTTTTATGTTTAATTTTTATAGGAAATGGGTGCCCAATGGTTTGTTTTTGTTTTTTTGTTTTTTTTTTTTTTTTTTTTTTTTTTTGACAGGCAGAGTGGACAGTGAGAGAGAGAGACAGAGAGAAAGGTCTTCCTTTGCGTTGGTTCACCCTCCAATGGCCGCCGCGGCCAACGCGCTGCGGCCAGCGCGCTGCGGCCAGCGCACCGCGCTGTTCCGATGGCAGGAGCCAGGTACTTCTCCTGGTCTCCCATGGGGTGCAGAGCCCAAGCACTTGGGCCATCCTCCACTGCACTCCCTGGCCACAGCAGAGAGCTGGCCTGGAAGAGGGGCAACTGGGACAGAATCTGGCGCCCCGACCGGGACTTGAACCGGGTGTGCCAGCGCCGCAAGGCGGAGGATTAGCCTAGTGAGCTGCGGCGCCGGCTGGTGCCCAATGTTTTAATTATAAAGAGAAGAAGTAAAACAAACACACATGATTCATTCAGAGACCACTTCATTTATAAGACTGAGATATTATGTATAAACTTCTTGCTCGTTTTCATTGGGTGGTATAACACATTATGTAATTTCCAAAATATTTTAAAAATTCTTCATATAAACAGGCCATCTTTTTAAAAATTTATTTATTTATTTGAAAGGTGGAGCTACAGTTAGGCAGAGGCAGAGGCAGAGAGAGAGAGGTCTTCCATCTACTGGTTCATGTCAGATGGCCGCAACAGCCAGAGCTGGGCCAATTCAAAGCCAGGAGCCAGGAGCTTCTTCCGGGTCTCCCAAGAGGGTACAGGGGCCCAAGGACTTGGGCCATCTTCTACTGCTTTCCCAGGCCATAGCAGAGAGCTGGATCAGAAGTGGAGCAGCCGAGACTCAAACTGGTGCCCATATAGGATGCCAGCACTGCAGGCAGTGGCTTTACCTGCTATGCCACAGCGCCAGTCCCTAAACAAGCCATTTTAATGACTGTTTACTATTCTAGTACATAGGTAAGCTGTAACTTGTTGAAGCATTGCCCTACTCTTGGCCATTTGGACTTTTTGCAACTTTTGATTGTTAGAACCTATGAAACAAGCTGGAGTAAATGCTATTGTGTGAATCATCTTTGTTTTCATCCCCAAGTATTTCCTTAAGTACATATTGTCAGGAGTAAGCCAAACTGCTGAGACAAAGAACCTAAGAATTTTTTAAAGGTTTATTTATTTGTTTGAAAGGCAGAGTTACACTCCCCAGATGGCCTCAATGGTCAGGACTGGGCCAAGCTGACACCTGGAGCTATGAGCTTCATCCCTGTCTCCCATGTGGGTGGCAGTGCCCCAAGTATTTGGGCCATTCTCCGCTGCTTTTCTCAGGCCATTAGCAGAGAGCAGGATCAGAAGTGGAGCAGCCGGCACACAAACCAGTGTTGCAGGCAGCAGCTTTACTCTCTTTGCTGCCACAACAGCCCCAATGAGAGCATTTTTAAGGCTCTTGTCAAGGCATTTTCCCCAGGAATATATAGATGCATTTGTCTCACCAAACTCCGGACAAGCAAAGCTGTAACTTTAAATTATATGCATCTGTTTATTAATTTGATGAACAAAATAGTATCTCATCATTATTTGAATTCTTTAAATTATTTACTTGAATTCTTGTAAGTTTTTTCTAAAGATTTATTTATTTATTTGAAAGGCAGAGTTAAAGAGGTAGAGGCAGAGAGAAAGAGAAGTCTTCCATCTACTGGTTCACTCCCCAAATGGCCGCAATGGCCAGAGCTGTGCCAATCCAAGAAGCCAGGAGCTTCTTCCAGGTCTCTCAAGTGGGTGCAGGGGCCCAAAGATGTGGGCCACCCTCTACTGCTTTCCCAGCCATAGCAGAGAGCTGGACTGGAAGTGGAGCAGCTGGGACTCGAACCGGCACCCATATAGGATGCTGGCACTGCAGGCTGTGGCCTTACTCCCTATGCCACAGTGCTGGCCCCTTGTAATATTTTATTCCATTGTAGAAATTATCTATTACTATTCCTTGTTAATTTGATATTTGGGAGTTTTAGTGTTTTAAGGATATGTGAGTCAGTTGTGTATCAAGAACAATAACCCATTATCAAATTTCTCCTTTACTTGTGTCTGCCTTTTGTGGTCTGTTTTTTGTCATGGTAATGGACAGAAACAAGGGCACAGGTGTACTGAAGAATCTGACACTTGCAGGGAGAAGGCCACTTTCAGAGGTTGCCTAGTTGCGGACAGATGTTCGTTGCTGTGGCTGCAGACAGAGCTGGAAACATAGACTGTTAAACACTGTGTAGAATTCGTACTTCAGACTTTGTGAGTGTTCAGTGATGAAACAATGGAGGCTTCAAACAAAACAGAAGAGATGTAATCAGATCTACTTCTAAGAAACAGAGACCGAAGAATAGGGCAGAGGATGGGCTTGGAGTGGAAGATTACCCAAGGGGACCACAGAACTCTTTATTTCTATTTTTGTCTTCTGTTTTTATTTATTTGAAAGGGGGAGAGAGAGAGACAGAGGCAGAGACAGAGAGGCAGGCTGAGATGTTCCACACATTGGCTTACTCCTCAAATGTTCCCAACAGCTGTGACTGGGCGGGCTGAAGCTAGGAGCCTGAAAATTGATCCAGATCTCTCATGTGCGTGGCAGGCACCCAACTACTTGAGCTGTCTCCTGTTGCCTCTTAAGGGGCACATTAGCAGGAAGTGGGACTTGGTGGTAGAACCGGGACTTGAACTAGGCACTCAGATATGAGATGAGGGTGTCCCAAGCAGTGTCTCGCCCACTGAGCCAAATGCCTTCCCCTCTGTCCCTGCCCTGCCCCAGACTATAGAAAGCACTTCCTCAGTGGTCTCTTGCTGTTGGCTTACATGACTTGATGTTTAGTTTTAAGTATTTACATTTAAACTTAAATGTGGAATGGAGTATTGTGGACAATTATTTCTTAGAGAAAGAAGTTAAAATAGGTGAAGGTGAGTACAAATATCAGATTGAGGGAATTTAGGGACCTGACTTCAGAGGAATACAGACCCTTCTTTAAAAATATATGCCTGGGATGGCGCTGTGGTATAGTGGATAAAGCCACCACCTGCAGTGCCAGCATCCCATATGGGTGCTGGTCTGAGTCCTGGCTGCACCACTTCCAATCCAGCTCTCTACTATGGCCTGGGAAAGCAGTGGAAGATGGTCCAAGTCCTTGGACCCCTGCACCTGCGTGGGAGACCCAGAAGAAGCTTCCTGGCTCCTGGCTTTGGATTGGCGCAGCTCCAGCCATTGCAGCCATCTGGGGAGTGAACTAGTGGATGGAAGACCTCTCTCTCTCTCTCTCTCTCTCTCTGCTTCTGCTTCTCTGTAACTCTGCCTTTCAAATAAATACATAAATAAATCTTGGCATATTTAGCCAAGTCTGGAAATTGTATAGAAAAGTAGAAGAGATAAACTGTAAAAAATAGACTGGCCCAATACTGGAAGACATCAAATATTATACAGAGTTTGGAATGATTGGTAGATAATGGGTAACCTTTAAAATTTTTGGCATGAATAATTAGCTTATTGGGAACACTAGCCTGAGAATACACAGTAAGAGATGTGGAGAAAGAATACAAGCAGGAAGAATGGTTGTGAATTTACTTGCCTGCTGCATTTCAGACACTTTGGTGATACATAGCAAGTTTTTTGACCAAACAATTTCACTTCTAGGAATTTATTTTAAAATAGCAGGAAAATTATTTAAAGATGTATACAGGGGCCGGCATGGTGGCACCCTGGGTTGGTCCTCCGCCTGCAGCGCTGGCATCCCATGTGGACTCCAGGTTCTGGTCCTGGTTCTGGTTCCAGTTGCTCCTCTTCCAGTCCAGCTCTCTGCTGTGGCCCGGGAAGACAGTGGAGGATGGCCCAGGTGCTTGGGCCCCCCACATGGGAGACCGGGAGGAGGCTCCTGGCTCCTGGCTTTGGATCGGCGTAGCTCTGGCCATTTCGGCCATGTGGGGAGTGAACCAGTGGAGGGAAGACCTTTCTCTGTCTCTCTCCCTCTCACTGTCTATAACTCTACCTGTCAAATAAATAAAAAAAATAAAAAGTAAGATGTATACAAATATATGCAAGGATTTTCATGGAATTCTTATTTATAATAGAGCAAAAATTTAAAAGCTACATACTAAAAACAACTCATGAGATACTATGAAATGTGGAGTATCATGATGCAAATTTGTATTTATTCACCTTGAAATGATTTCCTGATGTATTGAGATGAAAGCAGAGAATCAACAAGGAGACTGTGAGTGCCTTCACCTTTATATTAATTAGTACACATCACCTTTTCTAGGTAATGTTTATAGGGCTGTCCTTACAGCAGTGGTTCCAAAGCAAACTTTATTTAAAGTAAGTTTCACTAAGTAAAGCCAACCAGTTCTCTTTCCTTCCTATAAGGATTCTGATCAAGTAGGGCAGGGGCCAGGTCTTATTGATCACAGTCTCTGATCCCAAATGGCACTTAGTAAGGATGTGCCTAATGTTGAATTGGTGCCGGTTCAGCATTCTGTAGGTCTATACCACAAGGTGTGAGGCCAATTCCGTTTCACTTCTATGACTGCAAAGGCGCTTTCTCCCAAACCCCAGCACCGGAATTGAAGTGCTCCAAACAGGCCCCATAAGATGAGCTACAGGGGGTTGGTTGTAGTAGAACCATCATCAGTTCTAGGTTGAGAAATATGTTGTCAATCCTAATAGGCCTGATGTTTTATAGGTAAAATAGAGAATCTAAGAGGTCAAATGACTTGCTCTATTTTACCTATAAAACGGGGACAACTGAAAGAGGTTTCTTAACTTGATTTCTGCCTCTCCAGATTAGGTTAGACAAGGAACATCAGTATCTAAAATAGATTTCTGTCGGCGCCACGGCTCAATAGGCTAATCCTCCACCTGCGGCGTCGGTACCCCGGGTTCTATTCCCGGTCGGGGCGCCGGATTCTGTCCCAGCTGCTCCTCTTCCAGTCCAGCTCCCTGCTATGGCCCAGGAGTGCAGTGGAGGATGGCCCAAGTCCTTGGGCCCTGCACCCGCATGGGAGACCAGGAGGAAGCACCTGGCTCCTGGCTTCGGATTGGCACAGTGCCAAAAGTAGCGGCCATTTGGGGGGTGAATGAAGGGAAGGAAGACCTTTCTTTCTGTCTCTCTCTCTCTCTCACTGTCCACTCCGCCTGTCCAAAAAAAAAAAAAAAAAAAAAAAAGATTTCTTTAAAAACTGTTAGAGTAACATGCACACAACCCATTGCCTAAAATGATGAAGTGCTTTCCCTTCATAATTAGCCTCTGTGGAATAAACCAGTCATTTCCTCCAGTATTACAAAGCTTTCCTATTTTCCTAAGTGCATGTGCACATTAAAGAGAATATCACCTCAATTGTGAGTACTTAACATAAATATGTTACGGTAACCATGTAAACTATCTTGATCCTATATTCAAACCCATAGAGTATTTCCAGAAAAGGAGGCCAACCTTCTTTAGATTCATCTAAAACATTTTCCTGCTGAAAACAAAATGCTATTTAACATTTTTTTGGCTTCAGGCAAAAAAAAAAAAAAGGGAGTTGTTTGTGCTCTTCCTTTCTGCATTTCGTGCTCTAAACACTAGGCTCAGGGAAACAAATGCATGTACTAGAAAAAAAAATAATTGCTATGCTGGTTATACCAACGATTTCATTAGCATGAGCTCCAATGTTATTTCTCCACGTTTCATCCAAATATGTAGCCAAATCTCTTTTCTACGAGACTTAAGGACCATTTCAAATCTAAAGCCTTAAGATTAGCAATTAATAGTGAAATGATAGAGGCCAAAGCTGTAGCACAACAGGTTAAGCCACTGCCTGCAGTGCCGGTTCAAGTCCCAGCTGTCCACTTCCCATTCAGCTCCCTGCTAATGCACCGAGGAAAACAACAGAACTTGGCCCAAGCCCTTGGGCCTCTGCCACCCACGTGGGAGACCCAGACAAAGCTCCAGGCTCCTAGTTTCAGCCTGGCCCAGCTCTGGCCATTGCAGCCACTTAGAGAGTGGATCAGCAAATGGAAGATCTTTCTCTCTTTGTCTCCTTCTCTCTCTCTCTGTACTCTATCTTTCCATTAAATAAATAAATCTTTTCTTAAATGAAAATTATAACACTATCTTTCAATCTACTTCCCACATTTAATTTTTTCTGTCTCTCTCTCATTCATTCTCCTTTGAAAGTAAAGAAAAGGTCATGGGTGATGCCAAAGAACATAGGTTATTGACAAGGAACTGTAAAAAATTGGGGCATTGATCTTAAAAGCAAAACTCATGACATGGTGCACCTTAGAGAGCTGACAGTAACCTTTCATTAATCCGACACCCAATTCTTCCCTATTCTCAGACACTTAATGTATACAGAAAGATAGATGAGTCGTGTTTCTCTAGGTCTCTGCGTGTTTAGAGAGGCAGGAGCTCAGATGTGCAACTCCCTGAGTTGTAGATATGAGATGGGATTGTGTTTCTCGTGGAGTGTGTGAAAGAGGGAAAAGATGGAAGAGAACAATAGCCAGGCAGCTGAAGTCTGTGCCTGGAGAAAGAGGAAACACTGAGGTGGGTCTGAAAGGTCTCTCGAGGGTGCAACAGAGTAAGTTTTTTATAACTGAAGAAAATGATTAAGTGGCAGAAAGACAGAGAAATGGATTCAATGAGCTCCTCACTGCTAGTTCACTCCTCAAGTGCTGCAGTGGCTAGTGCTGGACCAGGCCGCAGCTTGGGTCCAGAAACAGCCAATCAAGGTCTCTCATGTAGGTGACAGAACCCATTAACTTGAAGACCCACGAGGAAGCCATTCGCAGGAATCCAGAGTCAGCAGTGGAGTTGGGAATTAAACTCGGATGTCTTGATATGGGATGCAAGGATAGACACCAACGATTAGGCTAAACATTTGCCCCTAAATTAAACTTTTTTATCTGGAGATAACTGTATACTCACCAGCAGTTGTAAAAAACAATACAGAAAGATTTTATTTACCCAGTTTCTCCAAGTGGCAAAATGATATTTTATAGTGCAGTATCATGGTACCTCAGCCAGAACACTGACACTGACACAGTGAAGGTTGAGAGCGATCGGGAGGGTTAGGGTTAGGGTTAGGCTTAGGGTTAGGGTTAGGGTGGTCACAATCGGGAGCACACGGCTCCCTCTGCAGCCTCTACACAGCTTCACACGCATCCCCCCAACCCCTGCCAAGCACTGATATCTTTTTTCCTTTAAATTTTTCATTCCCAGGGTGTTTTATAAAGTCAACAATATGTGAAATTTTAGGGTAGGGTTTTTATTTCACTTGTCATAATTCCTGAAATTTTATTGTGTCAACAGCTCATTCCTTTTTATTACTGAGTAGTATTCCAGTTTGCTTAACCTGTCACTCACTAAAAGCAAACATGTACTCATTTTAAATTTACGCTTACAATGAAATTTGACAATTTGCTACTCTCATGAAATCATTGACATAATCAAATAATAAGACATTCATTTATCCAAAAGAAATTAAAATGTATGTTCACATATAAACAAGAATTATTGCAGTACCTTAAGTCGCAATATTGAAAAACTATAAACACAAATACCCAACCATAGATGAATAAATAAGTTCACAAATAAATTATGATATATCCGTGCAATGTAACATTACTGAGCAGTAAGATGCAGTGAACTACTGACATAGCCAACATGGATAACTTCAAAAATATCCAACTCAGTGAAAAAAAGTCAGGCACAAAAGAGTATATGATCTATGATTTCATTTATATGGATTTCTAGTGATGGTCACAAAGTACGTTAGTGATTGCTGGGCTGGGGGGTGGATTGCAAAGGGGTACAGAGAATTTCTCGTGGTTCAGGAGAACATTTTGGACCCTAAATGTGGGGAGATTCTGTTGTTCAGAATAGAAGGAGCTTACTTTCACAGAAAACAAGGAGCTGGTGGGAAATAAATTTGTTTATGGAGGATATAAAAAGAGGAAAAGGAAAAAGAAGAAAGGAGGCCTGAGGAACCAACAGAAAGAATAAGGATTCCCCAAGGGGAAAACGGAGGAAACTGGGAACAAACCTATGAAGCTTCAAACTGCAGAAAGCTGTTTGCAGTGACACAGTATCCGGCGCGTGAGATTGGCCCATTTGACGTCACGTTTGGAAAATGCAAATTCTCTGATTTGGTTTCTGATCTTTACGCAGCTGTGTGCTGTCCTTCATTGGGTCTTGCAGGAGAACTTAGCCAATAAACACAGAAGGAAGGAGCTTTGAGACAGTAGGAGTGGTCATCGATGGAGCAGTCTCCGATTCCATTAATCGGTGCAATGAGAAATTACCTCTATAAACAGAAAAGACCCTTGCCTTGCTGTTCTTGGGATGCTTCATGACAAAATCCAGGGAGATGTCTTCCACTCATGTCTTGCAGGACGCTGTTTGTTTACCTCCAGAGAGTGTATTGTGCTGATACAGTAAATAGCACATCTGGGTGGAAATCAGCCCTTTTAAAAGGCCCACTACCTATGCCCAAATCTCCTCTACCCCTGAAGGAGCAGTACTTACCTGGGTTGTACAGAGAGGAACTGGAGCAAGGACAATAAGGTTGTAGCATGAGTTGAATGTGAAAGAAAACAAATGAATAGAAGCTCAAAGACAACTGGGAGTAGGAATAAACACCAAATCCAGAGAGCCTAGAGCTGAGAATCAGATAGGATATGATTGCTGCAAGTCAGGATTGATGAAGTATATGAGAGAAAATGGAATAAAGTTGCAAATGGAGAGAATTGTTAGTAGACACTAAAAACAATGAGTAAAAGTTCTACAATGATATTTTTGTACAGTGTAAGGTATACTCCCCCAGCTTTATTTAATTACGAAGAGAAAATGCATATAAGCAGTTTTTGCTTATAACTTCAGCAAGTGTTTAAAGTTAGCACCATCAATAGCATAATGGATTAACAATGACATAATGCACAATACTGCTGTGATGATGTGTGAGGTTTCCCTATCATCCATGAAGCATTCTTTCGAAAGTGTTTAATCTGAAGCTCATCAGACGTGACTCCTATGGAAACACAAAGGACATCAGAATAAATGCAATGACACCACAGGAAGCAATCAGATGCATGCAGAGTATGGGGTGTTCTGAAAAAGGCTATGCCTCACCCTACGAGCTATTAGTAATAGTAATTACTAATTCAGTTCCAGAGAGAAAGAGGAGGTATTTCATCTCTTAATACTGTAGGCCATAGATAAAGTTAATGAACAAGTTAGAACCTGGATGATTAAAGAAGAAACTCTAGACAGACTCTTAGATCAATTGCTTAATGAGGAAAATATTGGAGATTAAAACAAGGGTTTGCTGTGTAGCATTTGCAGAATATAATTAAGCATAAATTAAGTAAGCAATTAAATGCATATAGTCTTTACTCAACATGTGAGTTCAATCATTTCCAACTTGTCCTTTTCTTGTCCTTATAGAGTCTCACATAAAAGATACCCCTTTGTTGGGCCGGCACTGTGGCGTAGCGGGTAAAGCTGCTGCTTGCAGTGCTGGCATCCCATATGGGCTACATTTTGTGTCTCAGCTGCTCCACTTCCAATCCAGCTCTCTGTTGTGGCCTGGGAAAGCAGTGGAAGATGGCCCAAGTCCTTGGGCCTCTGCACCTACGTGGGAGACCCAGAAGAAGCTTCTGGCTCCTGGTTTTGGATTGGTGCAGCTTCAGCCATTGCAGCCATCTGGGGAGTGAACTAGTGGATGGAAGACCTCTCTCTCTCTCTCTCTCTCTCTCTCTTTCTCTTTCTCTCTCTGCCTCTGCCTCTCTGTAACACTGCCTTTCAAATAAATAAATAAATAAATCTTTAAAAAAAAAAAAAAAGATAACCCTTTGCTGGATCCCAGTTTGTATTCGTAGGCAAGGGAAATCCATGGAATCAACCCAGATATCCTGCACCAGTTGGCCAATTCAGCTTCCAGATAGCTTTTGATAAAATAACTCAGGCTTGTCCCCTCCACCTAGCCCAATTTTATCTCCAATATTTTATTTTTAAAATTCTCACATATACAGAAGTTGAAAGAACTTTTATGAATGCCTGTGTGCACTCCTCTAGGTCCAAGAATTGTTGACTTTTTTCCAAATGTAATTTACATTTTCATATCAGAGTTTCTGCTCCATAAATATAGTGCCATTTTTATGAAAAATTAAGACCAATTCTTTTACATCATCTAATATCAGCAAATATTTAAATTTATCTAATTGACCCAATTACATATATATACATACATATATGTTTGTACATATATGTTTGTACATATATGTATGTATATGTGTGTGTATATATATATATATAAATGATATATTTCCCTCTGGAGTCAGAATCTGATCAACACTTACGCATTGTATTATTTGTGTGTGATTTATCCCTTTCATCCTTTAGTCTGGGATATCCTATTTGATTTTTCTTACTATCTTGTCTTGTTCCTCTTGTTTAATATCTTCATGATATTGACATTTTGAAGAATCCAGATAAACTGTCCTGCCACATAGAGGGGGAGGAGATAGTACTGGAGTACTCATGGGAAATAGCACTGGAGACCAGAAATTTGGAAAAAAATGAGTGAGGTTTCTAGGCCACTCATGGCTGGGAGTGAGCAGGTGACAGCAGCAGAGCCATGATCCCTCAACATGGAGGCTCTATAGCCAAACAGCGATTTCTTCTGGGATTGCCTTTAAGCATTCCAGTTCACTCACATAGTCAGGGGTGTGTAAAATCCATTGAGACTGGATCTCCATTCAATTTTGCAAGTAGGTCCTCCTCAGTTACAGTGAAATAGTTCAGAAAAACAAGGGAGGTTTGGGTAAAAGATGGTAGCCGGAGCATTTGTATTTTCTCAAGTTCTTCCAAAAATCCAAATGAAATAATAATAAAAATATACAGAGGGGATTAATAGGAAACCACGGGAAGACCAGCAGGGGAGTACCACGGTCCGTTGTCTCTAGCAATGTGCGTAGTAAAGCAAGCAGATGGAATCTCAGCGATAGTCTACCAGACAGGAGGGGGTGTAACTTGGAAGACACACAGGAGGCTGCTACAGAAGCCCGAGAGCAAGTCTGTCCAACCGGCCCGGCGTTGGTTCCAAGATCAGAGCCTGTGGCATTGGGAGCAAGAATGGACTGCAGAGCCATGGCCAAGGAGGATGGTGATCAGAAATGGGAGCAGGAGAGCTGGCCCAGCGGGTCCCATCTACATTTAGAAGGTGACTAGCAGTGGGATTGTTAACTATGTACTTACAAATGCAGAGCTGCTGTCTGAAGAAATTTAAAGATTTGCTTTGGAAAGACTGGGCTCCAAGCTTGTTAGTGCTATCCCTGAGACTGGGGGCAATAAGTTGAAGGGATAGAAGACACTTGATGAATTTAGTGTGAACACCCCAAAGAGAGGACTGTCTCTGTGCCCTGTGAGCAGGGTCCCAGGCGGCCCTCACCTGTAAAGAGAAGTCTGTTGAGAAGAAGGAATTTCAGAATGGCTAAAAACACACATACCCCAACTATGTCCACAACCAGAAAGATTAGGGAACATAACCTAGTGATCAGGAAAGCCATTACAGTCTGGTGTTGTGTACTGGGTTAAGCTGCTGCCCGTGACACCAACATTCCGTATTTGAGTGCTGCTTTGAGTCCCAGCTACTGCACTTCCAATCCGTCTTGCAGTTAGTGTGCCTGGGAGGCAACAGATGATGACCCACGTGCCTGGGCCCCGGCCTCCTATGCAGGAGACCAGGAAGCAGTTACTGGCTCTTGGTTTCAGCCTGGCCCAGACCTGGCTGCTGTTGCCATTTGGAGAGTTGAAACAGCAAATGGAAGATATCTCTCTCTTTCTGTCTTCTTCTATGTCACTTTACCTTTCAAACAAATAAATCTTAGAAAAGAAAAGAAAAATCAGTGCCAGACATAAGAATCAAACCTTAAAACAAAAGCAAGGGGCCGGTGCTGTGGCGCAGTGGGTTAAAGCCCTGGCCTGAAGAGCTGGCATCCCATATGGGTGCCAGTTGTAGTCCCAGCCGCTCCTCTTCCAACCCGGCTCTCTGCTGTGGCCTGGAAAAGCAGTAGAAATGGCCCAAGTCCTTGGGACCCTGCGCCCATGTGGGAGACCTAGAAGAAGCTCCTGGCTCCTGGCTTCGGATAGGCACAGCTCCATCCATTGTGGCCATCTGGGGAGTGAACCAGCAGATGGAAGACCTCTCTCTCTCTGTCTCTATCTCTCTCTGTAACTCTGTCTTTCAAATAAATAAAATAAATCTTTAAAAAAAAAAAGCTAGTTCAGGAAGCAAGGGATATAAAAAAGAAACCTAATAACTTTTAATTAAACTCTTAGGAGAAACAAGAATATATTGAAAAATATAGAAATGAGTTGCTATAAAAAAAAGAACAATCAGAAATATTAGCCTAGGAATATTAGCCTCTTTTTCCTAGTGCAACTATATGTGTGCATTGGAAAGGTCAAAGTCATGTTAGGTTCAGAAGTACAGCATCCCAGTCACACACATCTAGCCCCAAACGCCTTGAAATAAAAGATACATACATGCACACATATAGTTGCACTAGGAAAAGGAAGGAGAGAGAAAAAGATGGAAGGGAGGGGGGCATGGGGGGAGGCAGGGAGAAAGGAAGCCACCAGAAGGCAGATCTGGGTCCAGCACTGTGGTGCATGGGTTAAGCCACTGCCCACCCAAAATGAGTTTTTAAGGTTCTTCCTATACTACGATTTTTACAGATCTTCATGCAAAACGACTTTTTAATTGAAAACCCTTCCCCAAGGCCAACCCACTTCCTTCTCTCCCCTAGGGCCTAACATCACCTCGCTCAGCCTCCAGGTCTCAGCTCAAGTGCAGCTTCCCCGGGAGGCTTTCTCTGACTACAAGACGATGTCCTCACCCCTCTCCCCGTATGGCAGTGCAACCCCCTGCCCTGCCTTTTACATTTTACTCCCAAGTTATTCTTTGTCCCCTCAGCTGGAATGCAGATGACAGGAGAGGACACCCAGGTTCCGCTGAGCTCCGTCGTAATCTCCCTTCCATCCACTTAAGCTTGTATATAAGGCATTCGCCGTACACTAAATTAATGGACGTTCAAGCGAAGGAACACCGGTTCACTGCAGACCTCCGTGTCTCCCTGCTTGTCCAGGGCTGACCCTGCTGGCTCTGGAGTGCAGGTGTCTGTCTGCTGCCCAGCCCTCATTATCTCTGGTGTAGTGGCTTCCTGGGGCTGAGGCCACTTTCTCTGCCCCCACAGCTGTTTGAAGACTGGAGGCAGACCAGCATGAGCCTGATTCTAACACAGGGAAAGAGAATATATAGGTTCAACTACAGGATGGGAAACTTGATGTTGACTTGTGACAGAATAATCAAGCAAATTATTTTAAAATAAGTCATTAAATGCACAGGACTCACTTGGAACCTATTGTCTCCCTTATTTTTTTATAATTGGTTTAAAATGAATAGTTGTGGACACCTGTGGAGAAAAGTATTGATCAATTAAAGTCATCACTGATGGAAAAGGCAAAGCCGGGAAGGTATTTGACTTAGCAGTTAAGAACCTAGTTGAGGGGCTGGCGCCATGGTGCAGTAGGTTAATCCTTTTACCTGCAGTGCCAGCATCCCATATGGGCGCTGCTCCTCTTCCAATCCAGCTCTCTGCTGTGGCCTGGGAAAGCAGGGGAAGATGGCCCAAGGACTTGGGCCCCTGCACCCACGTGGAAGACCCAGAGGAAGCTCCTGGCTCTGACTTCGGATTGGTGCAGTGCGCCGGCCGTAGTGGCCATTTGGGGAGGTGAACCAATGGAAGGAAGACCTTTCTCTCTGTTTCTCTCTCTCACTGTCTGTAACTCTACTTTTTAAATAAATAAAATCTTAAAAAAAAAAAAAAGACCCTAGTTGGGACACCTGTATCCATATTGGAGGACCTGAATTTGGGTCATGGTTCCTCTTCTGGCTCCAGTTTCCTGCTACTGAGGCCTTGGAAGGCAGCAGGGAAGCATCAATAATTGGGTTCTTGCCTCCCACGTGGGAGACACCTCAGGCTGTTTTCACTGTGTTTGTTAATGGTTAATTAGTTATCCATTATTAAAAGATTTATTTATTTGAGAGGCAGTTACAGACAGAGAAAGGGAGAAACAGAGAAAGGTCTTCCATCAAATGGTTTCCTCCTCTGATGGCCATGGTGGTCAGAGCTGGGCCAATCCAAAGTCAGAAGCCAGGAGCTTCCTCTGGGTCTCGCATGCCGGTGGCAGGAGCCCAAGCACTTGGGCCATCTTCCACTGCTTTCCCAGGCCATTAGCAGGGAGATGGATTGGAAGTGGAGCAGTCAGGACTTAAAAGCACGCCCCTATGGGATGCCTGCACTGCAGGCAGAGGCTTAACCTATACACCGCAGCACTGGCCCCAACCATTTTGTTTTTTACAGGGTAGAGACATGTGTCTTTCAAGAAGAAGATGGCTAAGGTGAGAGAGATTTGAAACCATATCACAAGTAACTGATAATGTTTAATCCTCCAAAGAGATTGTTTAGATTGAATCTGAAGGCTGTATTTCAAAGATCTGAAAAATCATTTCACAGAGGATGGACAAAACTTACTCCCTGTTGCCTGCAGAGGGCAGAATTGGGACCAAAGGTTGCAAGGGACTTCTGTGCCAAGAAGGGACACTTAGAACAGCTCACATTCACTGAGCTCTCACAATGCCTGCCCTAAAGGTAACAATTGTGTATGTCTTATCTAGGGAGTTGTAGATCAAATTCATACTTATCACTCTGAGTGTCTCATGGCATCATTAGTAAAACCTTCATTTACTGACTGCTTACTAAATTACCTCATTTAATAGTTGCCCTGTTGATGGTTTTTATTCTATCATTATGTTTTATAGACAAGGAAATAAAGAAGTTAAGTTACTTCCCTGGGATCACCCTGCTTTAAGTTACTGGCTTAAAATTAGCTAGACCCAGGCATCCTGCTACTAATACTGCCTCCTGGAGTTCTGCATAGAATAAGGGGTTAGATCAGGGCTGTTAGCTGGCAATATAATGTGATCCACTAATGAGAGCCATGTGTATATGCTTATATTTTCTAGAAGCTGCATTTTAAAAAATGGTAATTTCAAATATGTATGTGTGTATTTATATATCAGCCCACTACATTAACCCGTGACCCATTACAGTTAAAGGACTGTATTGTCATTTATTGAAATGACGTAATCAATGTAAAGATAAATTAGCACGCTAGTGTACATGCCGTTTTTCATACTAAGTCCTGTGCAGATTTTACAGTTACAGTAGGCGCATGTCTGGGGCTCAGCACCTACTTGTGGCTCCGGGCTGCTAAAAGGCCATCATCCCAATGTGAAAATTGGGGGGAGGAGGAGGGGTGCAGAATGAGCCTCACTGGGAGCATGGCCCTCCACCTTACAGTCCGCTGCCTCCTGCCAACAATTTATGTTCTTTGCCGGTTAGAAGCGACTGCACGGCAGCTGCCTATGCCTTTTCCCGGGGAGCCAATGTAGACATTTCTGAATTTGGGGAGGGCAGGCATTTCTCCAGCCACCTTCCAACAACTGTTTTTCCCCTCCTGCCAGCTGGGCTGGGAGCTAACACGCGAGATTTCTGCTTTAAAAATGACTCAGGAAGGTTGCATGAATTAAAAATTTTTTCCTAAATGCCAAATCGGGGGGGGGGGGCAGAACGTCTCTTGCTTTATGCAAAAATTATGCCAAGTGAGGGAGTCCCTGGATCACTGGATTAGAAGTAAACCTTGTGGCTTGAATTACGGGGTCAGCAAATACATAGGTGACTAGGGAGGCAGAGGAAACGCTCTGCTGTTATTTTTGCTACGCCGTCCAAGGGTAGAGGCACGGCGTCAAAACAAACACACCAGCCTCTTCAAGTAGCTGTAACAGCCCACCAAAGTTTCCCCTCAAAATCCCCAACCCCTTGCCAAAAATGAACGCATATAAAAAGATGCCACGCGCTCTCGGCCTCCCGGAGGTGGCGCTACGAGGGTGACGGAGTTAATTAGTGCCTGCAAAACGCCTTGTGTGAGCTCATCGGGAAAGTCATGCTCCGCACACATATTATTTATAGCAGATCTGAGGCATGCACGGTGTTTGATATTTCCCTCTCTTTAAGGAGGGGGACTTCAAAAAGTCGTGGGCACCCCCACCCCACGCCCGCCTCCGAGGCCAAGTGCGGTGGGCAGGCCCCGCGCGCGGGCGGGAGGCGAACGCGCCAACCACGCGTGTCCGGGCGCAGGTGCCGGGGGCGGCGGCAACTCCGCAGCGTCCGCTCGGCAGGAGAGTTCGCGGCTGCTCTCGGGATGCCTTGCAGATGCAAAATGTGTCTCTGGCCAGCAGGAGGAAGGAAGAGGAAGTGAGAGCAGCAGCAGCCGGCGGCGCAGCAGCCGGCCGACCCAGAGTGTAAGTGCGTGTTCTCGGCGAGCAGGAGCGGGCGAGGATGGGCACGGGGTAGAGCCCGAGCCACACACCCCGCCGCGGCCCGGAGCTGAGCGACAGACCCCCGGACCGCGCTCCGTAGTCGCGGGTCGCTAGAGCTCTGGTATCTGGAGCCCTCGCCGCCGCCGCCGCCGCCGCTGTCCTGCGACCCCGGGCAGGTTCGTAAAGTTTCCTGGGCTGGCGCCGCGCCCTGACTCGTTGACCTCAGCGCGGCCGGGGAGGGGGCTGGGGCTCGGGCTCCGGGGGAGGCGTCCCGCTCCGGGGGACTCCGGACGCCGCGGAGACACTTTTGTTCCCTCCCTGGGGGCGCCGCGGCTGGCGCGGGGGTGGCCGCGGCGCTTGGCCGGGTGAGGGCTGCGGGCGCGTCGGGGCGCCCTGCAGTTGGCGAAGTCTGGGCAGAGCGGGCGGCGGGGAGAGGTGGTCGGGGATGGAGCGCAGGGCCGGGGCCCGGGAACCCGCGGGGCTGTTTCCACCTGGGTCGGCTGGAGGGGGCGCCGGCGCGCCGCGCGGCTGCCACTGGGGTGTTGGGGACAGCGGAGTGTGAAGCTGAGAGCTTGGAGTCAGGATCCCCGGGGGTCAGAGACCCGGGAAGCTGTGAGAGAGACGCGGCTGGCCGCGCCGACGCCGGGGTTTTCTCGGCACTAGGCGATGGGAGGGAATCCCCCGGCGAGCGCGCTCCTGGGCGGGGGAAGTGATGGGCTACTACCGGGCTGGGGGCCCGCAGGGGCGGCAGGGGGCGGTGTGCGCAGCCGGGAGCGCCTGGGGCTCTCGTTAGCCAGTACCCGCCACCTGGAGACGAGCCGCGGTCCCCGCTGGGACCGGGAAAGGTGGCCTGGCGCGGCCGAGGGGGGTGGTCTTCGATGGCAATCCCGGCTCGGGAGAGGGGACGCACCGGGCGCGCCTTCAGGGAAGGGAGACGGCGGGCGGAGTGCCTGGGGCCTGGAGCCCAAGCGGAGCTGGGCGGCCGAGGCCGCCTGAGTCGCTGTAAGGAAGAGAAAATAGAGAACTCAGTCGGCCCGGGGGTGCGCGCGTGTGTTTGGGGTTGGGAAGTCCGGGCTGTGCCGCGGGCGCGCGCGCGTGTGTCTGTGCGCGTGTGTCTGTTGCGCGCGCGTGTATGTGTGTGTGCGCCTGTGTGTGTGACCGCGGGGGAGCTCCGCAGCCGCCGACTCCCCGCCGAGTGACCCTCGCCCGCTTGGGGACCTTTTGAAGTTGGCAGCTGTTTGTTGATGACCGCCAGACCTGCTTGACCTAAGGCTGCGGGGCTTGGCGCCCCGTGGTGACCCCGCGCTGAGGGCCTCTGGACAGCTCCAGAGACTCCCTGAGTGCCTTTCATGATGCCTGCCCCCCACCCCTCCCCACGCCCCCACGCCCCCGACCAGGGAGGGACCTGCCAGGGCCGCTGGCCCGGAGTGATGCGAACCTTCTGCATTAAGGTTAAGGCTTGGGGAACCTAAGACAGGAGTTTGTGATTCTGGGGGGTGGGAGTGGATGGGGCCGTGAAGGAATTTTTTTAATTGTTTCAGCTTCTGTAAAATAAAAGCAATTAATGCTCTCTTTGAGAGCCCCTTGGGGAACTCGGGGGACCGGGGCACTCACACTCTCTTTATGATTGCGAAAGTTGCCAGCAGCCATTGTTAATGGCCTCCCTGGTCATAATTTTTCGCATTTTCTTTCACCTCCATGCCCACTTCTCAAGGTTGTTTCAAGGATTATTGTCACCCAGTTACCGACCTGGGGGCCATAAGTTAAAGGCTACATCCTCTGCAGGCAGGTGGCAGAATTCTTTTTTTTTTTTATAGCTGACCTTTGAACCTCGCTCTTTCTTATTGTTAACCCATGCCAAATTGTGGGCCCACTTGGCGGGTTCAGTCAAGAAGTGCACCAGAAGTTGTCACACAAAGTAATTTATTTGCAGCAAAGGAGACCACGGGGACTCGTTTCCAGAGCTGTGACTTCACCAGCTGGGGACACAGGTAGCCTTTATTTTAGGGATGGAAGAGGGGGTGTTCTTGTCATGCTTTGGGTACAGGTTCAGGAACATGCTCTCACACAGGTTGCCCATTCTGGTCATAAGGCAGAGACCTCAGTATTAAAATGACACGAGGAGTGAACTTTTGGTACGCGCTGACCCACCGGCCCAGGGTTGCTCTTGCAGTCCGGTCTGGACTAGGCCAGGGTGGCTGGGAGTGCATCTCTCCCGGGAATTCGATGCAAAGCCTGATAGGAACATCAGGTGCTTGTGGTGGGCTTGAGCGGGAGATGAGTCACAGTGAAGACTTTTGAGCTGCTCTGGGCATTAGCTGGCGGCATGACAGTCGATGGTGCATTTCCTGTCTCTTAAATGCGCCTCTTGCCTTCTTTCCTACTATATTTATTACTCAAGAATTTTTTTTAAAAATTAGATGGACTGGTAAGTGTTGAGGAAATGATCCTCAATGCAGGGACTCTGCAGGAGCAGGGGGTTGTGTCCGGAGGGGCAAGAAGCTTGGTGGGTGTCAGGGAGGGGCAGGCTCTGGAGAAACTCAAGACCCAGTTGGGCTGTAGGCTGAGTGGTCCTAATGCTGGTGTTTAGGTACTCCCCAGCACACATGCACAGAAACACGTTTTTTTACCTGTAGCCCCAGGGCCTTTGCAAATGTTGCTTCTGTTGTATCCTCAGCACATGTCCAGATGCCTCACTTCCTGGTTTCCTCCAGGTCAGCTTGTAGGGGGCCTTCTGTGACTGCCTTTTATAAAATAGCAACCATGCCCTCTCTGGTCTTCTTACTCAATTTTCTCTCTCATCCCTTACTCCTCCCTGGCATTGAATAGTCACTTAATGTACTTGATTGTCTTGCTAATTAGAATGGAAATTCCACCAGGCAATGACCTTATCTTGTTTACAGGTCCCAAACCTAGATGGATTACCAGCTCATAAACATTGGTTGCTCAATAAATATTTGTTGACTGACTGAATGAGAAATGCCTATCTTGGGAGAGGCCCATCAGGGAGATACAGCAAGAAGACACTGCAGCATCTGGGGCAAATGAGAAGCCCCAGGCTTTGGCTTTTTCTCCCTGTCCTCTCCCCAGTTCCCAGCCACGCTTCTCCCCAACACAATTGGACCTGGAGTAGACTCCTCTTAGACTTCAGACTGAAGCTGGGTAAGAGAGGGATTCCTTGGGAGAATAGAAAACCAGTGAGCTATCAGTAACATAGCAACTCCTGATCTGGTGTTTCATGACTGTCCTTGGAGAGGGTAACTTTTCACAGCTGGGGTTGCTTTAGCCAAAGAAGTACTCACTTGGAGGAAGGGTCTTAGGATAAGCAAAGTACAGAGTCCTCCATGCTTTCTCATTCTGCTCTCCCAGAAGGTGGAAGTGAAGGTGGTTGTCAGGGAGGAAAGAGAAGCGGGGAGGAACATGCAGGGGAGAAGAGAGGTGAGCAATGCCCAGGAGAAGAGAAATGAAAGGGAGAAACAGCTCAGGGGCTTCTGGAAGGGCTGCAAACGTTTAGGAACTTGCAATCTTGAAGACAGGCCAATCCTTCAGCGCTTTGAAGCAGTTTGCCCGCCCTCTTTGCGGCTTGGTGTGAGTGAGTGGGGCTAGGTGGTGAAGGCAGGGCTTTGAAGCCCTTGCCTGGAGGATGTGGCTGGGGTGGGGCGGGGTCAGGGGATTGGTTGCAGGTGCACTTCGCTTACTTCATCATCTTGCCTCCTGCAGTAGGTTTAGAGGTGAGCATTCCTATGGAGGTAGCATTTCCTGCCCTGACCCCAGACAGTGGGTGCCTACAACCACTGTTTAATGCCTGAAACCATCCAAGTAGGGAGTTTCATTTATAAGACATTCTGTTGAATTTGGAAAAGTGGGGTGATTTCTGAACTGCATCACAAAGCCTGCCGTGTTTGCTGCTAATTGTGTAACTCCAGTTCTGCTTTCTGCCACTAGATTAGTGTTTTTTAAGCAGAAGCAACACATGAGGGGATCATGATACCAATCTTTAGGTCCAGACCAGCAGCTTGAAACATGAAATAGAAGATAGTCGAAGGGAAAAATAGTGTTTTAAAAAACAGGTACTGGCTGGCACCGTGGCTCACTTGCTAATCCTCTGCCTGTGGCATGGGCACCCCAGGTTCTAGTCCCAGTTGGGGCGCCGGGTACTAGTCCCGGTTGCTCCTCTTTCAGGGCAGCCCTCTGCTGTGGCCCGGGAGGACAGTGGAGGATGGCCCAAGTGCTTGGGTCCCTGCACCCGCATGGGAGACTGGGAGGAAGCACCCGGGTCCTGGCTCCGGATCGGTGCAGCGCCAGCCGTAGCGGCCATTAGGGGAGTGAACCAATGGAAGGAAGACCTTTTCTCTCTGTCTCTCTCTCACTGTCTATAATTCTACCTGTCAAATAAAAAAAAATTAAAAAAACAGGTACTGAATTTTCAAGTTGGATGCATCGCTCAATATGGGTTTTTGTTGTAAAAGCTTGTTTTTAGTAAACCCACGTTCTTCATCAGCGTGCCAGAGATTCTTATGAAAGTGGTCCAGGGGGTCGTAATTGAAGAGATACTCAGGTGTCCCCCCTGCTGTACAAGATGCTCTTGGTTTAACCCTCTACAAGAGTGTTGCTGCCAAAGGTTGGACCAGATGCTGCAGAATTATCAGCCTTTGACCTAACTCTTTATAATGTTGCTTCATATTGAACTTGACACCGTGCTTGGTCCTGATGCTGCCACCTTGGAGGAATTGGAAGACAGTGTGACGTGCTTCACAAGGCAATGGTGCAGACAGGCCGTCCATCCATGGAGCTCTTTCATC
Source organism: Oryctolagus cuniculus (assembly GCF_051225735.1). NCBI lineage: Eukaryota > Metazoa > Chordata > Mammalia > Lagomorpha > Leporidae > Oryctolagus > Oryctolagus cuniculus. Next base: position 64,313,063 of record NC_142882.1, on the reverse strand, counting down.
TTACTTAAAATACTGAGAATAAAATCCACTGAGTAAATTCTATTCTCACTAAGTTGTAATGGAGTGCTTTTGAGGTCTTTGGAAATTTACTCGGCTTGACTTCCCATTTGTATGATTTTAATTACATCCACAGATTTGCAAGGACAGTTGTAATCTTTTCTGGTGGTAGCCACTTTACTGTCATGCGTGATTAGATTTAAGAATTAGAACTGACCTGGGCTTGGAACGAGCTATCCAAAGAAGGTCAAAGACTGAGAACTTCTTTTTTAAAAGATTTATTTATTTATTTGAAAGTCAGAGTTACAGCAAGAGAGAGAGAGAGAGATACAGAGATCTTCTATCTGCTGGTTCATTCCTCAGGTGGCTGCAAAGGCCTGGAGCTGGAGCAGGCTGAAACCAAGAGCCAGGAGCTTCTTTGGGTCTCCTGTGTGGGTGTTGAGGTCCCAAGCACTTGGCCCATCCTCTGCCTTTCCCAGGTCATTAGCAGAGAGCTGGATTGGAAGTAGAGCAGCCGGGACATGAACTGCAGCCCATATTGGGATGCTGGCATCCTAGGCAGTGGCTTTACCCGCTAAGCCACAACACTGGCCAGAGAACTTCATCATCCAAAAAGTTAAGATGGTGAAGGCCAGACACCCAGACAGGGTGTGGTCCCTGAAAGCCTCCCAGTATGCAAGCTTAACCTTTCCACATTCAGTAAAATCAGGCTGCATGCACGGGGCATGCACAGGTTGCAATGCTGCGTTCACTGGATAATTTTAGTTGTTAGAGGTTTTTTTTTTTTAGCAATTGAAACTTAACTTTAGTGTTCAAAACTGAAGTCTGCCAGAACCGTATCGTGATTTCTGATTACATTTACTGACTTGTGTCTTCTGATCTTTTACAACATAATCACAGGTGCAATTTGAACAGAATTTTGTCATTGGCCTACAGTGGGGTGAACAGTGAAGAATCAGATGGCATACAGGTGGGAGAAGGAATGCCAGCTCATCAAAGAGAATCAAGCACAGCAACAACCTGGCATAGTGCTGAGTAGAAAAATTAGTCACATGTATAAATAGAAGGAGATGATTCGCAGTGTTCTGATTTCCAGAATCTGAGCAAGATTATTATTGGAACCTCAATTTTGGGAATCGAGGCTACAGTTTTGGCTATTTTAGTTCTCACAGTTAATGTAGGGAACAGAACTTCTCAGTAGAAAGCACTGGAAGTGCTCAAGTAGTTGACTCTAGGACTGCCTTGTGTTGCGTGGGCTGCAATTCTGGATGAGGAGCAGTAGCGTGAGAGGATGACGTTCAGGTTAGCCCTTCCTGAGTGTAGTCCCAGGGGGTGAAGTCCTAGGATCATTCTATCTTTTTCCTCCATGGGCTGACACTCTTCTTCCCAGGATGCTATTTTGGGAATGATAAGGAATAACCAAAACATTATTGTTAATCCATTTTGTAGATGTGGTTTGGAGAAACCAATTGCCACAGGAACATTTGGAGAGTGGATACGAGCCTTAAACTCTTTCTCCCATTGTTTCTTCCCCTGCATGGATGCCTGTGCTGGCTAATTCTCCTTGTTGGTTCTCCTTGACTTGCCCCTTCTGAGGCCAGGGTCCCCGTGTTGAGCTATACTGCAGACATCCAGGGAGACTCCACATCTGTGCCTTGATAGCAGTGCCCTTGGATATGTCCTCGGTTGCCATGACTCCCAGGGATGTCTTTGCTACCTCTGAGACTGTTTTTTCAGCATTGATCCCTCACTTGGGATATCTCATTCTCAAGCTGACCTTAGCTTCGAGAGTCAGTGGATTCTTTTTTCATGGACAGGATGCCCATCAACCAAGCTCAAGATATTAAACATATGAGCCAGAATGCAATTTATTAATATAAGATGAGCACCATCTTTGCCAAGGAGAATGGACACATTTTTTAGCCAACACTTTTTTTCTCTATAGATTAGTTATGGAGAGGGCAGAAGCATGGAACAAAATGGGAGGGAACCAGCTGGCAGAAGAACATTGCACTGAGTGTATTCCTGCTCGTCATAACTTTTGTAACTTCTCTTGCCCTGTGCATTAACACAGACTGAGAGAACCAGTAACTGGAGCCTGTTAACCAGGATGGTTTCTCTCCTGGGTGATGCTGAGGCTACTGCTGCTGTTCTGTTGCTGTTTGCAGGTTTTTGCCCATTTTACTGACCTTTTATTTCATGGGGTGTCAGCCTCGGTGCTATTGGCAGTTCACAGCTGGGCAAGTCTTTGTTGTGAGGGCTGTCCTGTGCTCCCTAGGATGTTTACAGGTTTCCTGGGGCTCTATTCACTGAATGCCAGGAGCAGCCTCCGTGTGTGATGACCCAGAATGTTCCCACTCATTATCGATTGACCTCCTAAGGACAGCACCTCCCTGCCGGCCCCCAGGTGAGAACCACTGCTTTATTAGACTAATTGTGAGTTATCAGACTGTCTAGACTTTGGAAAGCAGTTGTAAGTGTCCCAGTTTCCTATTTCCTGGTTACTCCTTGGAGTCTACGGTGGTGTCCTTAGAGACGGGGGCTTGCCTTTATGTTCATTTGGTTCCCGTGTCGCCACGGTTCCCATCTGGCTTCCTTCCTGCCTATAATGTAGTTGTCAGCCTAATTCCAGTGGTATTCAAGTTTGCATTTTGTGTATGTTTCTACCTGGCACCCGATGGTTGAAAGAAATGGTAGCTGGTAAATTTGTGTCCCCGGTTTCTAACAAGATGTGCACTGTTACTGCGTTAGTGTAACCCTTGCATATTGGGAATAAGGTAAATCCCACAAGGCAGGTGGATAGCAAAGGTCAGGATCTGCTTGTTTGTTGCTGTAACAAAACACCTGAGACTTGGTAAGTGAGAGATTTATTCAGTTCATTGTTTTGGAGATTGGAAATCCAAACAGCATTGGAGCTGGCTCTGGCGAAGCTCCCCCATCCCCAGACATAGCTGTGTCAGTTCCTGGTATCACAGTGCAGCTCATGAAAGATCACACAGCCAGACAGGAAGTAAGAACACAGGGAGGGGCTTGTTTTTCTTTTTTTTTTTTTTTTAAATCATGTCTTGCTCTTGAGAAAATTAACTTAGGGTCTTCCGAAGGAAGCACACCCAGGACCTCCCACTGTGTTCCACCTTGTCAAGGGTCAAGGTCCCATCATCTTGCAGCATCACCAGACTGTGAGCCAGACCTCGAGTACAGAAAGCCTTGGGGGAACAGCATCTAAGCCAGAGCTCTGGGCTGGGCCCATTCAGAGACCTGAGTCGCAGGACAAAGGCAACGTCTGCCTGGGAAGGGGTGACCTGGGTGAAACACGGCTTCCTTTGCCGGCTGAATCCACCTTGGCTAGCTGGATAGCAGTGGGTATTGAGATTCCATTAGCGTGGCTGGGACAAGGCAGCGGGTCAGGGTGAGGCCTTTAAAGGTGGTGCTTTATGTGAAGTCCTTTCCTGTTCTGTCTGTTAGATTTCTGTCCTAAGCCTGCCACATTTATTTTCTTATGTAATTATCTGTCAACCTTTTATTTGTCTTCTCTGTTTGGCTGCTGTTGTAGCCCAGAGCAGCACCTAGTGGCTTAAGTGACATGGAAATCCTGCTATGTTGTGTACTAGCTGTGCCTCTGCAAGCAGTAGCCTTCTTATAAATCACCAGTCCTATAGCCACCTCCACCCTTCCTTCCGCCCTTTGTGCCTTTTTTTTTTCAGTTTGAAAGTGCATTTCGAGTGCCAGTGTTATGTGCTCTGGGGCGCAGTGCCTGAGCAGTACTGGATGAGCTATATTTTCCAGGCTGCTACACACAATTACCCTTAATTTTGAAGTGTAATGCATTTCAAAATATTCTTTTTTTCTGTTTTTGGGCTCTTTAACTCAGATGCATAACCACAGCTGGCTTTGCCCTTGGTCCTCATGTGGCATGTGGCTTGGGAGGTGGAGCTAGTAGAGGGGTTTTGGTCAGATTGCACATTTTTGGCTGAGTGAAGAGTGAATTCCAATAAAACTCAGTAAGCCTCGTTTTTCCTTGACTCCCGCCCACCCCGACACTGCCCTGTTCCCTCAATTCCTAGATTTTTATAGTGGACCCATGCCCTAGTTATTCTAGTTGTGGGCCTCTCTGTGGGAAGTGATGACGACCTCCAATTTTGATTTGGGAGTATGGGACTGATTTTTTCATACACTAAACAGTGAGCATGTGTTGTGTATGTGTGTGTGTATGAATGAGAAGTGAAGGACACACATGCACACACACACTGTCATTCCTGCTGCTCTCCTTATAATGAAAGGTTTTTTGGAATCAAAAGGAACAATTCTATCAGCTGCTAAATCCTGTTTTCACCAGTGCTTGTCATTTTTATAGTCAAGTCAGCACCAGTCACAGTAAATCAAAATTTTTACAAAGGAGTGAATTTGTTTGTATCATGTGTAGAGTTGCTCTGCTCCCAGAAAGTGATTTGGGCTTGTTAGAACCATTTTCTCAATTACTGTCCATTCTTCGATTGAGAATTTCAAAAAACATTTGCTTGGATTTATGGGAGAAAAGCACAGTGGAGCTTTGTGTATTCATTAGAGAGATGTGGGACTCACACTTAAAATTCACATAAATATTTTCTAATTGAATGATTGCTGGGCTTATAGCACCTGTGGTAGTGCTTCATTCATTCTTTCATTGATTCAGCAGCCATTTTCACTGCATTTCCCTCCTGTCGTCGTGGGTCTGGGCCTTCCATGGCGGAGCCTGGGTCGGGATGCCTGTATCAGAGGCAGACTCATTACGAGAGAGCCATTACTGAGCAGATAACGACGTTTAGAGTGCATGCAGGTCACAGAGGAAGGAGTTCACAGATGAAGTGACGTCTGTGAAAGCTCTAGAAAGCTGAGTATTAAAAGAAAGAATGCGATATTTTCAGAGAGAATGGCAGTAAGTGCGGTAGAGGGGAGTTTAGAAAGGGCCTTGTGTGGTCAGCTCTGCTGGGAACTGGGAATTATTTGAATTAATTGGAAAGTGAAGGATTTTGTGCGAGGAAAAGCTGCATTCAGAGTTCAGTGAGAACTGGAAGTCCCAAGGCGACACGGAGATTAGATAGCACAGCAGGGGAGAAGTGTCCAGGGAAGAAGGGTCCTGTGGGCTTCTGCCTTCTAGGCCTACCCAAACAAACACAGGATCTTGGGCAGATGAACAAATAAATAAAGTAATGTGTTTGCTATGCAAATGCAGCCAGAGGAAAGGTTGGCCCACCCCCACCTTCCAGTCTGAGACCCCTGCTGGATACCAGCCAGGGTCTTAGCATAGGCAAAGGAAGGAGGGTGTGGACCACCATGCATGCATATAGGCACTGACCAACAAAGGAAATGTTAGGGGACCCATTGAATTTAGAGGGAAAAAAGGGAGTCTTTGAGGTTTAAAGCTAAATAATTTATATGAGTTTTTTTCACAAATGTATTTTATGAAGAAGCTATGCATGGACTTTAAACTTTTTCATCAAAATAAACTTCTAATTCCATTTTTCCATTAGCTAAAAATATATTTCTTATATGTCTTTTCTTAACATTTTATTTATTTATTTTTAAGGAGATATTTATCTATTTGAAAGGCAGAATGAGGGGGCAGGAGGGAGGAGAAAGAGAAAGAGAGAGATATCTTTCATCTACTGGTTCACTCCCAAAATGGCCACATTAAACCAGATCTGGCTCAAGCTAAAGCCAGGAGCCAGGAACTCCATCCAGATCTCCTCTGTTGATGATTGGGGCCCAAGAGCTGGGACCATATTCCACTGCCTTCCCAGGAACATGACCAGGAAGATGGGTCAGAAGTGGAATAGCTGGGACTTGAACTGGCGCTCTGATATGGGATGCTGGTGTAGAAGCAGTGGCTTAACTCGCTGCATCACAGTGCTTACCCCATTTTTATTTATTTTAGTTATTTGAGGAGGAGAGAAAGTGGGAAAAGGAGAGGGAGAAAAAGGGCGAGGAAGAAAGCTGAGGGCCTCCCGTTATCCGCAGGTTTATCTGAAAATGCCTGCAGCAGCCAGGGCTGGGGCCAGACAGAAGCCAGGAGTCTGGAACCTGTCCTGTCTCCTACTTTGTCAGCAAGGACCCAATTACCAGAGCAGGAAGCCGGAATAGAGAGCAGAGTCAGGGCTTGAACACAGGTGCGTCCACATAGTTTGCAAGTGTCCCAAGCCAGATTTTTAAACTCAGTGCCAAGAGCCATCCCCTCTACCAACTTCTTCAAATATTCCTGTACCTGTTAATCTGTGGTTCAGGTCTTTCCAGTACACCAGCTGGATAATTTGGGGGATGCTAATTATCTTTCTCAGCCTCAGTTTTTGCATCTTTCAAATGGAGGTGATATGTCCCTACCTCTTGGAGCTGCTGAGATGACTAAATGTAATAATGACTAGGAATTAGGGTACCCCAAATGCATTGGGGTAGATTTGCAATTAATATTGATGTTATTGCTAATTTAGTAGTTGCTATTTAGGTTTTTTATTCTTATAGCTTACTGATATCATTTAAACACACACATTTATTGTTTCATTTCCTTAACTGGCCTAGATAATTCCTCCTAAACCCTTGACTAGATTGTTAGTTGGCTTCAAGAATATAGGTGAGGTAGAGTGCTGAAATGCAGGTCAGAATAAATAATCATCAACTGTGAACTTAAAGACTGACATAATCTTATAAGCTATTTGAGGTTTTCAACTAAAAGACTTTGTGAATAGGTATCTATCCCCAGTGAAATTCCAACTAATGCAGGATTCCACTGTTTCATTTTCTTATCATTTTGCATTGTGGAGAGAGAATGGAGGTTCCTGACTGGGCGCAGTGGGGGTTGCTGTCTTCCCTTTTCCCAGGCCCCCACTTTCTGGGCTGTGTCTGTATTTGTCCAAGCATGGATGTGAGCTCTGTGAGAAACCTGCTGCTAGTGTGTGCCGCAAGGCGGGAGGAGCCACTGGCAGGAATTTGATTCAGTTAAACTGGGTTGCAAATAATTATGTAGCACTTAAAGGAAACTCAGTGGTTGCAGTAGCACTTTGTAAATGCCTGCGTTTGAATCATTTGGAACCTTCCAGAAAGAGCAGGTGACTGTTGAAACATTCATTAGCAGGCATATGATTGTAAAGCGCTAATTTTTCTTAGACTATCACCCAACTTAGAAATCACAATTGGGATAAAACTAAAAAAATAAAAAGAGAATGATGACAGTCTCAAGTATACAAACCCAGTACAACTCTGCTGTCCCAGTATCATTAATTGCACCAGCTTTCAAAAAATGTCCTGGATTGGACAGTTCATTTTGTGGCCACTAATATAGAAGCACCCGTTTTCATTTCCACTGCTTCTCCTTGGCTGTAGGCGGTTTGCTTGGGTGGTTTTTCCACTGTAGGTTCCTTCAGGAAAGCGGCCAGTAGCTCAGAAGCTCACTAGCTCCTTACTCAGTAGCTCAGGTTCCCACCAAACAGCAGTCACTTAGGAATGGTTTTCCTTGAGTGGGTTGAACCAAGAGAAAAGTCAGATAGGCACAGAAATGCCATGGGTGAAGGTAGGGGGTGCGAGAGAGAAGCTTGTGCTTTGAAAGGGGTGTCACTTGGTTTCCAGCCCCACCCCTCTTACGTCGGTCATGGAAAGTCACCGCAGGCAAATCTTGATTTTGTCTCCAGTATTTAAAATTTCCAGGCCGGCGCCGTGGCTCAATAGGCTAATCCTCCACCTTGCGGCGCCGGCACACCGGGTTCTAGTCCCGGTCGGGGCGCCGGATTCTGTCCCGGTTGCCCCTCTTCCAGGCCAGCTCTCTGCTATGGCCAGGGAGTGCAGTGGAGGATGGCCCAGGTGCTTGGGCCCTGCACCCCATGGGAGACCAGGAAAAGCACCTGGATCCTGGCTCCTGCCATCGGATCAGCGCGGTGCGCCGGCTGCAGCGGCGGCCATTGGAGGGTGAACCAACGGCAAAGGAAGACCTTTCTCTCTCTCTCTCTCTCTCTCACTGTCCACTCTGCCTGTCAAAAAAAAAAAAAAAATTTCCAAATACTTTGTATTCTTTTACCAGGTAGGATGATTTGTATGTATTGCTCACTCGTATCAGTTAGGTGGTAGTGCCTCTTTCTATGCAGGCATATCCAGACGGAGGCGTAACCTTAAGAAGCCAATGTTAGATGTGTACAGAGTCATAAAAACATTTTATGTAGTGAAATAGAGATTTACAGTGATTCACTGGAAAATTGTATCCACGCTTTATTTAGCACTTTAAAAGTGAATTCAGATGTATTAACTCACCCACTTTACAGATGAGAGAACTTAGGTGCCCAGTGTCATGTGGATTCAAAACCGAGCCCTTCTGTGTGCTGCCACCACGTGACTCACTCTCCTGCTGCTAGGTTCCCCTCGGCTTATGTCGTTCATGGCTGCTTTTATTGAACCTGACCATTGCAGTGCTGTGTGGAGTGGCTCATGCCCCTGGGTGAAGGAGCAGAGTAGCAGAGATGCTCAGGGGAGTGAGCCGTGACCCCAGCTGTGGCTGACACCTGCAGGTGACAGAGAGAGGAGGACATTCCCGCGAGGTCTCTAATGGGTCCTGGGAGACACTGTTCCTGGGTAGTAGACATTGTCCTTCTTTGCCGACTTGTTTCAGGCCATTCTGAGTCTTAGATGAACTGCCGACAACGCTAGGATCTGAAAGTGTGCAGTGAGACCCTGAGACTTGGTACCAGCTCCTGAGAACGGCAGGGCTTGTGAGGGTATACAGAATACTAGAAGGCACTGTGTAAAACCTTCAGGCCTGGTTTTATTTCAGCATGCTACATCCTTTAGACAATGAGCAGGTTACTCATACCAGGCCCAAGGGAAGTGGTGTAATAGCAGGTTTGGTGTTGAATTTCACTCTTCCTTCATGTATTACAAAGAGTTGGGCCCACCCATTTGGAGTCTTAAGTGCCAAAGAGGGTCATATGCAGGGGAGGCGAGGGCACCAAAGGAGTTGAGTCCTCAGGTGCAGGAAAGCCTTTGGGTCCTCAACTTTCAGCAGAGGGATGAGGGTGTATTTTAGATGTTCAGTCACTGCTTTGGTCTGTATCTGCCTCCACTGTTTGATTTGGAGCACTCAGTATGCACCTTGCGGTGTGCTAGATGGCACGTAAAGTTTGGTGAGCTTCCATCCTAGAAAAGGAATCAATTTGTTGCTGATGTCCTGGGCTGAACATTAATCAAAGGATTGTGCAAATGCGTGTGCCATTTTAAACTGTGAGGAGAAAGGTGCTGATGTGAGAGGGACATACAGTAGGGGATTAATGTACTTGAGAGGTCTGGGACGGGAAAGAACGACTTTCACCAGGGACCGAGAGGCATCTCTACAGATGACTTGCTCACAAAGGTTCCGTGTAGTGCCAGCCTTGGATGTGGCAGGAACTGACAACTAGAGGGCCTGGGGCACAGGCCTCTCTAGTCCTGGAGCAGACGAGGAGGAGGGCTGGTGGGAACTGCTGGGTTGGGCCTGCGTCAGAAGAGCCACAGGGCTGGCTGTTTGGCCTAGCAGGTAAGCACTGCCTTCCCGTATCAGAGTGCCTGGGTTTGTGCTGGCTCCAGACTCCAGCTTCCTGCTAATGCAAATCCTTGGAGCAGTGGTGTCGGCTTGGACAGTTGTTTGTGCTACTTCTAAGGGAGACCTGGATTGGATTCCTGGTTCCTGGCTTTGACCTCATCCCAGCCCTGGTGGTTGTGGGCATTTGAACCAGTGGATGGTAGCCTTCCCTCTGTCTTTCTCTATTTCTCTGCTTCTCAAATATGGAAATAAACATAAAAGAGCCACAAGAAGTTACTGAATTGCTTTACCCAAGGGAGTGACAGGATCAAATTTATGTTTTGAAAGAAATCTTCCTGGCTTCATTGTGTACATTTTACATCATTTAAAATCAGCTCACAATATGACTGTACTATTACTGCTTTTAGAATCCAACAATTTTTAAAAGAATCAATTTAGCCACTAGTATCTCCTTCAGAACTTAAGCAGCAATTTAAACGAGTGATTTAGCATGGGCCTCACAACCACTTCACAGGGATGAAGTACCCAGGTCTGTGGTTCTCAGACTTCAAAAGGCCTCCACTCTCTGCCACCCACCCAGAAGGCTGCATCTTCACCACGCCCTCGGGTGGCGCTCATGCCAGCGGCAGGCTCCACTTTGAGAAGCATCATCCAGGAAAGTGTAAAGAAGGGAAGAGAGAATTATAAACCTCCAGGCAGAGCCTCCCCAGGCAGCCTGCAGAGAGATGGAGCCTCTTGATTGCCCCGTTTGAACCTGAACCTGATCTCGCAATACTGGAGGGATTTTCTTCCAGTGCACCTGAAATGGATTCTAAAGCCTTCGGGTTTCCTCTAATTTATTTCCTAAATCCTTTCATATGCAGTTCTTTTCTCAGCTCTGTGGCTCACACTCTCTGTGTCTCTGATATTTTACTTTTCATTTTGTCATCGTTATGGTGAGGCTGTTTCTCCGTGAGTCCTGGGTGAGCCCGTGAGGCAGGGGTCGGTCATGAGGTGGTGAGGAGGCGAGAGGAGAGGTCCCTCTGCACATTTGGCCTATTTAGCTTTCTGGAGCTGCAGACCGAGCTTGTTGTACAGGGGAGGGATCAGGCCAGCAGTTACCCCCATGGGGAATTGTTTTTGGAGACAAAAAGGGCCAAGGACACTGAGATAATTCGTTTCTGGGAGTCCTCTTTTTCAGGTCCTCCATTGTCTGGTGCCCATCTTCCAGCGATACTCCGAAGGTGGCTGTGGGGAGAAGGGGCTCTTGGCTGCTCTGCAGTGAGTGAGTGTGAAGGCCCAGAATTCCTGCTCGGGGCAGTGTTTGGTGCAGTGGTTAGGGTACAGGCTGGGGCACCCACATCCCATATTGGAGTCTGGGTTTTGAGTCCTGGCTCTGCTTCTGATTCTAGTTTCCTGCTAATGACCACCTTGTAAGGCAGCAGGTGATGGCTTAAATATTTGGGTACCTGCCACCCATGTGGGAGGCCTGGATTGAGTTTCAGGCTCCTGGCTTCAGCCCAGCCCAGCGCAGCCCTCCTGGCTCTAGTGGTCGTTTGGGGAGTGAACCAAGGGTTGGAAGTTCTCTGTCTGCATCTGCCTGCCCTTCTGACTTTCAAGTAAAATAAACAGTGTGTTAAAAAGGCAAAGAAAGGAAAATTTTAAAAAGAAGCATTCCTACTTGGGTGAAATGGGTTGAAATTCAGATCAGGGGCAGAGGTCAAGCAGAGAAGTGGTCGGAGCAATAGCAGGCCGTTCCCTGGCCGGAAGAGAGGGACCCAGCTTCTTTGTTCGTGGAGTGCCTGCATGGGCTGCCCCTCTTGGCCCAGGGCATGTGGCTGGATCATCGTCCTCTCCAGGAGTTTCCAGTGACTTCCTCTCATCCACTCCCTGGCACATGAAGGAATTCCCTGGGCTGGCGTTGATGGTGCCATTTTTTTTTTTTTTTTTTTTTTTTTTGACAGGCAGAATGGACAGTGAGAGAGTTAGAGAGAAAGGTCTTCCTTTGCCTTTGGTTCACCCTCCAATGGCCGCTGCGGCCGGTGCGCTGGAGGCAGGTGCTTCTCCTTGTCTCCCATGGGGTGCAGGGCCCAAGCACTTGGGCCATCCTCCACTGCACTCCCGGGCCACAGCAAAGAGATGGCCTGGAAGGGGGGCAACCGGGACAGAATCCGGAGCCCCGACCGGGACTAGAACCCGGTGTGCCGGCGCCGCAAGGTGGAGGATTAGCCTATTGAGTCGCGGCGCTGGCTTTTTTTTTTTTTCTTAAAGATTGATTTATTTATTTGAAAGGCAGAGTTACAGAGAGAGGTAGAGCCAGAAAGAGAGAGGTCTTCCATCTGCTAGTTCACTCCCCACATGGCCACAATGGCCGGAGCTGAGCTGATCTGAAGCCAGGAGCCAGGAGCTTCTTCTGGGTCTCCCACATAGGTGCAGGGGCCCAAGGACTTGGATCATCTTCCACTACTTTCCCAGGCCATAGCAGAGAGCTGGATCAGAAGTGGAACAGCCAGGACTCAAACCGGCACCCATATGGGACACCGGCACTGCAGGCCAGGTTATATATACTCTGGTTCCTGTCTTTCCCCTTGAGCAGGCTGGAGGACTTAAGGCAGGTGTTCCCATGGGGAGGTGCTCAGTGACCATTTGTGAAAAGAAGCACTGATCCTTGCAGATGAGACTGCGTCCTTCTCACGGTCCCTTCGGAAGAGCCTTTCTAGCAGCTTCTTGAGTCGGAGCCCCAGGGACGCCCTGTCCATGGATGCCTGGTGTGTAACTCAAGACTGGCCCCACCTGAGGTCTCTGTGTCTGAGGAGCTTCCATATGTGCGCCAGAGTACCAGGCATGGAGAGGCAGACGGCCTTGATCTCCTACTGGGGAGGCCTCGGTCATGGCCTTAGTGTCGTTGACCCTAGATGTGAGGAACTTTCCATGGCAGGAAGCCAGCATTCTGTCGTCGCAGGGCTGTCTGCACAGGGACTCATTACTCTTTGGAATTCTCCCCTGGATTCCAAGGAGCCTGTGGAGTGCACACGTTGGGAGACCATAACTCTGCAGAACGTAGAAAACGTTCTTGGGTTAACCCTGCAGCTTCCATCCCCTTCTCCCTCATCCCTAGGGCAACCAGGGTTGAGTTGAGAGTCTCCTAGTTTCTTCCTTCCCCTGTGGGTGACCAGGCATCCATGACACACACAGGGGGTTAGGATCTTTGCCACACGTGTGGTTACCCACGCTTCATTTATTACCATCTGAGAGCACCGTGGCCTTGATAATTTACGTTTCTGGGCTATAATTGTGTATTATTTTTCTAGCAGCTATCGGGGTTTTCAGCCAGCAATTGAAACTTGATAGTGGCTCGGCTCTTCCTTGCTGGAACGACTTTTCCTGATGTTGGAGTGCTGGACTGAGCCATTTCTTTACAGCCAAACAGCAGACACACAGTAAACCCCAAGCGTCAGTGTTCTGAGTTCACTCTGTAAAGCGGGGCATGTTCAGGCATTTGGAACCAGATTCTCAGGCCTTCCACTGCTGCCTTTTCCCCCATAAAATAACCAGGCAACTCCTTGCTTCCCCATCGTGTGGGATCCTGCCAGTGGCTGGTTGTTAATTCCAGTTATGCACTCTGGAACCATGGAAGTGACCACAGGATGGGATCGGGGATCCACTGGGCCCTTTGTGAGATGGGCCGGAGCTGAAACTGCACAGATCACCTGACCCCCAGAGGCCCTGACTCTTTCTGAAGCCGCAGCGATGTCTCAGTCTCCTGAAATGCGTGTCAGTTCAGAGCCGTGCCCGTTTGTGCCTGGAAGGTCTGCTTATTGCCTTTTCCTGGATGCACGGTTGTCCTGGTGGAAGGCTGAACGTAGATCTCCTTGGGGCAGGCTGAGAAGAGGATTAGCAGATTGTATTTCTGGCAGTGAGCCAGGATCCTTCTGGGCATACAAACTGGCTGCAGCCTGAGAACTGGTTGAGCAGCCATGTGCTGTTTCTGCAATTCAGGTTGGACGTTGGCTCACTGAGTGAGAACTCTGCTCCCAAAGATTAAGGAAGGCTTCAGTAAGTGTCCCATCTGTGTCACTTCTAGCAGCACCACCTCCGGATAGCCCACATCCCGGCGTGTATGCTTCTCTGTTGACCGAGCTGTCCAGTAACGGCAACGCTGCCACACCAGAAGCGGCTTCCTAGGTGTCCTTCCCTGTGCACGTCCTGACCTTGCTTGTTCCCCTTGATGCTTTCCTGAGCTGCCTTGGAGAATCCAGGCCTCCAGGGATCCAGGCTGTCTCTCTGGAGATTCCATTCACCGTCCACTTGCCATGTGACTTCATGCAATTTTATTAAGCCCTCAACGCTTCTGTTTCCGCTTGTACAAATGGGAATGATGATCATGTGTTGTTGTCAAGATAAATGAAATATGTCAGCAGTGAGCAGTGGAGATGTTTGTGGCCCCAGCATCCTTGCAATCTGTGCGAGAGGGTGTATGCTTTCGGGTCTCTTCTCCAGACTCCCACACTGTGTGGCCTAGGCCGTTGTTAACTGGGGGAGGCGGGTTAGGAGTCACCCATGAGCTCACAGGGCACCCTGCTCCTGCCTGGCTTCCTGTACCCTTTAGGGCTCTGATGCCCTGCACCACCTGTGCTTGATGTTAACCTTTGTCAAAGAACACAGCATTTCATGTGTCTTCAAAAAAATTCACGTTTTCTGTTCTTTGCATGGTGACTTAAGTTTAAGGTTCCCTGTGTTTTCCAGTACCAGAATTTGTTTATTGGGTCTTATTTTTCTCTGCCTAGAGAAAATACGGTCTGTCCGGGACAGGTGACTTCTTTATACTTTCCTGAGTGCTGCTTCTGGGCTTCATTTGTGGACTTCATTCATTACCTCTGGGAGCACTGGAGGCCAGGGGAAGGGGATGTGCATCAGTGACTTCGCCCTACTCAGGAAGGAGAAGGCATTGGTGGACACAGCTGTCAGGCACTGTAACTGACACAGGACGGGTGGCAGACGGGGCCTGTGTGCAGTTGCCCAAACGTGTGTTTCCTGGACAACACTGCTCTTGGCAGAGCTCCGTGGGGTTTGGTGATGCTGGCACTGGGTTTGGGAGTGCCAAACCCAGGGAGAGACTGGGGTCTGGCTGTTGGCACTGACATTCACTGTAATCTGTACCTCTCCTGCTTCATAGCATCTGTGTTGTAGCTTATAAATGTGGAAGGAGGGGCTATACGTGATCAGCGGGCCTCAAGCAAAGATTGGTCAGTTGTATCAGAATCATCTCGGTAGCCTGGAAAATTCACAGGCTAGGATCTGAGCACCAGAGATTCTGATTCTGGGGTGAGTTCCTAGAATCTACGTGCATAACCTAGAATCTGTGAGTATAAGACTCCCTGCCCCCGGCAGTTGTGGTACAAAGCCCCTTCTGGAATCCCTGGGTCATTTCCTGGTCCCTATTCCTCCCTAGAGCCCTTTTTCTCATCTTGTACAACCCAGAAAGCTCCTTCAGAAAGCCTTCCTGGCCTCAACTGAGCAGTTCTCCATAGAGGACTAGTTCCTGCTTCTATGCAAAAATAGAAAAACGAAACCAAACCTCCATGGTGTGTGCTTGTTCACTTCTCCACTGCTGGCTGAGGAGCACCTGAATGTATGATGGTGTGTACTTGGTACGCACCTTTGCGTACCTTTGCATTGTCTGTGCTGTGCACACTGCCTGGCATGGAGAGTCTGCCCAACAAGGAGTTTTCCCAGCTGACCAGGCAGCAGAGTGGTGACGTGCACAGTGGCACCTTTCACTACTGGTTGGTACTTCTAGGAAAGACTTAAGAGATGTTTCCAATAAATTGTTCCCATGTTTTTGGGCTGGCCCACTGAGACGTTTCATCCATGCCATCCCATCTGTTGGCCAGGAGGGCCCCAGGCATGGATGCAGAATCCCCAAGGGAAGTGAGCAGGCGAAGAAGCCTGCAGTTTGCATTCAGGTGTTTTGCAAATCCTTCCAAGCTATTCTTTTTTTTTTTTTTTTTTTTTTTAAGATTTATTTATTTATTTATTTTAAAGTCAGAGTTATACAGAGAGAGGAGAGGCAGAGGGGGGAGGAGTCTTCCATCTGCTGGTTCACTCCCCAGATGGTTGCAACAGCTGGAGCTGCACCGATCTGAAGCCAGGAGCCAGGAGCTTCTTCCAGATCTCCCACGCAGGTGCAGGGGCCCAAGGACTTGGGCCATCTTCTACAGCTTTTTCATGCCACAGCAGAGAGCTGGATGGGAAGTGGAGCAGCTGGGTCTTGAACTGGCACCCATATGGGATGCCAGTGCTTCAGGCCACAGTACCGTCCCTCTAAACTATTCATCATTTCTGCTCTCTCTTCCTTCCCCCTTTGCTCAGTTGAAGAAGGTAACCCACAAAAACACGTGCCCGAATCCTCCTCTGGACGGAACAGAGTTGCACCGAGAAGAGGGAAGTCGGTTTCCTGGTTGTCCTCCCACTCGTGCAGTTCTGGGTGGCACCAGCCCACACTGTTTGCATCACTGCGCTCCACACACTGCCAAGACCGCATCTTAAATTTAAACACACTCTGATGAGAATAGAGAGAGCAGGAGGAAAGAAGGTGACGCGTTCCGAGGAGAGCTGCGTCAGTGCCGGGCGTCCTACGGCTGCTGCCGCTCTTGGAGTAAGGACAGAACGTTAATTAAAAGTGAAAAGTTCCTCTTCCGAACAGCAATTAATTTGTGTTTTGCTCCTTTCATCTGTTGAGTCTTTGAATTCTTGAAAACATGAAGAGTGAGATATTTTTCCTAGGGGTCTTTCCAGCGTGCCTTTATGTTTGATTGTTTTGATCTTTAGGCTACATGCTGACTTGAAAAAGAACCAGTGTTATACAAGGAAATGTCATCACAAGGTCCTGGTTTCTATCATCCTGGTGACACAGATGTGACTGGACTCTAAGCGTATGCACTTTATTAACTGGTTCTGCCTGATCCCCGTCTGGAGTTGAATGCGCAATTTAGTGAAGGCAGCTGAACAGCAATGTAACCAGATTCGTTAGCGTGAGTCCTGAAGACTCCTCTTAAGAGTTATTTTTGTGTTCATATAACTTTAATATTTGGGGACAGGCTGCGCCATTTTCCAGGTGCCGTAAGTGATCACTCAGTTTTTTTTTTTTTTATTAGATGCTATTTGGGCTTCAAAATATTTTATTTTTTATGGACTGCTTTGTGCCTTTGACCCAGTTCTCTTTTCCCTGGGATGTGTGTCCTAAGAGGATGAGGTTTTATGATACTAATACCTTGGAATATTTCCTTTCAAATGAAACCACCATCCTTCTCCTCCAACATGTGGGAGGGGGGATGCGTGCGCGCTTGTACACTCTCACACACGTGCGCGCACACACACACACACACACACACACTTTATGCTGGTAAAATCGCTTTGGGATACTTGCAGCGAAAACATTTTTCTTTCCTTTCCATCAAGGGAAAGAATATGTAGAGGCTTGGGGGCCTGTACTGGAGTTCCCAAGTCTTCCAAACTATCAGATTTGGACACTATTGTCTTTATTGCACCTTTCAGTGGGAATTTCTTGCTCACGGTGGGTGTGCTGTACAGGTGGGACCACAGGCCTTGGGGAAGTGGGGGAGCGCACCATTCACAGAAGAAATGAACTGTCAGCTCATGTCTCTTCTAACTATAATTTTCTACAGAAATGAATAAGTGACAGCCATTAAAAGGGCGTTTGAGTAATTACAGTTAAAAGCAAAGATAACTGTATTCTCAACTACCATTTACATTCATTTCTCCTCATGAAGGGCTAAATGTTTGGAGTTCATGAAGTGTTTGCACAATAGCTCCGTTGGTCATTTTATTTGTGTGCAGCCTAAAATATTCTTTTATTTTCATCACCTAGTAAGCTTTGGTTTTGCTGGCCTCTGCAGGTGGGTGATGTTCCATTGGCGTGAGTTGTGACACATTCTCAGTAGTGGTGGCTGAGAAACCGCCCAGGATGAGATGGCTTAGGGGTTATTTCATCTAGAAGTCCCGGAGTTCTGTAATATGTGCGGTGCCTTAAGAAGGAGCAGGGGTTTTACTCTTGGCCAGGTGCCTTAAGGATTTTTGTGAGTTGTAGTTTTAGGACTTGAAAAAGTCTTAGCCAAAAGCATATCTTAAAAAAATGCCAGGGCACATGCTTGGCCTACATGTTAAGATGCCCGCATCCCACGTCAAAGTACCTGGATTGATACCTAACTCCAGCTCCTGGGTGCTGTTCCCTCTGGGAGACAGCAGGTGATGGCTCTAGTAATTGGGTTCCTGCCACTGATGTGGGAGTCCTGGATTGAGTTCCCTTGTCCTGGCTTTGACTTTGGCTATCACTGGCACTAGGAGAGTGAACCAATAGATAGGGGTGCTCTCTCTCACTCTGCATCTGAATTAAATAAATAAGAAAATAAAAAATTCTACCTCATTCTCTCAGCTAGTCTTGCACATCACAGAGCTGTTGTTTTAGTCTTTCAACTGAGCTGCAGAAATAAGTAGGTAGGATAATTTGTCTGACTAAGGAAAAAGAGTATCTGAACTAAGAGAGAATTCATTTGGAAAGCAATGGAGTTAGCTTCTCACCCTTTGTCATCTCTCATGTTCAGATGTTGATGATTTGAATTTGGTTTTTAAAGAGAAGCCACCTGGTGGTCTGGACCACTCTGTGCCTTAGGGGCTCAGGTTCCATTCAAAGGTTAGTTCCCAATTTTTCAGAACAAAGGTATAGAATCTTTAGTGATAGGATCTTGGATGGAGATTCTGAGTTACTTATTTCCCAGGGTGTGGCTTCAAAGTGAGTTAGGTATTAATGCTGGCTTTTAAGAAATACTTAGAGTTCTTCATTCATTTTACTGTGTATTAGAAAAAGTCTACCAAACACATCAAACCTGTGATTTCACGGATTTTCTTGTTTTCGATGAAACTAAGCTACTTTCAAGAGAAACATTAAGTGTCATAGGGCTGGAAAGTAGTCTTTGAAGACCTAGAGTTTAGGAAACACTGATGTAATCCAAAGCCTGGATTTTGTCTCTGCTGATACTGAGGCTAGATGGGGGCTGACTTCTCAAAGTCTGCTTACAGTAGTGATGTGGAGACTGGAATCCAAAGTGCAGGAACATTGTGAATAACAAGAAGTACAGCTAACCTTTACTGTGCTTGTGTGAAGGATTCCAAGTGATTTATACGCTACCTCATTTAGTTCTCGCTACAGTTCTTTGGATCAACTGTTAGTATTCCCATTTTATAGAGAAGAAAACTGAAATTTGAGAGAGAATGAGTAACTTGCTCAAGATTAGAGAGCCAGAAAGAGGCAGAGCTGAGCAGATAGTTGGACTTCGCCTCTGTAGACCTTAACTCCAGTTGTCATCAAAGAAAACCTGGAAGAATGGGATCCTTTTGTTGGGAGATTAGAAAGGCTTTGGGAAAAATATTTATTGAGAGCTTAAAAAGTGTGCTGGATGGCTGCAAGCACCAGGGGCCAGAGCTGTACTGTGGAGGCTTGTGAATGAAGGCTCTGGGAACTACTGGAGAGGGGAGATCTACACAGGATATCTGGGGAGGGTGTTTGTCCATCAGCGTGCTGGAGACTGAGGAGCCTGTGGTTAGTGATTTGTCTCCTTTTCTACTGTTGATGGCTTTCAGACTCCTTTAACCACATATTTCCTTATGAAATCTTTTACATTTTGCTAAATCAATATTTTGTAGAGTGCCCATTTGGGACCTAACCTATTTCTTTTAACTCATTTTACACATGAGGGGTGGCCAGCGCTGTGGTGTAGCAGGTAAAGCTGCTGCCTGCAGTGCTGGCATCCCACATGGGTGCTGGTTCAAGTCCTGGCTGTTCCACTTCCAATCCAGTTCTCTGCTATGGGTTGGGAAAGCAGTAGAAGATGGCCCAAGTGCTTGGGCCCCTGTACCCATGTGGAAGACCTGGAAGAACCTCCTGACTCCTGGCTTCAGATAGGCACAGCTGCAGCCATTGTGGCCAATTGGGGAGTGAACCAGCAGATGGAAGACCTCTCTCTCCCTTTGCCATTCCTTCTCTCTTTGTGTAACTCTGCCTTTCAAATAAAAATCTTTAAAAAAAAAAAATGGGAGTCCAAGGTTCATGAAGACTTGTTGCTGGCAGAGTTTGTGTCATTCATTCATTCATTCATTGATTCCACAGATATGGATCCATTGCCTCTCATGTGTCAGGCATTCTAGGAACTAGGTAGACAGCAGTGAAAGAATGGGCAAGATAAAGATATAAGAAGACATAAGTAATTTTAGATAATAATTGCAATGGACTGACTATGTCTCCAACAGATTATCTTGTTAAAATCTCAGCCTCACATGATGGTATGGAAGAGGGGCTGTTGGGGAGTGTATTTAGGCACCAAAGTAGAGCCCTCATGAATGGTTTTAGTTTTTCATCATTACAACCAAATGCCTGAGACAACTACCTTTGTAATGAAAAAAGGTTTCTTTAGCTCATGTTTTTGTAGGTTCAGGTCCAAGACCAGATGGCCCCACATGTTTGGATCTGGTGAGTGTGGCATATGGCAGGTACAGAGCACAGTGGAGGAGGGTATCACATGTCGAGCTGGGAAGCAGAAGGAGAGGTCAGGCCTAAACCCAGACTTTCATAACCACCTCGCATGGGAACTGCCTTCTGAGGGCACACTCCCAGTGGCCTAAGAACCTCCCCCCAGGCCCCACCTTCTAAAGGTTCTACTGCCTTCCAAAGCACCATGTAGGGGACCAAGCCTTTAACACACAGGCCTTTGGTGGGAACAGTCAACATCCAAACTAATTTCCACACCATGGCAGTGCCATATGAAAGGGATCCCAGAGAAATTGTTAGTGCTGCCTGCCTTTTGAGGATGTAGGGTGAAGTTGGCAACCCAGAAGCTCCCCCTGTCCTACCACTAAGACCATGCTGGCACCCTGCTCTTGGACTTCCGGCCTCCAAAACTCTAGGAAATAAATGTCTGCTGTTTATAAGCCACCCTGTCTATGGTACCAGATAACTCAGAAAACAGTATATCTACAGACGTTGGAAATCCCCACTTTGCTGGGTCTTCTCAAGACAGAGAATAGCTTTTTCATCTTTCCGCTTTGTTTTCACAGTTTCTAGCATGGGGCAGCAGCAACAGAGTTCCAGTAAATATTTCTTGGATAAATGAATGAGATATTCATGATTTGGAGGCTTTCCCATTCTGTAGCAAAACAGACAACTAAAAAATAACAATAATAATTATTACTAGTTTCAGTTTGTATTACTCTTTGAGAAGTTGAGAAAAAAATGTTCCATGTGGTCCCCAGATTGAAGTATATCTATTGGTCACTCCTGCAAAGAAGCCCACATCTGCACCGCACTGACCTCACTAGAGATCAGATTGTTTATGAAATGAGTTATTTACTTGTTTATGAGAGAGAGAGAGAGATTCCATCCACTGGTTCACTCCCCAAATGCCTTCAACAGCCAAGGCTGAGCCAGGCTGAAACCAGGATCCAAAAACTCAGTCTAGATCTCCTATGTGGCGGCAGGGACCCAAGTACTTGAACCTGCACTTGCTGTCTCCCAGAATGCAGGAAGCTGGACTGGAAGTGGAACTGGGACTTAAATCCAGCAGCTCTGATACAGGATGCAGAAGGCTCACGCAGCATCTTAACTACTGCACCAAGCCACCAAACACCTGCCAAAAATAATGTTTGAAAATCATCTCTATAGGTTTCTCAGCATTACTAAGTGTTTCACTGGGTAGAATTTTCATATGACGTCTATGTTTTAAAATTCGTTTTTAAAATAATTTTTTGAGAGGCAGAGAGAGAGAGAGAGAGAGAGAGAGAGGCTGTCTTACATGCAGATTCACTTCTCAAATACTCACAACTGCTTGGACTGGGCCAGATGAGCCAGGAGACTGGGACACCCATCCAGGTCTCCCAAGTGAGCTGTAGAAACCCATTTATTTGCACCAACACCACTGCTGCCTGCCAGTGTTCACACTAGCAGGAAACTGGAATCAGGAGTTAATCTGAGAGTGAATCACAGGCACTCTGATCTGGAACATGGGCATCCCAGCCAGTGATCTCACTGCTAGTCTAAATGCTCATTCCACATCTGTTTTTTGATTCCTGGGCTTTTGGTTGTGTTGCTGAAATGACAGAATCTCTAAGGTCCCATCCAGATTGTTACTATCAACAGATTCTTGAGGAGCATGTAGTTTGTTTAAGAAACCCAGAGGTAGGACTCAGAATCTGACCATGTATGTTGTCCTTCATGGCTTGAAGTAGGGGAAGGTGCGCACAGGGACTAGGCATTCTGTCTGTCTGGCAGTTTTCTGAACCATCTATGATGCTGTACATCTCTGCCCATGCACACTAAGCACTAGTGGAACAATGCATAGCCTCCTCCGTGCTAGGTGAGTCAGTGAGCGGCAATGGCCAATGTTAGAAGAGTTCAAGAGCCTTGGTGCTGTCCAGGTGGGCAGTGCCAGCAGGGACGATTGAGATTAGCAAAGCAGAGGAATTCCTGGCTGGTTCGGACCATTGTGCTTTGGAGGAGATAACCATCAGACTCCAACGTGCTCAGGCCCTTGATAGTTTTTTCTTTGTCCTGGGGAGGGGGAAGTGCCGCTATGGACCTCAGTCTGTATTCTGCAAGGGACTCCTTGCTTCTGAGGGTCCTTCCCCGTGAGGCCATGTGTTCCCACCCAGAGGAGCCCTCAGTTAGCACTGGCCCAGTGCTTCATGCAAACCAGATCATTTAGGAAATGGATATCATCAATTTTAGAGAGGGAGTATTTTAGTGATAAGAAATGCAGCCAGCCTCCCTGGTAGAGGGAATTTACAATTTAGAAGAGAAAGGGAAATGGTCTTGATGCCATCTGTCAAAATAATTTCTATGTTTCTTATGGAAACCTAGGTTTTCCCAAAAGAGCATTTCCAGAGAACGAATTGTTTATTTCAGTCTGCATAACTTTATGGCTCATGGCAAGGTCAGGAGAAAAGGGCAAAGAAATGCTTATCTATGAGGATTAGGAATAGGCATAGATGTTTGAAAAGATGAAGTAGAACGGAGACCTGTGACTTTTATTCAGTCTCCATAGTGAAGGCAGAGCTTCTGGGGGTCAGGTAAAGAGACAGACTTAAACGTATCTGTGGCTTGCTGTAGGTTATGAGAAGACTGATGAAATGATGGCATGTGTCACAGGAAGTGGGGGAGTATATATTCTTGGCAAGTAACTCATGAGGCAGAAGACTTTGACACAGGGCAAAGATTGTCCAGAGCCTGAGAGACCTGGGCCTGAATCCCACATTCTCAATTCTTTAGATATGAGGATTTCAACAAGCTGTATAGTGTTTGCCAGTCTCAGTTTCCCCTTCTTCAAAATGGGGTAATCATATAGACTTGCCAGGCCGTGCTTAACAGGCCTGGTACCTGGGGAGTGCCTGACTGGTCCCCATTAGGCCCCCAGACGAGGCCGTGAATGTGCCTGAGACTTCACATTTGCATGATTTTTTTTTTTCTTTCCAAAGAAGTTTCATAGTGCATCATTACTAGAACATATTTTGGAGCTTTTACAATCAGTTAACACATTCCAAAACTCTCTTCCCAAATAGGAAGACTGATGTTGCCTTGCTTCCTCTGTCTGCTTGTACACCTGCTCAAGCATTTGAAAATCCACCTAAACATTTAAAATTATGAAAGCCGATTGCTTCATGACTCAACAAGATTCCCCAAAAGTTGTATATTCCTGCCAACAAAGGAGTTCTCCAAAAGAAGCAAGGAAGCCACAGGAGCTGCTCTGCTAACACCACTGATGCGCTGTGACTTCTTCAGGTCCCTTAGGCCAAAATGAAGCACACATTTTTTTTGTGGGTGTGTGTGTGTTGGGGGTGGGGGGCTGATGAACTAAACCAATAACATCCAGCCTCTTGGCCAGAGAGATGTAAATATTTGTCTCAACTCTTAGAAGTAAGACTCTTTCAGGCTGCAAAAGGCTTTGATAAATAATGCAGACTTGTTCCTTCATTGAATTTATTTCTTTGGATGCTCTGCATGTAATCAGTAATCAATAAGTACTGTTTGTTTGCTTTGTGAAACTGTTGGGATGAGGATAAGTCTGCCACGTTGAAATAGAAGAAAGCTAATTTTCTTATGCTGGGATTGACTTTAATCTTGTTAGCCAGATGTTCTAAGCATTAGCGCTCTGCAGTCAGACGAGGCTGTGAGTATCTCAGTTGCACAATGGAGTTGGATTGTGAACTGCATTCTTTAAAGGTCATCATTTGTGTGGGGACAGAGGCACCCCTTGTCTGCATTTTGAGAGCATTGCTTGGCTCCCCGGTTGTACTCAGGTCAGAAACACCACTGCCCATCACTTTTAGCTCCAGCTCCTTGTGGTTCAGTTTCACTGCTTTTTGTAAACTCCAAGGATAGGGGCCAGTTTGGGACAAATGAAACTGGTTACCCTTCAGGCCAGCCCTCTAATACTGAAGTTTATGATGCCTGGCTGTTTTCATCCTTGCCTGTTGGAAGAACGTTCAAAAGAATCCATTGCAATCCCCAGGTTGGATAAAGCTTTTAATTTTCCACCCGTTTCTCTTTCAGCTTCATCCATTTGTTGCATATTCAGCCCAAAGAAGCCAGGGTTGAAGTGAGGTGTTCGCTTCAAAACAGTCTGGAGTTTCAAAGTCGTGATTATATTTGAGAATTCCCAGGCTTGCGTGTCCTTAGCTTTCATATCTAGAGGACTGACCTCACAGGGAAAGATTTATGGCATCTGAGGAGTGGCCCAAATGAACCACTATTTTGAGATGGTGCCTGGGGACGGTATTGGATAGAGAGCACAGTAGCTTTCTGAAGGGTGCAAGCAGTTTTGAGCCCCCCTGGTTGATAATTGCAGAGTGAATGTGAACTCGAGGATCAGAAAGTTTGTGGTGAGAAAGGTAGAAAAGAGAGTGAAGTTGAATAACATGAGCAAATAGGGGAAAATTTATTTGAGAGTGAATTTGGCATATATTTGGTATTTATGTCTGTTTTTCTCTTGAAATGGGCTGATGTGTTGGCAGAAGCGTCTGGCTGTTGTCAGAGATATGAACAGCTGTGCGCCTTTGCAGAAAACTCAGGCTTCTGAAGTGTTTGGTGGAAATTGTGTAACTCTGTCACTCACTCTGTCTCCTCATTAGGGAAAGCTAAGCCTCTCCTTGGAGTGTGCTTTTAAACAGAGATGTGGCTTAGACGTCTGGGCTTTGCTTCTACACACCACGTGGCAGACATGAAATCCAAGGCCTTCAGATGCAAGTGTGTACACTTGAGTGCTTGTTTGGAAATAGGAAAGAAAGTTGCCCAGTTAGCAAGGTAATTGTGGTATGGTCTTCCAACAAGATGGCCAGGATGGGCAGGACACGTGTCACAAATTTTTGGAAGCCTTTGCTTTCATGGCAATGGTGAACACCCAAGTTCTGTTGCAGATGTTAAAAGGAAAAATCCTTGGGCTAATCAAGTTCAACAGAACTTATTCCAGCAATTTAAAACAAAGCAGAACAATTCATGAACTGGGCAGGCACCAGAGCTAAAACAGGTTAAGAAAACTACTGCCAACAACATGATCAGGCAACATTTATAGATAGAAAATGGGAGTGAGGTATGTGGACTACTGAGTTGACTAGAGCTTCAAGAGTTCATTAGTTTTGGTTCAACTTTTAATTTATTCAAATCAGCTGGTCCAGAGTGACTGACTGAAGCTTGGCTGCTGCAATTAATGGCAACTCACCTGGGCACAAGAGTTTATTCCTGTTGACTAGTTTAATTTAGCACGATTGACTTCATATAGGTTTGGTCTGTTGGTCCGAGTATAGGAGCCCAGTTCAAATTGATGGCCTCCTAGAAACTTTGTTTAATGCAAGTGTTTCCTAACTTAGTGACTTAGTACAGTAAGAATTTAGTTGTTTCAAAGTCCAGTGCTGGTCAGTGGAGTGCCTTAAACATCACTGTTCAGCCACTGTGCTACCCACCTTCTCCTCATTTCCCTTTAGCCAGAACTGGATCACAGGAGTGGCAAATGCAGGGGAGACTGTAACTGTCCCTTAGAGGCTTGATTGTAGAAAATGCCACGGGTGTATGGAGCAAACCACATTGTGTCTGCCACAGCCTTGGCTGTTCTTTCTGGACGGTGGCAGACCCAGGTTTTGTGGGCCCACATTAAAAAAAAAAATGCAAAATTGGGCATGGAGTGTTCTTGCATAGAAGGAGAATGGGCACGGTTCAGTCGTGCAGCACCCAGAAGATCAGGATTCCTTGGTTCCCTGGCCAGTGTACCCCTATTCTGCTTTTAGCTGTGCAAATGTAAAATGTGTTTTTCCCCTGATTGCACCCTAATAAATCTGTCCTTGCTCAGGACTGCCACAGAGCACGTGGTGCTGGCGAGGGTTTACCAGGACAGCTTCTCTCACGCTGCCCTTCGGAGGAAAATTGCTCCAGCCTTTCTGGGAAGCAATTTTACTGTGTGTGCTGAGAGCTCGTGACTCCGGCGCTTGGACTCGGTGGCCTCTGAGGGGCCTCCGTGACCCTGAGGGCTCTGGGTAGGGATGGAGGGGATGAGTTGGGGCAGAGCCCGGGCACAATCCCCTCCATGCCCCTTAGCCTCTCGGATTGAAATGGCCATGGAAGGGCCCATACTATCGTTATTTAAATAAAATGAACATAAACAGAATACAAACCTCCATGTTGTCATCAAGATTGTTGGGGATACTGTGCAGAGAGTGCTTAGAATAGAGCCTAGAACTGAGAAAGAGCTTACTGTGTGCTGTTTTTTATTATTTTTTAAAATTTTATTTCTTTATTTGAGAGGGAGGGGGAAAGAGAGAGAGAGAGAGAGATACTGTTTGCTTGTTCACTCCACAAATAAACCACAATAGCAGCTGGTGGGCCTTGGCCGATGCGACATCCAGGAGCTGAGACCTCAGTCCAGGTCCCTCACGTGGGTGGCAGGGGCCCAGCTACTCCATCCTTCAGTGTTGCCTCCCAGGCTCTGAGTTAAGAGCCCGAACTTGGAATTGATCCCAAGTACTTTGATGTGGGCCGTGGGTATCCTCACCACCAGTCTAAATGTTCACTACCAATTTTTGGTATTGTGCACCCCAGGTAAGCACTCATGTTTGAACATATTAGTGTGCATGAGATAGGTTAAAAAAAAAAAAAAAGAGGCCGGTGCCGTGGCTCACTAGGCTAATCCTCCGCCTGTGGCGCTGGCACACCGGGTTCTCATCCCGGTCGGGGTGCCGGATTCTGTCCTGGTTGCCCCTCTTCCAGGCCAGCTCTCTGCTGTGGCCCAGGAAGGCAGTGGAGGATGGCCCAAGTACTTGGGCCCTGCACCCCATGGGAGACCAGGATAAGCACCTGGTTCCTGGCTTTGGATCTGCACAGCACGCCAGCCGCAGTGGCCATTGTGGCGTGAACCAACGGAAGGAAGACCTTTCTCTCTGTCTCTCTCTCTCACTGTCCACTCTGCCTGTCAAAATAAATAAATAAATAAATAAGAAATGAAAAAATCCCAATTGTCCAGTGACACGTGAAACATTGAATTTTATGTCCATGCAATGGACTACTACAGCAATTGCAAATGATAACAAGCCAATTGTCCAAGGGAAAATGCACCAGTGTGGAAACAGCATGATATGAAATAGTATGATCTCAATTATATAAATAATAAGTAAACTAAACATCACTGAAATAAATGATATGAAAATACTAGAATTGGTCATCTTGGATGAGAGGCTTATGGTCTAACTGGTCTCATCTTGGTATAGTTTTTTTGCATCTAGCAAATTGTGTGCGGTCATTTAAATAATGATAGTAATGACTCCTGCATTTAAATAGCAGTGTTGCAGCCTTCAATTTGCCTAATAATCTGCTGTTTGCCAAGTGCTAGCATGTATTGTCACATTTAATCTTTGCTACAGCCTTGAGAGGACAGCAAATAAAAAACAACCTTACATTTTTAATGGAAAACAGTCAAAAATGAAACAAACCCATTCCACCACTCAAATCTTGACTTTTCAAATATCATAGTCACAGAAATCGCCATTTTTCCATGTCCCCTCTCCCTTAATTAATTTTGCTGTTTACCAAGCATTCTAATAAAGGTGCAAACACCACTCTCCTCAATATGACTTTCCATTTAGACTTTGACGTGCAAATGTTTTAACAGCCCTGGTTGGGGTTGTTTTGTCATGGAAATTCTGGAGTGGAGCTAGACTCTGTAATTCTCCCCTCACACAGCCTTGCAGGCCCACCTCGGGGGCTGGGTTTGCTGGGGGAATCCACAGGACTGGGGGTCCATGCCAGAGAGATGTCAGTCACCCTCCGTGCTCCACCCTGGCCGACTGTGTTCTGTACTGGGCTTAGTCCTAACATAAGTACCAGAATTTGAGCCTTTGGTTGGAGCCCGGCCTTCGGCCCCGAAGCCTATCCTAGTAGCCCTTCACTGCAGTAGCTGGAGTTTGCCTGCCGCCACCCCCAGGCCTGGGACTGCCATAGCCTGAACACTGCTTGCGTTAAGACCTCCTCCTGCTTCTGACTGCCTGCCTGTCCCTGGCAATGCTGTGTGTTCCTGGATTTGCCATCTGTATGCTTGGTGTCACCTGATACTCCTATTCCACGTCTGACCTGCAGATGTTGGCCTGGTTGCTGGAGCTGACTCTGACGTGTCCTTGGTGTTGATATTCAGCAGACACAGAGCTCCCCTGCTGCAGCACAGTCCCTTCCAGCTACCGGCGCGCTTGCTCCACGCCAGAGGACTTGCTCACCCCTGAGGCCTGGACAGATCCAATTCCAGACTCTGGAGGCTCCCCATGGGCCTTACCTCATTGCAGTGAACTGGGCCAGGCCACCAGATACTGCGCTTTGAAAAGACAATCAGCTTTTTAGTTGCTGACTGCTTGGATGACTGCGGTGCACAGGCTGCTACGGGGCGTGGAGGGATGGAAGAGCGGGGAAGACTGAGCTGATCTAGAAAATACGTATGAGTAGAATATTCTTACTGCAACTTGAATTTCAAATTACTGTTAAAGACAGCGTACCATGTGCTGCCTTTTCTGCAAGGGTGCTTCAGAGCATTTGTGGAAAATGGCATTTAAGAGATAAATTGTAAGCACAGGCATTTGGTATAGTGGTTAAGGTACCAGTGAAGACATCCACAGCCCATATTGGAATGCCAGGGTTTGAGTCCTGATTCCAGCTTCCTGCTAATGTGCACCCTGGGAGGAAGCAAGAGTTAGCTCAAGTAGGGTCCCTGTCACCCAGGTGCGGGACTCAGATTGAGTTCTGGCTCCTGTCTCTGGCCACGTCCAACACCAGCTGTTGCAGGCACCTGGGGAGAGAACCAGCAGTTGGAAGATCTGCCTCTGTTTCTCTTTGTGTCTGTTTCTCCTTTTCCCTGACTCTCTGCCTCAGAAACAAAGAAACAAAGAAAGAAATAAGTTTAATTAAATAAATAAATAAAATAAAAGGCAAATTTATGGTTCAAAAAAGTGTTGAGCTCCATGCATAGAGGGCTTTTCAGAAGTTCAAGGAACATGTGTGTTAAGCGAAAAATATGCAGAGATTTAAAAAAAAATTCATGAAAGGAAACTTACCCTTTCGTTTCATTTTTCCATGCAAAGTACTCGTATACTTATAGCAGGCTCAAATCCAGACAGGAGTGTGGGGTGGGGTGGGGTTCGTTTCTTTCCCTTCATAAGCAGGTCTGGTGAAGTGGAAAAGAGTAAGGAAAAGAGTAGCCGGTGAGGGCCTGCAACGCTGGATCTGTGTCCTGGGACAATTTTGTGCAAACTGGAGAACTTAGAGCAATGGAAATTTGTTCTTTCACAGTTCAGGAGATGAAGGGTGCAACGGCAAGAGTAGGCAGGGCCAGGGCCCTCTGAGCGCCTGGAGAGGCCCCTTCCTTGCCTCTTCCAGCTCCCTTAGCCCCAGCTGGTCCTTGGCTTGTGCTGCTTCCCTCCAGTATCTGTCCCATCTTCTCCCTTTGTACTTCTCTGTCTGCGTGGTGCATTCTTTCTATAAGGACACAGTCACAATGTGTTCAGACCCGTTCTCATTTCAACTTGATTGTATCTGCAAAAGACATAATTCCAGGTAAAGTCATTTCACAGAATACCTTTTCTAGGGGACATAGGTCAACCCATCACAACTGCCTGTGATCCTGTATTCCTTTGCTCACTTCACTGGTGTGGCCGCCAGCAAGATGACTATTCCTGTTTCCTTGACTGTGACATAGAGGTCATCATGGTGCCCTCTTAAGGATAACTGTGAGAATGAAACGAGATTGTGCTTGGCGCACTGTTGAGCTCACAGAAAGTGCTGTAGGGGTTAGTTCTTCTGGCTGGTCACGTCCAGTCTTTTGTTTTGTTTGTTTGCTTGTTTCTTTCTTTCTTTCTTGTTTTTTAAGATTTATTTATTTGAAAGGCAGAGTTACAGAGAGGCAGAGCAGAAAGAAAGAGAGCGAGACAAGAGAGAGAGAGGTTTTCCATCTACTGGTTCATAGCCCAAATGGCTGCAAGTGCCAGAGCTGTACCAATCTGAAGCCAGGAGCCAGGAGCTTCTTCTGGGTGTCCCACATGGGTGCAGGGGCCCAAGTACTTGGGCCATCATCTACTGCTTTCCCAGGCCAAAGCAGAGAGCTGGATTGGAAGTGGAGCAGCCAGGACTCAAACTGTTGCCCATGTGGGATGCCGACACTGCAGGCGGCGGCTTTACCCACTACACCACAGCACCAGCCCCAGTCCTTTGTTTTCATAAGCTGGTTCATTCAGAAATCCAGGAAGTAAATGCATCCCACACAAAATTCAACACTGTGATAGGGCAGGTTAATCCTTCTGATGCCATGAAATAAATTTTGACTCACCTGTGCACAAATTTTGCTTGCGAGGCTGTTATCAACACTGATTTTGCTGAAGTATTTACTTTATTGAATTTTTTTTTTTGAAAGGTGGAGTTACTGAAAGAGAGAGAGAGAGAGAGATCTTCTATTTTCTGATTCACTCCCCATATGGCCACAATGACTGGGGTTGGGGCAGGCTAAAGTCAGGGTCCAGGAGCTTCCTCCTGGTTTCCCACATGGGTGCAGGGGCCCAAATACTTGGGCCATTCTCTGCTGCTTTCCCAGGTGCATTAGCAGGAAGCTGGATTGGAAGTGGAGCATCCTGGACTCGAACCAGTGTCCATATGGGATGCTGGTGCTGCAGGCTATGATTTTAACCCACTGCACCACAGCACTGGCCCCCTGATTGACATTTTTATGTGTTCATTGAAGTGAATGTAAAGTAACTGTCTTGGGGGAGGTCCTAAAGAAGCTAGTCCTTAAGCTGCACTGAGCTAATATGTGCTTCCCTGTAGGGTCAGCCTCTAAGACATGATTGTGCAGTGCTAGTTTCAAGAGCACTTTTTTTTTTTAGATTTATTTATTTTTTACTTGAGAGTCAGAGTTTCACAGAGAGAGGAGAGGCAGAGAGAGAGAGAGGTCTTCCATCCATTGGTTCACTCCCCAATTGGCCACAACGGCCGGAACTGCGCCGATCCGAAGCCAGGAGCCAGGAGCCTCTTCCAGGTCTCCCACATGGGTGCAGAGGCCCAAGGACTGGGTCTATCCTCCACTGCTGTCCCAGGCCATAGCAGAGAGCTGGATCAGAAGTGGAGCATCTGGGACTAGAACCAGTACCCATATGGGATGCCAGCTCTTCAGGCCAGGGCATTAACATGCTGTGCCACAGTGTCGGCCCCTCAAGGGCACTGTTAACCTTGTCTCTGGTTGCTGGGTGAGACAGCAGTAGGCAGGTCTTCCCTTGGGATCAGTGAGGTTGAAGATTGGCATCGTTATGGTGTGAAACTGGAGCCATATTCTGCTATCTTAATTTTTCCATTAGTTCCCCTTCATAAACCATATTCCATAGCTTTGCAGACCATATAAGGGTGCTTCAAAAGTTCATGGAAAATGGGATTAAAAGATTATTTTGGTGCAAAATTTTTTGAAATCCATGCATAGTTTTTTCATAATACATATTTTCCATGAACTTGAAGGCCTCCTATGTGTATATTATCTTATCCATCAAGTTTAAACCCAGGAATTGATTGCAAGTCAAACTATTTTCCTTCATCTCATCTTGTGGAAATTCATGTTGGTACTATTACTGACAACTGACAAAAACTGACATTTAAGTGGCATATCTGATTTAGGAAGTAGGTGCTACAAGTTGAAGTCCCAAATAAAGCTTAGCTTTGTATTTAAGCCCATTAAAATGATTATCTATAGTTAGTGCACTTTTTTTCCTGCTGCAAGTCAGTTGCAAATTTGCAAACACAGTCTGGAGTTTGTATGTGCATTTAGTGATACTGATAACTGAGATGCTGATTACTAGAGGATTGTAAACTTCATTATGGAATATATTCTTTACTCAATTTGTATCTAGGTCTACTGATGATCTGTGTGGGAACTTTGTACTAAGATGTGCTGAATAAGTGCTGGTGATTATTGGGCTTATGAGTTGTTGTGATGCTATTTATTTATTTATTTTATTTGACAGGTAGGGTTATAAACAGTGAGAGAGAGACAGAGAGAAAGGTCTTCCTCCCGTTGGTTCACTCCCCTAATGGCTGTTACGGCCGGCGTGCTGCGCCAATCCGAAGCCAGGAGCCGGGTTCTTCCTCCCAGTCTCCCATGCGGGTGCAGGGCCCAAGCACTTGGGCAATCCTCCACTGCCTTCCCGGACCACAGCAGAGAGCTGGCCTGGGAGAGGAGCAACCAGGATTAGTACCCGGCGCCCCGACTGGGACTAGAACCTGGGGTGCCGGCGCCGCAGGCGGAGGATTAGCCTAGTGAGCCATGGCACCGGCTGATGCTATTATTTTTAATATACTCTGTTTTTTCTTCTTCCTAAAGCAAATAATCAAAAATTAATGTTTAATTTTAAGTTGGATTCATTTATGTTGAGAGTTGTTATTACTTTAATTCATTCTTCTTTTTCCTGGAAGGCCTAATGAGTCTTTTGGAAGATACATGTTTTCTTGCGTTAATTATTTTCCTTTTTGGTATCCGTGACCACAAACACAGTCACGGACGTTGATTGTGTACTTATGTGCCAGGTGCTACGCAGCCTGCTTTAGATGGATTGTTATTATTAACTTTGTATCAGTTTTTCCTTTAAATCAAGCATCTTCTTAATAGCTCACATTTTATAATGAGGACGGAAGGACTAGGAAAATGAACTTGTTGGGGTCACGCATTTCTAAGCCAGGATCTGAACCCAGGCAGTCAGAGGATTGATCTTTTGCAGACACAGGCCTATCTCTGCATTTCAAAGGATAAGTACAGGTCCAAGTCAGAATTTTCCAGTGATTCCAAGGGCCTCTGCATTTTATGTAACATGAATTTTGGGGCAGTGGATTCACTAAGCTTAATCTGTTTTGTTCAGGGGCATAACCATGCTAATTTGCACAGGCTGTAGTTGAGACCAAGAAAGAGACCTCTCCAGGGCACTAGATTGCAAGAGAAAGGAATATGGGGTTAAAAAATTCACAGGCTTCTTACATAGATGAATGGGAATTGACTCGGTTACTATCAAGATGAATACTTTGGTCCAAAGTATGTGTTTCCGAATAGGGGATGTTATTTGTTTCTGTTAAACACTACAAGTTCAGATCAGCTTAGATAACTGGTTTAAAAAGTTACTTAGGTTTTTTTTTTTTTTTAGCTTCAAGAATAGTTCAGTGTTTTTAATATACGTTATATTCATGGCAGTCTCCGTGAGATTAAAAAAACAAGGAGTATTAGTGTTTTTGAAATGTTTCTGACAAGTGTTTGCTTATTTATCTGTTCTTGTTTTATTCCAGATAATGAGATTCATCATAATATACCCAGAGATGTGTTGTTTCAGATTTTTCTAGAGTATAAATTAGAATGATTTTGATAGTTAGAAACAGACAACCCAATACCAGCTGGCTTAGGTAATAAAAGCCTATAAAAATTGAAAGCCTCAGTGACATGGTGAACTGTGGAATTAATTTGATTCAGGCACTCTCTAAAGCACTCAGGGTTTGATTTCTTCCCGTCTTTGTCTCTGCTAAACAGAGTTGGTCTTTGGAGCTGGCTGTGGGGCAGATTCCCCTAGCGAACTAGCAGAGTGGCAACCAGACAATGCCAAGATGAAAGTCAGCTAACTTTTAGGAGAAGTGAATGGGTACATGGACATTGGTGAGGCAGCCAACAAATGTCCACTGTGGCCAGTGACCTGGCCACACCTATTTTAGATGAATGAAAATACTGATTTCCTCCATTTCCCTCCTTGTATGTGCTAATAATCTACATGTAATATTTTCCTCAAATATTTTTGGCGAATATTTCTGTCGTGACTTCTAAGCATAGAAATATTGTCTGGCATAACTTCAGTACTTCAGTACCATAGACCTGATATTATGTTGGCTACTCAAAACAAACAATGTTTTCTTAGCAAAGTGAATGTCCTAATGATTCACTGCTATGTGATTTGTATTTATGCTTATTATCTTGTTATTAAAGTATCCCACTGTGTATGCATTGACTTCTGTTCATTTTTCTTTCCACTATGCTATATGCACAGTTTCCCTCAGTTCTCAGAGAAGTGCTGAAGGATATTTTATTGAACAACTGGTTGGGGCTTTAAAAGTAGGAAAAGAGAACTATGGAGAGCAGTTTGCATGTCACGTGGACACTCGTTTTTGACCACAGGGAATTCTTCTGAAAAGTGAAAAATGTCTTTAGACACCTTGGCTCATTTGGTTGTTGTCTTGTCTGCCATGTTGCACCAAGTGGTCTTTCCTTCTTCTGTTTCATAAATCAATCACATGCAAGGTGTTTCGGGTGACTCAAAGTCCAGTGAGACTTTTTAAAACATGTAGCCTTCCTGTGTCTTCATTGTGGCCACTGAGCTGAAGCAGGTGCACAAAGTCCAGGAGGCAGAGGATGAAGTGGGAAGGCAGACTTGGATAAAGGGGTACCAGGGCTCCGAGGCGGGAAGGAGAGAGCCCTGGGGACTTGGGGAAAGTTGTGTGTGGGAGTGGAAAGAAGAGAGGGGGTTTCAGACAGGGGCGGTGCTTGAGAGAGGATCGGTGACCTGCTTTGTCTAGGGACCAAATGTTGTGGAGCAATTCAAACAGAAAACGAAAATCTTTCAACTTACTTCTTATATCAGTGATTTATTGTTATATAACAAAAGGCCTAAAGTGTAGTGGTTTGACTGATAAGCACATATTCTTTTTCTTTTTTCTTTCTTTTTTTTTTTGACAGGCAGAGTGGACAGTGAGAGAGAGAGAAAGAGAGAAAGGTCTTCCTTTGCCGTTGGTTCACCTTCCAATGGCCGCCGCGGCTGACGCGCTGCGGCTGACGCGCTGCGGCCGGCGCACCACGCTGATCCGATGGCAGGAGCCAGGTGCTTCTCCTGGTCTCCCATGGGGTGCAGGGCCCAAGCACTTGGGCCATCCTCCACTGCACTCCCTGGCCACAGCAGAGAGCTGGCCTGGAAGAGGGGCAACTGGGACAGAATCCGGCGCCCCAACTGGGACTAGAACCCGGTGTGCCGGCGCCGCAAGGTGGAGGATTAACCTAGTGAGCCGCGGCGCCGGCCTAGCACATATTCTTTTGACGTTCCAGCAGGTCAGGCATCCAGGAGCAGCTTCCTGCTCTGGTTCTGACTCAGCATCTCTCAGGAGTGGGCAATCAGATGTCAGCTGGGACTGGAGTCCTCTGGAGGTTCCCTGGGGCCAGAGGACTCACTCCCCGGTGGCTAACTCATGGGGCTGGCAAGCTGGTGCTGGCCATGCATGTCTCTTGGGGCTGCTGGAGTGTCCTCCCCACATGGCAGCTGGTTTCCTCTATTGTGAAAGTTTGAGATATGGCTGTTGTATCCTTGTCCAGCCTATGGAAGTCACATAGTGTCACTTCCTGCATGTTCTGTGCGTGGGAAAACAGTCACTAAGGCCTAACTCTGAAGGGAGGGGATTTGGATTCACTTTTAAAGGAGGAGAGCCCAAGGATGTGCACATGTATTTTAAAATAAGCACTACTTTTGAAGAATAATGATAGAAGCAAAAATAATAGTTGTGCTGATCTTTCTTTATGCTGCCATTTCTACAGTGTTTATTTGTATTGCTTGGCCTGTTGTATTTTCGTAATGGGTCAACTGCTGTACAAATAAAGCTTTCATCTACTTAGCTAGTTATTTAACATTGAATTTTGTAGGTTATTCAAAAGATCTAGCAGAAGTCTCCTGTAGAAGACATGAAGCAGGAGGGAGTCCCTGTGGCTGAGGAGGAGGTGAAGGGCCTGCAGCACCGACCCTGAGCCTACTGCTGTTAGGGATCCATCCGCTCCTTCTTGTGATTTTTATCTTAGAATGTGGTTTGTTCTCTTGAAGAACTCACCCCTGTTCAAGAATCTCAAGTTGCTTTGCAAAATGTATTCTAATCATGAGTATGGTTTTCTGTAGTTTAAATACATTGTTTTTTTTTTCCCCCAAAATATCTGGTGAGTGAGGTCGTTGAGTGTCAAGGAAATGAATTGAACAGAATTTTCTCTTTTGTGGAGCAAATATTCGTAAAATATGTAGTCTGGTGAGCTGGGCTCTGAGAAATGCACCCTTAGGTGTTCTTGTCATTGTGCAAAGATTGCGAAGTGCGTGTACGCAAACTGGATGGTGGACGTCAGCCACTAGGCAGGACCTCTCGATATCATCAAGAGAGGTGGGAAACGTGAGATGTATGAGCCCGTAGCTGTAACAAGGCATCCTGTGTGCTAGGAAACTCTTTTCCTTACAAGCTTTAGAATAATGATGAAAAATGTAGTAAACACATAACCAGCAACACGGTCACATACAATCAAGTACTCTTAGCTGTCTGTGATTGCACGTGCTATACTTTTATATGTCAGGCAACTCAGTAGGTGTGTTTGCAGTAGCATCACCACATCACTATGGCTGTAAGGTCACTAGGTGATAGGAATTTTTCAGCCTAATTGAAATCTGATGGGACCACCTGGTATATGTGGTCCATTGTTGCCTGAAATGTCACTATGTGGCACACAGAAGAGATCTATCAGGTAGTGGTTATAGCAGTGAAAGGCATGAGCCTCTGTTTTAGTGAGATCAAAACTCAAGCCAGCCATGACCAGGTGATCTCACTCCATGCTGATAGTAATGCTGGAGTGAGAGGCAGAGATCTGAAAAGTAGAGGACATGCGCATTTTTGCATAAGTGCCTTTGATAATTGCTTGAGTAATGGGAAATTTTTATAAACCAGATAAGGAAAAATATGCTCATTGGTCATAGGAATATTGGTTTTCTTATAACAGTATACTTCTGAGGTCCTCCTGCCATGTGCACACACACACACACACACAAAATTTCTGCATACTAGAAGCATGAAAAGCACCCTTTAATATGATAGAGAAATTGGAGAAGCAGAGCCCTTTGCCTCTAATTTAACACACTTAAAGGTCAGTAGCCAACAAAACTAAATTTTATTTTAAAAAATCTTGAGGCTGAGAAGCACAAAGATACCAGTTTTTTTCCATTATCACTTTCCACTCTCTTCACAGCTTATAATCCATTATGTCCGCTTGCTCCTGGAAAGGAAAGGGAATATGGTTGTCGTAGTGATTTCTTTTTAAAATAAAGAATATTGTAGGAGATGTGGAAAGCCAAGAGGAAGGCAGTGGTGGGGTGGTGGATTAAAGAATGGGAACTTTATTTACGAAGACGTGAGTAGGGAAGAACATTGCCCTTTGAATTCACCCACTAACAATCCAGTAATAATACTTGTGGGGTTTCCCATTTAGAATACTGGTAAAGTAGAATTAGTTGCTGCATCTCCATAATTATTTCTTCAAATGGTTTTCTAAAAGCAGTAAAATGCCTTGATACTTCCTGTTCCTACTTCTGGTTCCAGCTGCTTCAGATTTTATTATGAAAATGGGTAAGTGGGAGTAAAAGCCTGAGCTTTTACTTAGTGAAGTGCCTGGCACAGAATAGGCGTCAGTAAACATTAATTCCCTTCCTATTTCTCTTACCCTTGCATTGACCCCAGGATCCAAGAAGGGAGAGTGGCAAAAAGTGTCCGAGTAGATGCATAGGCTTATAAATTGCATCCTATTCTTCATTCAATTGAGAACTCTTTTCACTCATGTTTTCCTTGCTTTGCAGACTTATCTGTTTCTCTCCAGCCTAAAGCTCACTGTTTTGTATTTCTCCACCAAAAAATATGTCAGGTTGCTTTTCTCTAAGGTTGGGCCAGCAGGATCAATGAGATCTTGTTTCTCTCATTGTATTAGCTTTAGCTTTTTCAGTGAAGAATGTGAGTATACATTTGGATGGATGTTCATTCCATTTTCAGCCATATACAAGGAGGTCTTCAAAACATTCATGGAAAATGCATGTTTCGAAAAAACTATGGATAGATTTCAAAAAAATCTTTGCACAAAAATCATCTTGTCTTTTAATTCCATTTTCCATGAATGTTTTGAAATCCTTTCATATACAATTCATTCATTCATTCACTCAATATATGTGCTGAAGACCCACTTGGAGGGCCTGTGTGTGTTGAGAGAGGGTAAGCTGGGGCCGGGAGATTACTGGGCTCCAAGGATCCACTTCTCCATCCTGACCTTTAGTATCTCACAGTCTGGTGGGGAGGTGGAGAGACAGTTTTGTAAATAAGCAGGTACATTTCACATAAGTATTTATTGAACTGTTATGTTCTAGAAATGGAATCAAATTTCCTGTGGTTATCAAGTTTTACTAAACGACTCTTTTTTTTCCAGGAATTCATAGTTCAGTAGAGAAGACATATTGGTTTAGTGGAAATTTGGAGAGCTTTGTATGTGTCAGTTATTTCACTGATATATACTGGGAGGTTCAATGTATTTTCAAGTCAGTTACATGAAATAAGCCCTTCTATGCCAAGAAGGTAGAGACCACCAGAGCTAGAGTAGTTATAGTGGGAAGTGTGGAGGAAGTAGGAAGTTGGACAGTCAGTAGTTCAGGGCTCTGACTTTGGAGTCTGATGACTGGCTCTGTTACTGAATAGCTGTGTGACTTCAAGGGAATGGAAGAGTTAATTACCTGCCACGATTCAGTTTCCCCATCTACAAAATAAAGATGCTATTAATGGCCGGTGCTGCAGCTCACTAGGCTGATCCTCTGCCTGAGGTGCTGGCACCCCGGGTTCTAGTCCCAGTTAGGGCGCCGGTTCTGTCCTGGTTGCTCCTCTTCCAGTCCAGCTCTCTGCTGTGGCCCAGGAAGGCAGTGGAGGATGGCCCAAGTGCTTGTTCCCTGCACCTGCATGGGAGACCAGGAGAAGCACCTGGCTCCTGGAGCAGCGTGCCAGCCGTAGCGGCCATTTTGGGGGTGAACGAATGGGAGGAAGACCTTTCTCTCTGTCTCTCTCTCTCATTGTCTGACTCTGAATGTCAAAAAAAAAAAAAAAAAAAAAAAAGATGCTATTAATAACACTTACTGTGTTAGATTGCATTGTCCAAAGATGGCCGTATTCTTAGAAAAATTTGTTTTTACGATATCCCCTTGATACTCAGCCTCTTGAGTGACAGAGTTTGTGTCTTGTTTCTTTGCTCTTAAGTGGAATATTGTGACAGCCTTGGGCAGTAGAGAATAGCAGAAGTGATATTACATCTTGCAAGGCTACATCATAAACACACTATGCACTTCCATTTCTTTGGAACCAGCCACCATGGGTTCTAAGAAACCCCAAACAGATCTTGGAGAGGACCAGGTGGAGCCGTGGAGGCTTCTGGTCCATGGACCTGGCCGAGCTCCCGCTAGTAGCCAGCATCATCTCACCAGCCACATAGATGATGACCATGAAAGGGGATCCCCCAGTGAGCTGCAGTGGGGTCGCCATGGCTGACTGCACAGAACACACTTAAGCCACGTCTGCCTGATCCTGCTCAAATTGCAGTTTCATGAGCAAAGTAAAAATGATTGTTGTCATTTGAAGCCACTAAGTTTTGAGATAGTTTGTTACACTGCAGTAAATAACCAGGGCATTGCCATGTATGGGGAGTCCACGAAAGATACATGTAAACCAGCACAAAGCTAGCACTCCCCTAATGATCAGAGCTCTCTTCATTATTGTTATGAGTTATACAAAGATATTCAATAGAAATCAGCATGCCTTCAAAGTGAACGCACCACCTAAAGTGCTAGTCATGAACTTCTGTTATCTAGTAGATTTTCGGGAACTAATTTTGCTCACTTTGTATTTCTCCTTTTCACAAGCTCTGTTGTGTGTCAGCTCCTGGGGTTCCTTTCTGCTGTATTTATGCTGAGCTTGTGTTGAGCTCTGTGTCTTCTGCTGGGTCAGAGTTTCACTTAGGCTTTCATTGTCATGGCCAGATTTATAAACAACATTTAGACTTCCAGATTATCCTGCCCAAACCATGCTTACTGCTGTTGTTTTTAAAAATTTATTTCTGGTAGAAAACTCATACAAAATTTGAAACCTTAACCATTATAAGTTCAGGGTACAGTAGTGTTAACTATATGCACATTACTGAACAGTATAGCAGTGGTAACTATGCATTGTTGTGCCACAGATCTCTAGGATTTTTTCATCTTGCATGATTGAAATTTTATGCCCATTGAAAATAACTGTCCATTCTCTCTCCCCAGTCCCTGGCTGGCACCATTCTCCTTCCTGTTTTCAAGAGTTTGGTTACTTTATACGTGTAATCAAAGAATATGTATCTTTTTGTGATTGGCTTATTTCACTTAGTATAATGTTCTCAAGGTTCACCTATGTTGTAGCATATAGCAGGACTGTATTCTTTTTTTTTTTTTTTTTTTTTTTGACAGGCAGAGTGGACAGTGAGAGAGAGAGACAGAGAGAAAGGTCTTCCTTTGCCGTTGGTTCACCCTCCAATGGCCGCCGCGGATGGCGCGCTGCGGCCGGCGCACCGCGCTGATCCGATGGCAGGAGCCAGGAGCCAGGTGCTTTTCCTGGTCTCCCATGGGGTGCAGGGCCCAAGCACCTGGGCCATCCTCCACTGCACTCCCTGGCCACAGCAGAGGGCTGGCCTGGAAGAGGGGCAACCGGGACAGAATCCGGCGCCCCGACCGGGACTAGAACCCGGTGTGCCGGCGCCGCTAGGCGGAGGATTAGCCTAGTGAGCCGCGGCGCCGGCCAGGACTGTATTCTTAAAGACTGAATAAAAATAGTCCACTGCATGTATATAGCACAGCTTCTTCCTTTCTCTCCCCCTTCCTTCCTTTCCTAGAATGGATGGGGAGGTGGAGAAAGAGAGGGGCAGAGGGGAGACAGAGAGAAAGAAAGTGTTCCCTTCTGCTAGTTCACCACCCAAATGCCCACAGTGGCTGGGGTTGGGCCCAACTGAAGCCAAGGGCTGGTACATGATCCAGGTCTCCCATCTGGGTGGAGCCATCACTGCTGCCTCCAGAGGTCTGGATTAACAGGAAACTGGAGTTGGGAGGCGGAGCCAGGAAATGAGCCCAGGCGTCCGAATGTCGCATGCAGTTGTCCCCACCGCCGGCTAAATGCCTGCCCCCAGGTATAAAGAAACATTAGTTAGTATGTGTGTGCCTTCTATAGAACCTGATATATAGTCATTAGTGTTTAATACAACAGATAAATCAGGCTGAGATGATTATGCGCTAGAAAATTTTATAAGAGGTTCATTAGCAAGTTCCATTAAGGAATAACCCACTTTTAGTTCATTAAAAACATGATTTGATTTGCCAAAACATAATGTACAAATAACTTTTTAGAAGAAACGCAAATACAAATTTGTGGTCATTAGCCAGCAAATGATACCAGTATTAGAAACTGGAAGAACAATGGGGGTGGGCGGTGGAAACCAAATGATGAGCTGGGAGGGTGTCATTGTGAATATGAAGGAATCCTGGGTTTGGGGCTTGGTGATGGTTGTTGACAATAGTGCTTTTATAGCACATAGCATGCATTTTCCTAGGATGTCTGGAACATTTTAATCTCTCAGGTTTCCCAGGGGAGAAAAATGTACATATGAAGTATGACATGGTGTGTCCTTGGGTGGGAGCACTCCTGCACTTCCATGATGAGAAAGTTGTTAGTTAAGGAATTACGAGGTAGAACAGCTTCTGCTGGTGTTGGAGAACAGTTTCTCAACCTCAGTGCTATTGACATCTCAGATAATTCTTTGTTGGTGGGGACTGTGCTTTCATTGTAGGATAAGAGAGCATCATTGTTGGCTGATATCCACTTGTTTCTACTAGTACTTCCAGCCCAAGCTGTGAGAAAGTGAACTGTCTCCAGACATTGCAGATGTCCCTGGGGATAAGGGAGCCCCCTTGTTTGAAAACTACCCATTTTTAAAGTTTATTAATTTAGTTGAAAGTCAGAGTTACAGAGAGAGTGAGAGACAGAGAGAGAGGTCTTCCATCTACTGGCTCACTCCCCAGATGGCCTCAACAGCTGGGGCAGGGCCAGGCGGAAGTCAGGAGCCAGGAGATTCTTCTGAGTCCCCAACATGGGTGCAGGGGCCCAAGGACTTGGGCCATCTTCTGCATTGTTGTGCCACAGGAGCTTTAGCAGGGAGCTGGATTGGAAGTGGAGCAGTCCGGACTGGGACCATATGAGATGCCGGCATAGCAGGCAGCAGCTGTACCTGCTACACCACATGCCGGCTCTGAGAACTACCCATTTTACACACACACACACACACACACACACTCTCTCTCTCTCTCTCACACTCACACACATCCACAAACAATATATAGTAATATTTTCTGATTTATGCAGTCTGGTAGGCAATAGTCTTGCTTTGTTAATTCATTGCTTCAGCCATATTTATAA
Source organism: Oryctolagus cuniculus (assembly GCF_051225735.1). Classification (NCBI taxonomy): domain Eukaryota; kingdom Metazoa; phylum Chordata; class Mammalia; order Lagomorpha; family Leporidae; genus Oryctolagus; species Oryctolagus cuniculus. Next base: position 64,270,659 of record NC_142882.1, on the reverse strand, counting down.
GTGGAATTGATCCCTTTAAATGCTGCTGTGTATTGGTCACTTTAAAACCATACCACATTCTATTTATCTATTGATAGAAGTGTAAGTTTCTAATTCCACCGTTAAAAAATCATTCTTCAATAAATATTTTCATCTGTGTCAACATGAGTATGTATGTGGTTATCCTGGACAGGGAATAAAAATCCAAGAAAATCTTTATTTATAAATTAGCCAATTGTTTTTCAAAAAAGGCTAGAATAACTTCTATTCTCACTCAGCAGTGTAGGTGATCTGATTTATTCCACATTTTTTTAAAAATAAAGATTTATTTATCTGAAAGACAAAGATACAGAGAGGCAGAGGCAGAGGCAGAGAGAGAGGTCTTCCATTCACTGGTTCACTCCCCACATGGCCTCACCAGCCAGAGCCGAGTCGATCTGAAGCCAGGAACCAGGAGCTTCTTCCAGGTCTCCCATGTGTGTGGCAGGGGCCCAAGGACTTGGGTCATCCTCTGCTGCTTTCTCAGACACATCAGCAGAAAGCTGGATTGGAAGTGGAGCATCCGGGACTTGAACCGATACCTATGTGGGATGCTGGCAGCAGCTTTACCTGCTGTGACACTGGCCCTCTACATTCTTTTTTAAAAAATTGTCAGGTAGAGAGAGAGAGAGAGAGAGAGAGAGAGAGAGAGCTCCCATCCTCTGGTTCACTCCCTAAATGTCTGTGTCAGCTAGGGCCAGGCCAGGCCAGTGCTGGGAGCCAGGAACATAACCCAGGGGTGGGTGGCAGGAAACGCATTACCTGAGCCATGACCCCTACCTCCCAGGTCTGCATTGGGAAGAAACTGGGATCAAGAGCCCGATCCAGGGATCAAACCTAGCCAAGTAGGCTGGTGTTATACGTGAACATCTTGACTGCTAGACTGAATGCCTGCCCTTACTCCATGTTCCTATTGGCCCATGAAATTGCTGAATACTTTAAGCTTGACCCATCTGAAGCATGAATGTGGTATCTTACTGTTGTTTAAGCTTACATCTTCCTGACTTCTAGTGAGTCACTGAATTTTAAACTTGGAAGGACCTTTGAGATCTTTAGTGGAGACTACATTGATAGTGAAACGACAGAGGGAAGGATGGGTGACCTCTCACTCTCTCCCCTCCCTCCGTCTCCTGCCACCTTTCTCCCTCTCTCTCCATCCCTCTGTCTTTCAAATAAATGTCTTAAAAAAAATTGCAAAGATCTAAACAGAAGTCTAGGACTTTTTTTCTTTACTACTTTTGTTTAAGAATATTGTTCTTAGTCTCATTGTTCTGTGTCCCTCATTGTTTTGTCCAATTTAATTTAGGATAACCAAATGAAAACCATTCACACTGGCAATCAGGGCAGAAAAATGTACAAGTAGAGAAAAAAAAAAAGAGAGAAGACTTTGATAGCATGAATTTCCCCCCTGTGTTTCACCAGCCATTCCAGGAAAATGGCAGTCTACGTACCCAGTAGGCCCAGGGAGTGCTCAAGTGTTCGGATGAATGAGGGGATGAGCCCTGGAGAGGGCCTGGAAAGACTGACATACCCCTTGAGTACCCCAGGTATCTCATCTCTGCAGCTTGAGCTCCGTGTCCTGGTGCTGCCTCTCACTGCCGTGCATTGAGAATTTCTAAGGGAACAGAGGGAGGACCCATCCTTACCTGGATGGGTTCTCTGTGAATTTTGACCAGCGCTCCTGAGGTCACCTCTCTGGAGGCCAGCCCTCCGGAGGCCAGCTGCTGGAATCAGCCAAGTTGACCCTCGTGGGTGGACCAGCCTGTGCGGTGTCCCCAGAGGTGAGCAGGATGCTCTGTTTCCTCTGCAGAGCCTTGGGAGTCTCGGAAGAGGATGGGCTGCGTGTGATTGAGCCGGTGTGCATTGTAACTGCCATGACGCTCATCACCGGGCTTCCCGAAACCCTCGTTTCCCCTGAAGGAGCCCAGACTCCCCGTGCGCCTGCCCTGCGAGACGTCAGTGCCCCATGCACTCATGAGTCCAGCTGCCTTGTGGTGCTTCAGATGTGACATGGAGGAACATACTGCCTACCAGGATGGCATTTGCCAGTCTGTGCCTTCTCATCACAGATACGCGCGTCAGTCAAAGCCACCTGGAAGTGTGTTTCTTTTGTGTTTCTCTGTGGTTGGGAAGCACGGCTGCAGATAAGCACGCTTTCCCCAGAGGTAAACCTTGTGTGCTTATTTTTGTGCTAAGTGATCCACAGGCTGCATGTTAATACTCTGTGAAGCTGGAAGAGACATTCCTCAAAGGCTTGTTAAAGCTGCTGCCCGCAGGATGGCCACAGAGTCCATCTGTGTGTTCATTTCTTCTGTGACTCTGTGTAGAGGAGACATCTGTTGCTGAATTCCCTGGCCAGGGTCCTGGCATGGGGAGAGGTCCTGGGACTCTGCCAGAAGGGCACTGGGAGAGGGGAGCGGGTCCCGGTGGTGTGGGGCAGAGAGGAGAGATGGAATGACCACTGTGTGCAATTTGGAAGCTTCCAAAGAGGAACTCCTGCTGTATGCTGAATAGCGCTTGTGGGTTTGACAGACAGAGGAGGGGGCAGGGGGAGAGACTGAGGCACAGTGGAGGGTGGGGTGAGGGGTGACGGGGTGATGGGAAGAGAGGCATTCTAAGTAGAGGAACAGCATGTGAAAAGGAGTTTTGAGCGAGCTCGACCTTTTGGGAGGGATTGTTCCTTATTACTCTTCTTGTTTTTGTTTTGGACTGGAGGTATTAAAAACAACTATGCTCCACTCTGGGAATGATTAATTCAGCTAAAATCCCATTATCGCCCAGGGCTGTCTCACAGCCATTTCAGCGCCCCGGCCGGGGGTCCGCATTTCCAGTGTTTCCTTGATCCAGTCTCCAGCGAGTGTTTGCTCACCACATGCCTCCTCCTCAGATTTTCTCCTAGACTTCACACTTTCAGTGAGGAGTCCTTATCCTGGGCCACTTGCATTTTATTCATAAAGGATCCGAAAAGGGGAAACAAGAAGAGCTGTGAACTTAGCAACAGCTGAGACATGTTACTTTTAAAAAAGAAACTAAATATTTGTTTTTTTCATCAAGTATCAATTACCCAGTTGCAACTTTAATCTATTTAGAATTGTAGCTTTTAAGCCAGCCTTCATCCTCTTTTTTTTTTTTTTGACAGGCAGAGTTAGACAGTGAGAGAGAGACAGAGAGAAAGGTCTTCCTTTCGTTGGTTCACTCCCCTAATGGCCACTATGACCTGTGCTGCACCGATCCGAAGCCAGGAGCCAGGTGCTTCCTCCTGGTCTCCCATCCACATGGGGATATGCCGGGGCAAGTGCAGGGCCCAAGTACTTGGGCCATCCTCCACTGCACTCCCGGGCCACAGCAGAGAGCTGGACTGGAAGAAGGGTAACCAGGACAGAATCCGGCGCCCAAACTGGGACTAGAGCCTGGGGTGCCGGTGCTACAGGCGGAGGATTAGCCTAGTGAGCCACAGCGCCTTAAGCCAGCCTTCTAAACCACAAAGAAAATAAAAAAGCTCCAGGAAACCTCTGGGTGTGGTGCTCTGCCCACTGAATTCACAGTGCTGCTGCATCTCAGCACGGGTTAGCACCTGGCCTCACAGATGGGATGGTTTAATGATCACTTGGCGATAAGCAAACCTTTATAGCAGGGAACTCTGAGGACGCACCACAAAGCTGAGCGAATGGCTGGAGCTGGCAGTGAGGAAAGGTGAGAGGGGGCCTGGGAAGCCAGTGGGACCATGGTGCGTGAGCCTTGTGTTGGACAGCATGCAGCAGGTATGGGAGGGGGCTGCTCTAAGGGACTAGAGCTAGAAAGAATAGCTGCATAGACATTCAGAGATCTGTCTTGCTGGGGGTACAGGAGGGGGTGTGTGGGCCAGTAAGGATTTGAGGTACTGGCCCAAACCTTCCCATGCATTTCATAAATTAGGTCACTGTTTGGGCTGACTTGAGAAGAAAACTGTTGTGGTTATAGGAATGCCTCCATCTTCTCTTGCTTTATTTTTCCACTAATAGATTTTATTTATTTTTTAAAAAGATTTATTTTATTTATTTGAAAGAGTTATAGGGAGAAGTAGAGATAGAGAGAGGTCTTCTTTTTTTTAAGATTTATTTTATTTATTTGAAAGTCAGAGTGACACAGAGAGAGGAGAGTCAAAGAGAGAGAGAGAAAGAGAGAGGCCTTCCATCTGATGGTTCACTCCACAAATGGCTGCAACAGCCAGAGCTGAGCAGATCCAAAACCAGGAGCCAGGAGCTTCTTCCGGGTCTCCCATGTGGATACAAGGGCCCAAGGACTTGGGCTGTCCTCCACTGCTTTCTTAGGCACATTGGCAGAGAATTGGATCAGAAGTGGAGCAGCCGGGACTTGAACCAGCGCTCATATGAAATGCCAGTGCTGCAGATTGGGGCTTTAACTTGCTGTGCCACAGCACCAGCCCCTAGATTTTATTTTTTAGAACAGTTTTAAATTCACTGAAAAGTTCAGTAGATAGTCCAGAGAGTTCCAATATATACCCCCACTTCTAGTTTTCCCTGTTACCAACATCTTGCATTAGTGTGGTGCATTTGTTATAAGTGATAAACCAGTAGCAATCTACTGCTATTAACATGGAGTTCAATCTTTGTGTTGAACATTCTGTGGGTTTTGATGGTTGCATCAAGTCATATAATCCACCATTACAGTTGCATACAGAATCATTTCATTGCCTTCAAACCCCTGTATACTCTACCTATTCCTCTCCCTCCCTCCTCCTGGTCTCCAAACCTCTAGCACCCACTATCATTTGACTCTCTCTATAGTTTTGCCTTTTCTAGTGTCATAGAATATGAATCACATGGTGTGGTACAGGCTTTTCAGACTGGCTTCCTCCCCTTAAAAATATACCTATAACATTCGATCATGTCTTCTGTGGTCTATATCTTTTTCCTTTTTATCACTGAGTAATAGCCCATTGTGTATTCTATAGGTTGTTGAACTACTCATCTATTGAAGAATGTCTTGGTTGCTTCCAAGTTGGAGCAGTTATGAATGAGGGGGCTGTAGACATTCACATGCAGGTTTTTGTGAACATACATCTTAACTCATTTGGGTAAATACCTAGGAGCATGATTCCTGGAATGTATGGTAACACCATACTTAACTGGGTAAGAAGGTACCACACTGTCTTCCAAGGTCACTACACCTTGCTTTTTCATTGTGCACATGACTTTAGTTTGGGAACAGGACTTAGAGATGACTTGTTGAAAATTCAGATAATACTTCAGGTGTAGCATTCTGACTCGAAAAACTATCCAGAGAAGTGTGTTGTCTTGGATGAGAAGCAGGAATGAGGACCAGTCTAACGGTGTCTGTTACTATAAGGACCCTCACTGTTTACTTAACCAGAGGTCAGGGTGTGGGTAGCTTCAGATTCATTAAGTAGCTCAAGGATGTCATCAAGGACCCAAACTCTTTCTCTCCTCCACTATCTTAACTAATATTTGCCATTTGTCTTTTCCTTGTACTTCATAATCTCAAAATGGCTGCTAGAGAACCTACCATCATGCCCTCAGACACTTAACAGAAAAAAGAGGAATGGAAAATACCAGCAGCTCAACTCTTACCTTTTCTGCTTTTATCAGGAAAGTGGAAGCCCTCCCAGAAACCCACAGCAAATTTCCTCTGTGGTTTTGGCACCAGATGGGTCATGTAGTCACCCTCATTGCATAGAGGCCAGGAGACAGCTTTTTTGAGTGTCTCTAATGTCTGCTCACAGTTCCTCTCTGTAAGAGTGTTCTAGGGGCCAGCACCATGGTGTAGTGGGTTTAGCTGCTGCCTGCAGCGCCAGCATCCCATACAGGCAGCGATTTGTGTCCCCATTGCTCCATTTCCAATTCAGCTCCCTGTTAATGCATCTGTGAAAACAGTGGAAGATGGCCTATGTCCTTGGGTCCATGTACCCATGTGGGAGAGCTGGATGAAGCTCTTGGCTCCTGGCTTTGGATCGGCCCAGTTCTGGTCATTGTGGCCCTTTGGGGAGTAAGTGAGCCAGCAGATAGAAGATCGATCTCTCTGTCTCTCCCTCTTTCTCTGTAACTCTGCCTCTCAAACAAATAAATAAATCTTTAAAAACAAATAGTATTCTAACCCTTAACCAGGCCTCGCTCATTTATCTAGCGGAATATTGCAGGAGCTACTTGTAACTGCTTGCCTCATTAGGTGGTTTTTTTTTTTTTTTTTTTTTTTTTTTTTTTTTTTTGACAGGCAGAGTGGACAGTGAGAGAGAGAGACAGAGAGAAAGGTCTTCCTTTGCCGTTGGTTTACCCTCCAATGGCTGCCGCGGCCGGTGCGCTGCGGCCGGCGCACCGCGCTGATCCGATGGCAGGAGCCAGGAGCCAGGTGCTTTTCCTGGTCTCCCATGGGGTGCAGGGCCCAAGCACCTGGGCCATCCTCCACTGCACTCCCTGGCCACAGCAGAGGGCTGGCCTGGAAGAGGGGCAACCGGGACAGAATCCGGCGCCCCGACCGGGACTAGAACCCGGTGTGCCGGCGCCGCTAGGCGGAGGATTAGCCTAGTGAGCCGCGGCGCCAGCCTAGGTGGTTTAAATACATCTTGTCTTCATCCATTGTTAGACTTATGTCTGAGGCCCCTGTAGCAAAAGACAAATTAACAAGAAAAAAAAGCAAGCAAATTCATTTAAGTTTTATGAGACACAGGAAGGTTCATAAGGAAATGGGGACCTGAAGGTATAGTTGGAGATTTGTGAGTATTCCCGCGTAGGTGTGTTGAAGAGTGGAAAGTTGTGGGGCAATCTGCCTGGATCAGAGGTCTGATGTGATGGTCAAAGACCCAGGAAACCGTAGCAAGGGCTGTTTGGTCAGATTCTTGTCGTCTGCTGCTGGCTGCCTCAGGGTGTAGGGAGGACGCCTCCCACATGAGGGAGAGGTCAGAAACCCCTGCTTCAGGGGAATGTCAGAAAAATTCTGAAAGGAGAAAGGGCAAAGGGAAGGGGAGAGTGGTCTTCCTGCCTCTGCTGTTCTCTCAAATGCCACATTTCCATGCTTCGGGCTAGCAGGTCCTGAACCCCATCGAGGGCCCTGTGTCCTCTGTGAGATGAGAGCTGCGATATTCTGTCCCTTTCAAACTGTGTTGATGGAGCTCCCTTTCCTGACGTGAGCTCTTAGGGGTCCCTGCAGGCAGGCAGAGTGCACGTAGAATGAGCTGGGGTGCAGCGAGCTGGGCTCTGGCTTGCCACGTGTTCCTGGACAAGCACACCTTCACCGCCAGCTTCCTCCGAGACCAGGTTCCCTTGGAGCAAGGGCCTCCAGCTACAATGAAGGGCGAAAGCATGCAGTTAGGTGGACGGCTCTTTCAATCCCGAGTCAGACTTTTGGACCAAGATAGGCAAGGCGATCCGGTCCCTCCTAAGTCCCATGCAACATCCATGGGATTTTGGCCGTGAAAACGTTACCAAATGCCCACTTTGGGGCAGCGGTTGGAAGAAAATTTGTTTTGTCTTTTGTCCTGAGGAAGGAAGATGTCCTTTGCTACTTTGAAAGGGGTTTAAATCTTAGTTCTTCCTGGGCACGGATGTAGTCTGGAGAGAGGAGATAAGATGAGGGCCAGCTGTCTGCCTGGTACTCCACAAATGATCTTTCTTGGTTTCCTCACACTCAATCTATCAAACGTCCTTGAGGAACTGGGAAGGGTGAGCTGTTTGCTTCTGCCCTGTCCCAGTTCCCTTTTGTGTTTGTGTGAAACGTGTGGACTTTTCAGGTGGGCCTTTTATACTGCACGTGGTAAACTCATCCCTCTGTAGCAATGTTCAGTTGGTTTCAGGAGTCTGCAGTTACTAAAATCTAAAGATGTTCCAGTGCCTCCTACAAAATGGTGTAGTATTTGTATATAATCTGCCCACTTTCTTCTGATTTTTTAAATCACCCCAGGGTTGCTTATAATTCCTAATAGAATGTAGAAAGTTGTTGGACTGCTTTGTTCAAGAAATAATGGCAAGAAAGGAAGTCTGTACCTGTTCATTACAGATGCATTTTTGTTTCAGAATATATTCAATCTTTGGTTAAATATGTGGATGAGGAGCCTGTGGCTACAGATGGTCCAACTGTATTTCATTTTTGCTGGGGAAATGTTGGAGGGTTTTAGAATATATCTTAGTGGAAATGCTTTGTAATAGGCACTTAGGCCCTGAAATGTCAGGATAGAAAAATACACGGAAAAAAATAGCCAAAACTAGGTCTGTACTTAGGATACATCTGAGCCACGTGCAGATCATCAGACAGCACTTGCTCACTTAGTACTGAGGTGCTTTTCCTGGAAATAGCTGTGTTTATTTACTTAGCTGATGCAGCACTAGGCCTGGAAAGCCATCCCGCCTCCCTGAATCTGGGGGAGTGGAATCAGTATCAGTAGATTTTCTATCAGGAGGTGCCATGTGGGCATTTGGTCTAGTAGTGTTAAGGGATGCCTCCAGCCCACCCTGGAGTCCTTGGGTTCCAGCTGTGACTTTGCTGCAGTTTCCAGCTTCCAGCTAAAGTGCACCACAGGAGGCAGTGGTGATAGATCACCTAATTGGATCCTTGCTGCCCATAGGAAAGACTTAGACTGAATTCCCAGATCCTGGCTTTGTCCTGGCCCAGCCCTAGCTGTGGCATTTGGGGAGTGACCCAGTGGGTGAGAGATTGCTCTACTTCTCATCTATTTATATATTTCTTAAATAAATAAAAAAATTTCAAAATTTTTAAATTAAAAAACAGCCGATTTATCTTAAGGAAATACAGACTTAGTTTTTGATTTTGTTTTCATGTGCTGTTTGGGTGGGAACTTTATGAATCCACAAGGAGTCTGGATGCCCTATCAGCTTCGTAGTGCTTGTGGCACTCTGTCTTTAGTTCTTTCTGCACCCTTAAAGGGACTACTGCCCTGACAATTCTTAATCCTCAATCTGCTGTGACATAAGATAGGAATAATACTGTATTCTCACTCCACTTAGTGACATAACCTCCTCCACCTAGAGTTGTTGAAAAGAGTAAATAATTTCACCTGCAAATTACTTAGTACAAAAAGATATTTCAAGAATGCTAATTGTCTTTCCTCTGTAGGGATGTGAGGAGTGCCGGTTAACCTGACAATGGCAGAGCTTTTCATTTTGTGATGAATGTACAGGTCTCTGGATGCATTTGGCTGTAGCTCTGCCACTTCCTAGCTATTCAGTAAGACACAAGATAAATGCTATGCTGTGTCGCTGAGCCTACAGAGCCTCTCGGCTTCTTCCTGTTATAGGTGGCAGAGGGTAATGTCATTCAGAAAGGTGTTGAGTATTAATCTACCGGAGCAACAAGATGCAGTGTTCCCGTGTCCCCCTTTCCCACACATTGTACAGTGGCTGCTATGCAAGTGTAGCTGTCCCTCAGTGTAAGGCCGCCACAAAACATACCAAACACCGGAGTAAGGGAAAGTGTTTATTGGAGGAAACCCGACAGACTGGAGGGAAGGGGCGAAGAAGGAAAAGAGGGAGAAGGAGAGCGTAAGAGAGAGAGAGAGAGACAGAGACAGAGATCAGAATACGGAAAGAAAGAGAGAGACATGTGTTCAGGAACAAATCCTTTTAAAACTTCACTTCCGGGCAGGAAGGGAAGTAGGAGCAGCGAATACCATTAGGATGGGGGTGGGGCTGACACGGGTGGTTGGGCCTTGTGGCCACCTGACTTCAGCAATGGTGGTGGGGTAGAGCCTAGGATGGTGTCAGGGTGTAGATCGCGCCATAGATAAGGCTGCACCATCTTCCTAACACTCAGTGTTCCAGGACTCCCTGCAGATAGCAAAATCCGAAGATGCTCAATGCTCTGTAATACAATGGTGTAGTGTTTGCACAGAACCTATTCACATCCTCCTGTACACTTTGTCACTTCTACATTTAATACTCAATGCAGTGTAAATAGCTGTGATGTTATACTGTTAGTGACAGAGAATAAAGTCTACATGTGTTCAGTACACATGCAGTTCTTGTCCCCTTGAATGTTTTCTCTCTGAAGGGAGTTGACTGTGTGGATGTGGCACTGACAGATACAGAACACATAGAGACGAAGGGACGGTTGTGCTTGATCTCACCTCTCAGCCTGCAGTGGGCTAGCATTCAGCTGAGGTAGAGGAATGGTCCATGCCTGGTGCATGGTGCTTCTGCTCAGGGCTTCTTGAGAATGGGTTCCAGGTACCTCTAGCAAGAACTCATTGGCTAAAAGCTGTTATGAGCCTGGGTGGGCTTTGACATCAATGCAGGATGGATCAAAGATTACCCAGAATGTGTAATGTCCTTACCTTTGGACTGAGGTGTCTCCTCCATGGAGGAAGAGAACTCCTGCAGGCTGCCGAGGGAGGGACCCACTTAAGGATCCCAGCAACAGATTATCAGGCAAGCCTTTGGCCTATTGGACACATAGGATACCTGTGGGGTTGCTGTCTCTGGTCCCGCTAAGCTGTCATGGGTATGTACTGCAGAGACAGGAGCCTTGAAGGAACCCTTTCTGGGCCTCTTGGGAGTGAGGGGGACCTCACATGCAGGATGCAGAGCTGGTGATCCGGTCTAGCAGAGGATTACATCAAAATGCCCCAGCTAAGGTCATCCTGTGTGCATTTCCCATGAGTGACTGATGGGTGATAATGAGGCAGAGATACTGTGATGGAATGATAACCGCTGTTCACAAGAGCCAAGATGTTCTCTGTTGCTCCATCCTTCCTTCCTTTTTTTTTTTTTTTTTTTTTTTTTGGACAGGCAGAGTGGACAGTGAGAGAGAGAGAGACAGACAGATTGAAAGGTCTTCCTTTGCCGTTGGTTCACCCTCCAGTGGCTGCCGCAGCCGGTGCACCGTGCTGATCCGAAGGCAGGAGCCAGGTGCTTCTCCTGGTCTCCCATGGGTGCAGGGCCCAAGGACTTGGGCCATCCTCCACTGCACTCCCTGGCCACAGCAGAGGGCTGGCCTGGAAGAGGGGCAACCGGGACAGAATCCGGCGCCCCGACCGGGACTAGAACCCGGTGTGCCGGTGCCGCAAGGCGGAGGATTAGCCTTGTGAGCCGCAGCGCCGGCCTCCATCCTTCTTTGTGATTTCCTTAGAGAAAGAAACTTTAGACCTTCGGTTTCCTTGCATAGAGAGTTCTTCCTTTGTTTCAAGCGTCCAGGAATCATATGCCAGAAGGTGAAGAAAATAAAGCAGAAAGACAAGCAAGGTTGGTGAAGCTATCTCTTTTTGGTTCCTACCCGAGTTTGCTTATCCTGGTTCTTGAATTCAGCAGCAAAGAAAGCTTCAGAAGAAAGAAAATATGAAGAAGGAAAATAAAATACATTTAAATGGATAGATTGAGTTTTCATTGGAAAGAAATTTTAAAGTCCTGAAGGATAGGAAGGGGAAATTAAAAACTGAAAATACTCACCTTACTTTTAGGTGACCAAGAATAGAGCTTAGGGGCCATCTGCTGCTTTTTCATGTGTTTATACATAAAACTTAATAATGCTGGGGCACAGGTAAAGATAGTACATATTCACTCATGTCTCATGTGTTGGGCACTGTATTAGACATTGTACACGTGTGCATTCATCTAATTCTCACAATAGCCCTGTTGAAATGTATATTATTGGCCATGTTGGTGAGAAAATTTAGGCTGTGAGAGATTCTGTGGGCTTCTCAAAGGGAAATCACTGGCGAATGTGCCGGAGGGAGTCCAGCGGCTGCTGTTCCTATCCCTGCTCACGCGTGTGGTCGCTGCTGAGTGTGTCTGCTTATGGCTGCCTTTTCTGACCATCACTTTCTCTCGACATGTTCCTGATACATGTGATCCAGTTATGAGCTTGAACATTCCACCAATTTTCTGTCAAGCCTTTGATAATCAGATTTTCCTCTTTTGAGTATATTTTTTAAGTGTTGTTGTTCGAAAGAGTGGAATTTTTTTGTTTATATATTATGTATTTTCATTGTACTTGAAAGATAGTGAGCTGTCATCCGCTGGTTCAATCCCCAGATGTCCAGAAAGACTGGGGCCGACCTGGGGGGTTGAAGCCAAAAGTCAGTAATTCAGTCTGGATTCCCACTGAGCCATCACTTGCTGCCTGTCAAGGTCAACATTATCATGAAGCTGGGGTCAGGAGCCAGAGCTCGGTATTGAACCCAGACACTGGGATGTGGGATGCAGGGTCTCAGTTGGCATCTTAATCATGAGGCTAAATGCCAGTCCCTCACATTTCTATGAGTCATGTTTTTTAGCTTTTTGAAACTTACACATTATGCAGTGTTAGAGGCTATCACATACTGTCTGCTGTTTAATCTTCATTTGACTCCTCTTGTATGAGTTTATCTTCATCTCCATTGTACTTTGGAGGCTCATAGGTGCTTACGTGACTTAATACAGGGTGGACGGTGAGTAACATCAAGGCCATGAGTGAGCCCAGGTTTATCTGAATGAAAACCATGCTGATGGCACTTTACAGTGTCACCATGAAAACTCACATGATTCTCACCAGGGAGCACAATGAGAAGGACTGTGAGGTGTCCAAAAGAAATGAGATTAATGAAAAGAAGAAAGAAATGAAAGAGAAAAGGCTGGCATTACCTACAAAAGAATTAGGGTACTCCTTCAGTTTTCCTCCCCATAGAGAAACAAATAAAGTAGGCAGAGTGATTATGCAGTTGTTTGCATTCATTGCATCATTGCAAACATTTTATTTGAAAACCTGCATCACCTACTTCATATCTGAACATTTGCTTATCAGGTATGTGTAGAAAATTGGAGTAAAATAAGAAGTTAACAGAGCTGTTTGCTTTCCATTAACAAAACAAACAAGCTGTTGAGAGAGGAGGAGAAGAGATATCATTTCTTCTAGGCTCTGGCCAAGCACTGAGTTCTCATCTTTAAATATGTAAATTCACAAGTATTGAAAATATGAACAGGCCCCAAGTTTAGCTTTTTAACACCCTGGAGTGTTTGCAGTTTTTCTCAAGGATCTCATGAAGTTCTGAAAATAAAGTTGGTTATAATTTACTTAAATATGGGAGGGGTGTGCTGTGAAATTAAGTCAACAATAGGCTGCTCTAACTCCAGAATTACTGGAAGTGATTAGGGATATATAAGTAGTGGGTGGCAGAGAGAGAGAGAGGCAAGGATGAGCAAGTCTAAAAACTCTGCATGCTCACTTGCTCTAATACTGAAAAAGCTACTCCCATCGATGTTCACAATAATCACCACAGTAGGTAACACTGGGAAATCAAATGTGATTAAAATACTAGGGCTGAAACTCAGCATGCCATGATATCCAACCATGACTGCAAACTTTGTCCTTGAAACATTCTAGTAACAAGGATGAGTATAACTTCAGTAGGGGCCGAAACTGAAGACATTGGGAGTTTGTGTATCCGAGAGTGTCAAGTTACCTGCTCTGCTCCTGTTCTAGGTCCTGAACAAAGGCACCTCCACCAGCATGCACTCAATTCAGAAGCCATTCTGCCCCACTTCTTACAGGCCTGCACAACTTGGTGCAGTTTACATTTCTTTTTTTTTTTTTTTTTTTTTTTTTTTTTTTTTTTGACAGGCAGAGTGGACAGTGTGAGAGAGAGACAGAGAGAAAGGTCTTCCTTTTTGCCATTGGTTCACCCTCCAATGGCCGCCGCTGCAGCCGGCGCACCGCGCTGATCCGATGGCAGGAGCCAGGATCCAGGTGCTTCTCCTGGTCTCCCATGGGGTGCAGGGCCCAAGCACCTGGGCCATCCTCCACTGCACTCCCTGGCCATAGCATAGAGCTGGCCTGGAAGAGGGGCAACCGGGACAGAATCCGGCGCCCTGACCGGGACTAGAACCCGGTGTGCCGGTGCCGCAAGGCGGAGGATTAGCCTATTGAGCCACGGCGCCGGCTCTGCAGTTTACATTTCTATGGACTCCCATCCCTCTTTCCTCTGAACTATCCCGCCCTAGCTTGAGCCTCATGAGCCCTGGCTTGGAAGGAACTGCAGTTGTCTCCGGACAGATGTCCTGGTGGACCTCACTGTCCCTCCCTTCCCCCCTCTTCTCCTTCTGCAGATGGGTCCCTCTCAGGTTGTTGTAAGCATGTCTGCATGGTCGTGCCACTTGGCTTCCAGCCCTTCGTGGGTTCCCACGGATGCAGGATGAGGCACAGACTCTGGACATTCAAGGTGTTTCTGATCTATCCTCTGTCTACTCATTTTTCAGTCTTCCCTCTCTTCTAGCTCACCTTTGCTCACAGTCTAACTTAGGGTCCTAACATCTACTTGCAGTTCCTGAACGTGCCATGCTGTGTGGAGCTGTTCCTGTGTACCCTGCATCCCTGTCAACCCGGCCCAGGTCAGGTAGCTCCTTCTCTATACTAACCTTTAGCTGTATAATTAAAATATTTCTCTAAGAGACCATACCCTTTTTTGGGACATGGTATTCTCCAATATATATTGGTGTCCCTCTCCTAACAGAGAGAAGTTCTCCATACATGTTTGTGTCATGAAGGATTGAATGAAAAGAGGCCTTTCTTGTATGAAAAAGTCAGTGCAGCTCATCTCCATTTAGGTGTAGAAAATCAGTGTGAAGAGACCTAAAGATATTCCATTATTTAACCTGAAAGCACGTCTTCTGTCTTCTCTCCTTCTGCCTGCTCTATTCCATCTCTGTAAATGTATCTATAAACCAAGTGCCATTGCCATCGTGTAGTTCCCTCCAATGAGGAGGCAGAGCAGGGGAACTGGGCATGGCAGACAGAGAAGGTGCAGACCAAGGCACACCCCAAACCCTGCCCAGTCAGCCTGTCCTTGGGGTAGTAGGCCAGTCTTTCTGGATCTGTGGAGACCGGAACATAGAGAAAACGAGCTGGGGAAGAAAATAACAGTGTCAGCAATGGGACAAATAAAAACCAGGCACCACTTGATAGTATGCAAGGGAAAGGATGCAATTCACTTCTCTGATATTTCCTGTTCAGAATGCATGATCTGAATCCAATCAGAGGACACATCAGACAAACCCAAATGGAGGGACATTATACAAAATACTCAGCCTGCCATCTTCAGAAATGTCAAGGTTAGAAAAATCAGGGGAAGACTGAAGGATGTGTTCTGGATTGAAGAAGGTGAAAGAGACAGAACAGCTATAAGCTCCGTAGGGACTCTGAACTGGACCCTCTCACTGTAATATGCATTATTGGGGCACTTGGCAAAGTTTGAATGGTGCCCAAGGAATAAACGGAACATGTCTTAAATGTTAAATTTCCTGATTTTGGTAGTGATGTGGCTATAAAGCAGAATGCCATTGTCTATAATAAAAGTATCCTAGAGTATTAGCAGTGATGGGGCATTGGGTTGGTCACTTAACTTTGCAGTGATTCAGGAATAAAAAAAAAAAGGATTTTTGTACCATGTTAGTAATTGTTTTGTAAATTTGAAATTGCTTCAGAATAAAATTTTTTTAAAAAGACAAAACTCAGTGAACACTCTTGGGCTTTTGGTGAGTTGCCCAGATGAGCTGTTCTGCCTCTGCTGAGGGAATGTGGACAATAGGGTCTTGATAGACTTTGCAGTAAACTGGGGGCATGGCCAAGGACAAACCTGCATCCTATCTCAGCAGATGTCCTTACAGGCAGCGTTGTACCAGGAGAGCGCAGCTGTGTCCCAGGGGCAGGTGCAACTAGCGGGTTTCCAGGGACTGAGGAACGAGACCCCCGTTTGGTGATTTACGCCGGGAAATGTAAGGAAGGCCACTGGCGCCCTTTGTTGAGCATATTTCCTCCCTGTAGGCAGATTTCCAGGGGCACCAAGTCCTCATCCAGATGCTTGTTGAACGTGGAATCATGGTGAGAAGGCAGCCAGGTGGAGTCCTCCATCCTGCACTGGAGGCTTGCCCTTGGCAGTGGGACGTGGAGATGTGAGAGTCTTAGGCAAGCCTCACCTCCATGACAGAGCTGTTGTGGCCCGGCAGCTTCCAATCTTTGTTTATTTTTTCTGCTGGTCCCATCTTTATTTCTCAAGATATGTTCTTTCTCTAGAGAGGGTGGCAGCTTCTACTAGGTTGTTGCCAACTTGTGCTGTCGGAGAGCCTCATGGACTCTTGAATGTCTTTGCGGGTCTGTGATTCTCTGTTGACTCATTCTGGGTTGAGCCTTCATGCTGACTCTCAGAGGCATGTACCACTGCATTCAGGGTCCTTAGAGACCCCTTGCCGCTCTGTAGAACCTGAGGGACCACCGGCTGCATGGGTACTTCCGGAAGGCAGCGTGGGCTCTGGAGTAGCAACTTCCTTGTATGTTAATTTATTTTTAATGATTTTTTTGAGAGACAGAGTTACAGAGAGAAGTCTTCCATCTGCTGATTCATTCCCCAAATGGCTGCATCAGTCAGGGCTGGGGCCAGGCCAAAGCCAGGAGCCAGGAGCTCCATCCAGGTCTCTTAACGTGGGTAGTGGAGGGCCAAACACTCGGGCCATCATGTTCTGCCTTCCCAGGTGTGTTAGGGAGAAACTGGACAGGAAGTGGGGAAGCCAGAACTTGAACTGGCACTCACATCAGAAGCTGGTGTCACAGTTGGCAGCCTAATGTGCCACAACACTGGCCCCCTGTTTATTATTTTAAGTATGGAGCCTTGTACAAGGAAGGGGAGGTTTTTAAAAGCTTACCTTGGAATATTGTTAGCGTTCTCTCACTTCTCTGATTTGCATATCCTCTTTCAGAGATTTAGCCAGAATAGGTTTATTTCTCTTTGGAAGAACAGTGTATTTCCCTTCAGTGAGCCAGTGTTCTCTGGGTCTTTGGTGCAGAAAGCCCGTGCAGGGCTGCTCTGTGCACAGTGAGATTACACTTTATTTTCTACAACGGAGCATCCTCTCCATGGGCAAACCCCGCCCTCTACTTCATCCTGTCTTTCCTAGGTTTGCTGGTCTCTCTTGCACAGGTGGCTGTATCTCTTCTCTTAGGCCCCCTGGCTGCTTAGCCCCGGACACTGGTTCCAGATGGCTCCTCATATAAAAAACAGAATGAGCTCCTATCTGCTGATTCACTCCCCAAATGGCTACACTGTCTAGCACTGAGCCAGGTTGAAGCTGGGAGCTGGGAGCTGGAAAATCAATTTGGATCTCCCTTGTGGGTGAAAGAGATCCAATTACTTGAGCCATCACCTGCTGCCTCCCAGGTGCCCAGTAGTAGGGTGTTGGAATTGGGAGTGGAGATGGTACTCAAGCCCAGGCACTGCCCTATGGGACGTGGGGCTCTAATGCCATCTGTAACTGCTAGCCCAAATGCTCGCCTTTACAGCTTGTTTTCAAAGAGCTGCCTGAAACGTGGAATCTGGCACTCCATTAGGCCAGAGCTAATTGTTAGAGACTAGCCAAGAAGGTCTGGGTCCTTCAGCGGGTAACAGAGGCCTTGGGGGCTATCTGGCTTAAACCCTGTGTGCGTTCTTTAAGGGATTTTTGGAAAGGAAGTACATTTACAGACTGGTTGACACTGGTCTAACATAGTGGTCCTCAGTTTAGTGTAATTTTCTATTTTGTTTTATCTCCTACCATCTCATTATAAGGTCTCTCATAGAAATACCTTCATCATTAACCATCCCTGTCCAGAACATACCCGATTTGACGTTTCTGTGCTGTGGACATTAAACCAATGAGGAACCCCTCTTTCCTCTTCTGTGTGTTCTTCTAAAAGTGTCCCTTCTCGAGGGGTGCATTGACTTCAGCACTTGGTGGGCAGAAACAGTAGCTTTGAGGCTGGGCTGGGAGTGCCCAAGAGACTCAGAGAACTTGGTTCACATTTGTAAATAATAATCATAACAATAATAATAATCCCCTTCAGAATGCACTTTGGCCCTAGTCTTTGCCATCTGTTGGATCTTTTCCTGGATCAGGGTCCCAAAGTTTATGGAGCAGTTAAAAGGCTTAGAAATAGAATCACTGGGTGCCTTGCACCACCCCAGAACTCTGTCAAGAAGGCTGACCTTAGGTGTGGCCCCTCAGACTGTGAACCCTATTGCACCTCTTTTATTTGTAGTTTAAAACAAAGCAAAACAGAATTATGTGGAGCACATGCTATTCAAAGCAGGTTCAGCCTGAGGTCTGCTTAGGGGCCTGTAACTTTAACTTTGATTTTGTCTCTAGGTCTCTGTGCCTCTGGGAGTTAGGGAGGAAAAGAGGTGCTATCACGAGAGGTGCTCCTTGGGGCACCCTGCTAAGCTGTGCCTCTGTCAGGTTTCCTCTTTGATGGAAAGAGTTCTGCCCTCCTCGGCTCTGCCAGCGTTCTCCTTGCTGAGGGTGCGTGGGCTTGATGTGAAACCGATCACTCTCCCTGCAAGTGGTGCGGGGTTGACAGCTGTGCAAGGAAACACTGGCTGTCAGGGGCTTCCGTCCCGGCTCAGTCAAGGCACTGACATGTTGCTCCCAGTGACAGCTGCAAGGTGTGGATTCACAGAGAGGACACTAGCGCTGAATGCCAATTACCATACTAAGTCTTTACAAAGTCTGCGTCTCCTTGTCTGTGGTGCATTGGTACAACTTGGTGCTGTGATAGCCGATACCTGGCATTCTCTGTTACTAATATGTCTAAGGAAGTGATTTGCAGAATGAGGGCACAGGTGACAGATACGGCTTCACTTCTTGGGAGATGAAAGTGCCCGGGAGTCTGCTCTGAATTTCAAGAGGAGAGAAAGGCAAGTGGAATGGGGAGCTCTGTTAGGCTTTGGAAATTGAGTGACACCTGTAAGGCTGTGGGGGACATGGATTTCTATTTACAATGATGGAGTTTTGTTTGAGAGAGCAGCACTCAGTAATGAGGGAGTAGCATGTGAGGCAGAGTTACAAAAGGGTCCCGGACGCCCATGCTTCGTGCCTTAGGCACACATCCCTTTAGGGCGTGGTGGAGGCATTCTGTTCTGCTACACTCTAGACAGCGTCTTTGCTGGGGGATAGGCGGATTTCCTGTGCTCTACGCTGGCTGTCAGGATCTGGGGACAAGTGCCCCTTACTCTGGAGCCAGAGCTATCATGGGTGACTTTTACTGCTCCACAAGGTGGCAGGATGGGAAGTTTGTCTTCCAGCATGAGAATTCATGATTTAGACTTGCAAACCTGAGGTGTTTCAGCAGTGGATTAAAGTGCACAGATTTCAATGAACCACTTCATTGGTGTAGGTAGAGGAAATACACCTCGGGCCACATCCCCATTAGCACAATGGAGGGGAGCTTTTCAAAGCATTACTTAGCACTGTTTAGTGCCTTAAAAAAATAAAATCCTGCTTTTGAACTCTGAAAGTCTTTTTCTCTGTACACAAAGGAAAGGTTTTATATGGCTGTTTTTTGCTTAATGTGGGCTGGTTATATTTTGGCTTCTTTGAAACCCAGTGTGAAGGCTAAAATTCAGCTTTGTGGAGAAGTAGGAATTGCTGGGCTTTGGTTGTGCTAAATTAAAATGACAAAGTACAGATAACAGGGCACGGTGGTGCCCGCAAATTAGCCCTCTCTCATTTGCTGCTATGGAAAGTGGTGCTTTTGTGTTGCATTGTAATTTCTTTCCCCGAATTAAGGTTTAAAAAAGAAGGTCTAGTCTGCTCAAAAGAGAAAACCTGAAAGAAGCAAAGCTTTCAGGATTGGAACAGCCCGTGGCTCCCCGTACTCAGGGACTTGCTTGTGGAAGTCCCGCTTTCAAAACACGTACGTGACATGGTTTTATTTTTAGAAGCCACACTTGTGAAATGTGTGTTGGGTTATTTTGTGAAGTCCTGAAAGGTATCTGTTTGCAGAGATGTTGCTGACATTCAGAGCGCATTCTGTGCTGCACAGGTGGCACCAGCAGTTTGTCTGGTTTCCTCTGTGTGTGTCGTTGTGGTGGGAGTGCACTTCGGATGGGTGAGGGGATGAGGAAGGGCAAGGTTGCTCTCCCATGCTTATGTTTAGTTCTAGGTAACGGCCAGGAAAACCAGATGATTCTCCAGGAACAACCATGCCATGCCCTAAACTGTCATCCTGTATTCCTTTCTCCCTGCCTCAACTTCCCAGGGAGCCGAAGTGTCGTTCTGCAGCATGTGATAGTACATCTGGCACTGTTACCTTCAGATGAGGCCTTAATTCCTCTGTCCTCGTGCTCATGGCTCATTTTGCACTTTGACTGTTAAGGGGGAATGTTTTCCAAAGTGTGCTCCATACGTTGCTCATAAATGTGATGTTTAAAAGGTTCTGCGGGTGTATAAATTGGAAAGAGAGTAGGATATACCAAGCTGAACAGATTGCTTTACAGAAAGACTTTTCTAAGCCTTTACGATGCAAAAATGCATTGTGACTTTCCAGGACATCTGTCTCCCCGTGGGGCTATGTCACTGCAGATGTCATTAGTTAAGATGATGTCGTACTGGAGTAGTATGGGTCCCTAATCCAATAAGACGGGTGTGCTTATGCAAAGGGGAAATCAGATGGACGTCCACACGGAGAGATCACCATGTGAAAACTGGAGCGACACTGTCACAGACCCAATGCTCTGGTTCAAATGTGGTTTGTGCCCCAAACCCATCTGGAATTTAAGCCCCGAACACCTAGGTTAATAGCATTAAGAGTGTGGAAGCGTAATCTGTGGTGTTTAGGATGGAACTCCCATGATTGAATCCTGGTGACTTTATAAGCAGAGGAAGAGGCACATAGAAAGAGAAATGTGACCCTGTGTCTTGCCATCTGTCAAGTGCTGCCATCTGTCACTCTGTGCTGCCTTGAGACACTGGCAGTAAGAAGGCCCTTACCAGATGAGACCCTAGACTTTACCATGAGTTCATGCAACCATGAGCCAAAATCAACCTCTTTTCTTTATAAGGCCTTCCTCCAGTATTTCATTATAGTAACAGAAGGCTGACTACTTAGCAGGGAACCACCGGAAGCTAGGAGAGGAGCCTGGAACAGCTCTCTCCCTTGCTGTTTCGGGGATTTGGCCCTGCTGACACCTTGGTCTCAGAAGACTTCCAGCCCCAGAACTGTGAGATACTAAGTTTCTGTTGTTCAAGCCCTGAGTTTGTGGGTACTTTGTCATGGCAGCCCTGGCAAACTGTAACACTGCCCCTGGAGGCTGGAGCACCATGCCTCAGACTTCTTTGCAGGGTGGACCAGAACCACACCCGTACTTGTAGGAGCCTCTTAGCCGAGTTCTTCAATCCTTTCTAAACTATGAGTTCCTTCTTTATATGCAGTTGTGGTGTTTCTACTGGCGGTGGGGGCCACGCACTTCCTGGAACAGTGATTTCTAACTCCAGCTGCAGGTTGGAAGCACCTGGGAGCTTGACAAAATCAAGCCCAGGCCTCACCGCTGGCCACTTTATTGAGCATCTCTGGGAGTGGAGTTCAAGTATTCTATTGAAAAGCTCTCCAGCTGGTGGATGAAATCAAGCAAGGGCTTAAGCTACGTGTGTGGGGAGGGCTGGGGAGAGAGGTACCAACCAGAATTCGACAAGGGATGGGAAGTTCTTTGTTGAAACCAAAGAATATACAACTTGCAAGTTTACAAACCTGGCTTTGAACCCTGGATCTTCTACTTACTGGTGTGACTGTGTGCAAGTAATTTAGCTGCTCTCTTTGGGGACTCCCTCATTTATCCATCAGGGAGGATGTTGACCAACCCATAAGGTGGTTGAGAGGGTTGCAGAATAAGCTCTGTCTAAAGACATTGAGAACCTAGGATCATGCACAGTCAGGACTACAGGGGGACACATGGGAGACCCAAGCCCTTCCTCTCTCACCCACCCCTCCCTTTTTCGGTGAGACTCCCAAGGCAAGAACAATCTGCCTCTGCCACCTTGTGTCCAATTTTTTAACCTACCCCCCCAGTTCCTCTCTCCTTATTCCTGCCCCTTTCCTTCTCCAACCAGCTGCTCATGAAAATTACAGCATTCCCTAGATTTCTACCTTAGTCTGTTTTGTGTTATTACAACAGAACACTACAGACTGGATCATTTACAAAGAAAATAAACTTCCTTTCCACTGTTCTAGCAGGTGGGAAGTTCAAGATTAAGCTGTTGGCATCTGGTGAAGGCTTTCTTCTTGTGTCATCTCATGGCAGAAGGCAGAAGGGCAAGAGAACATAACAGAGAGAGAGGAGAGAGAAACAGACAGGAGATGGCCAGGCTCCCTTACAACACACCCACTGTTGTGATAACAGACTCATTGTTGAGATAACGTTAGTCCATCATGAAGGCTGAGCCCTTGTGACCTAATCACCCTTGAGGTCCCACCTCTCAACACTGTTGTCTTGGGGATGAAAGTGTCCAACAGAGGGGGACACATTCCAAAAAGAGCCTGCTGCAAAGCCTGGGTTCTTGATGTATACCCCCTGTCTTCCGCATAAAACCTACTGGTTAAGAAAACATGCCTGTTCCTTAAGGCAGCTGGCTCCAGGGCTCCGCACCAGGTCACTGTGGCTCACACTCACGTGAACTGCAGGTGCTTGCTTTATGTGCAGAGTCATCTCAGGTGAAGAGCAGGTGCCTAAACAGAGCACCTGCAAGACTGTCCAGGAGCCCTCAGGCTGAAGTGAAGCTTAGCCCTAAACTAATATCTGGCCCAGTCTCTTGTGTGAAGTCTCCAGGTCCTGAAATCACTTCAGCTGCAGAACTCTTGGCATTTAGAATCGGCATCTCCGGCGGCTGAGCCTGGCATGGGTAGACCTCAAGTTCCCCAGGAGGTTCTGCTGCAAGGACATAGGTGCCACCAGTCCATATTGGTTTTGATTGTGCGTTTTGACAAGTGGAAAGCTAAGCACTCATTCAGTCATTCATTCAACACATGTGTGTGAGGGGTCTGTATGTGCCAGGCTCTATTTTTTTTTTTTTTTTTTCCTGACAGGCAAAGAGAGACAGAGAGAAAGGTCTTCCTTTTTCCGTTGGTTCACCCCCCAAGTGGCTGCTACGGCCGGTGTGTTGTGGCCGGCGTGCTGCGCCCATCAGGAGCCATGGTCTCCCATGGACCTGGGCCATCCTGCACTGCACTCCCGGGCCACAGCAGAGAGCTGGACTGGAAGAGGAGCAACTGGGATAGAATCTGGTGCCCCAACCGGGACTAGAACCTTGGGTGCTGGCGCCGCAGGTGGAGGATTAGCCTAGTGAGCCTCGTAGGCCCTATTCTTGATACAGGAATCCAGCCATTTGTCGTGTGCCATCCAGAGGAGACACTAGTAAGTGAAGACCTAAGGTAGTTTCCGGCATTGGAAAGCCTAGACAGCATAAAGCCGGGAAGGGGATGGCAAGGACAAAGGCGCTGTTCCCCAAGGGACTGACTTTGGAGAACGGAGTGAAGGCAGGGAGTCTCGCGGCACTGAGGGGAGTGCTCTAGGCAGAGGAGCTGCCTGTGCTTGGTATGCTGGGGGCCAAACGGAGAGCCCGGCCAGGAGGAGCGCCGATGGAGGGAGATGGCAGAGAGAGGCCAAAGGCTGGAGCTCACAAGCTGATGAGCCCCTGAAGGACTTTGAATGTGTCTCTTAATGAGATGGATGTCCCTGAATATTTTGAGCAGAGATGTTGTATTCATGTTTTGAATGGGTCACTCTGGACAGTCAACTGTTGTGGGCAAAGTGGAGTCATAATGTCAGCTAGAGGTAGACTCCCAGGCACTAAGGAGCAACTCCAGAAGGTTGTACGAATGCTGCCATCAGACCTTCAAGGTAATTCCTAGGCAGTGTTTACTGTGCTTCAACTTAAAATCAAAGTCTGCCATCTGTACTTTTTGCTCTTTGTCAGATAATTCTGTTTTCAAATATGGTATTTGCAGTGTTATTTGAATATGATCACAAGTTCAAACACATTTGTTTGCATTTTTATTCATGTTTGTCTTTGTGTACAATCCTCGCTGGTTTTATTACAGATTAGAGCAGAAGAAGTAATTTGTCTGGGTCAAGTTCCTTAGGCAGCTGCTTTAGTAGATACAGAACTTGGTGCTTTTCTGACAAATAAACAAGTGGAAAATTTTCAATTTTTCTTTTATCTAATTGTTTTGCTCACTCTTATTTATAAATGTTGTGTCTTGTCTAATGACTTGTACTTTATATTTGCATCAATTATTAATCTTGTCTAAGTCTAAATGATTAAATGTGTATAGTAACATCGTAATCATGTCATTTGTTTTCAGTCTGCTACTAAGACGGATAATAACCTTTATTACCAAAGTAGGTATTACCAAAACAGTATTCAATAGATTGTCTAAGCAATACGTTGCATCCTAAAAGTAAAATATAGAAGAAGCCATTAAATCCATGTATTTCAAAATGTATATAAAACTTAACATTATTGGAATAGGCATTGTGACAAAGAGGGGTAAGCCAGATAAGTTAGTGCTTGGGATTCCAGCATCACATACTGGCATGCTGGTTTGACTCCCAGATACTCTGCTTCGGATCCAGCTTCCTGCTGATGCATTAGAAGTAGATGATAACCCAGGTCCTTCAATTCTTGCTACCCATGTGGGAGACCTAGATGGAAGTCCAGGCTCCTGGCTTCAGCCTGGTCCAGCCCCAGCTGCTGTGGACATTTGGGGAATGAACCAGGGGACAGAAGATCTCTGTCTTTCTCTCCTTCTCTCTGTTACTCTGCTTTTCAAATAAATAAATGCTTTTTAAAAAACTTATATTCTTTTAAATATTACCCATGATTAAACTATTTCTGTAAGATGTATTTTATTTTTAATTTTGATTAATTTTTAATAGATTCAATATGATCTGTATATATAATTCTAAATTCTAAGAATAATGATATTCCTTTCCCCCCTCTCTTCACCACTCTCCTTCTCTCTTTTTAGGTTTTTTTTCTTAAAGATTTATTTATTTTTCATCATTTACTTATTTTTTTAACTCTTATTTAATAAATATAAATTTCCAAAGTACAACTTTTGGATTATAACAGCTTTTTCCCCCCATAACCTCCCTCCCACCCGCAACCATCCCATCTCCCGCTCCCTCTCCAATCCCATTCACATCAAGATTCATTTTCAATTGTCTCTATATACAGAAGATCAATTTAGTATATGCTAAGTAAAGATTTCAACAGTTTGCACCCACACAGAAACACAAAGTATGAAGTACCGTTTGAGTATTAGTTATACTGTTAATTCACATAGTACCTCTCTCTCTTTTTTTTTTTTTTTTTTTTTTTGACAGGCAGAGTGGACAGTGAGAGAGAGAGAGACAGAGAGAAAGGTCTTCCTTTGCCGTTGGTTCACCCTCCAATGGCCGACGCGGCCGGCGTGCTGCTGCCGGCACACCACGCTGATCCGATGGCAGGAGCCAGGTGCTTCTCCTGGTCTCCCATGGGGTGCAGGGCCCAAGCACTTAGGCCATCCTCCACTGCACTCCCTGGCCACAGCAGAGAGCTGGCCTGGAAGAGGGGCAACCGGGACAGAATCCGGCGCCCCGACCGGGACTAGATCCTGGTGTGCCGGCGCCGCAAGGTGGAGGATTAGCCTAGTGAGCCGTGGCGCCGGCCGTACCTCTCTTTTTAGTTTTTGAGATAACATATTTTAAATTTATATTACAGTAAAAAGGCTTAATATTTAGCTGAATAAGAAGTTTAACAAGTAAAAAAAGCCAAAAGTGAGAATATACATAATGACTACAAACAGTAATTGAATGGAAAAATGACCATTTCATCCATTTACAGTAAATTTTAAAGTATTCATAGATCATTAAAACTGCAGTAGTATAATATTCTTAACCATTGTTTCACAAAGGTATGAAACAGAATTTTAGAAAACTATATTTGCAGCAATACTGATACACAAAGATATTTCTTTCTTCTTCATATTTTTTCTTTTTTGGTTTGTTTTTTAAAATTTTAGCTCCCACATATAAAGGAGAACATGTGGTATTTGTCTTTCTGAGTCCAGCTTATTTCAGTTAACATGTCCTGAGATTGCATCCATTTTGCTGCAGATGGTAGAATTTCATTTTTTATAGCTGAATAATATTCCATGTTGTATATATACCATATTTTCTTTTTTAAAAAAACTTTATTTAATAAATTGTGAAAGTACAACTTTTGCATTATAGCGGCTTTTTCCCCATAACTTCCCTCCCATCAGCAACCATCCCATCTCTCTCCCATCCCATTCTTCATCAAGATTCATTTTCAACTATCTTTATATACAGAAGATCAACTTAGTATATTCTAAGTAAAGATTTCAACAGTTTGCACCCACACAGATACACAAAGTATAGAGTACTGTTTTAGTAGTAGTTTTACCGTTAATTCACATAGTACAACACATTAAGGACAGAGATCCTACGTGGAGATTAAGTGCACAGTGACTCCTGTTGTTGATTTAACAATTGACACTGTTATTTATGACGTCAGTAATCACCCGAGGCTCTTGTCATGAGCTGCCAAGGCTATGGAAGCCTCTTGAGTTCACAAACTCCGATCTTATTTAGACAAGGCCATAATCAAAGTGGAATTTCTCTCCTCCTTTCAGAGAAAGGTACCTCCTTCTTTGATGGCCCGTTCTTTCCACTGGGTTCTAACTCACAGAAATCTTTCATTTTGGTTTTTTTTTTTTTTTTTTTTTTTTTTTTTTTTGTCACATTGTCTTGGCTTTCCATGCCTGAGAAACTCTCACATACCACATCTTCTTTATCCATTCGGGAGGTTGTATTTTAAATAGAGAAAGTGCTACGGGCATTGTTCTCAATAGTAGAAGGAATAAATAGATAGAAAAATAAAGATGATTCCCCAAATAAAATATCCGAAAATTTAACAAAAATGCAGACAGTAGAAATTACGTAAGTGGACTCATTTATGAAGTGTTTTGAAATTTTGTCTCAAATGCCTTATAATTTACAAGAGAAATAAGAATTCATTAATTCACCAGGCAGATGCAATTCATCAAGTACTCATAGTTAGAATCTCATTAAATGGGCCAAGCCAATGCCTCCTGATAATGAGGCATGGCAACAATGAAACTTCTGCCAAAGGTGTAGAACCTGCAGCTCAATGGGAGGAGTCATCAGATAAACTCAAAGCGAAGGACATTGTACAAATTAACTTCTATAGATTTTCCCCAAACTCTTCAAAAATGTCAAGGCCATGGAACTAGAGAAAGATGAGTAACCAAAGATCAAGGTGACAAAACAACTAAAAGCCTTGAGCAAACATAGATGGGCTTCTTTACCAGGGCAACAAGTCCAGTTTTCTGTTACAAATAAGGGACCTTATCAGGACAACTAGCAAACTTGAAGAAAGTTATTTGTTTTCTTCTACCATGCTAATTTCTCTGTTTGGTCCATGCAATTTAGAATAACAGATCATCAAAGATACAATTACTAATACTTGTGACACCCAAGTGGGAGCAACTCATTGCTGAGTAACTCCAAGGGGTACTTATATAGCATTTTAACAAAGAACAGGAAATTTTCAGAGCCATGATGTGCTAAAGGAAAAGTGGTTTGTGCTTCTAAGGGAGGCTGACTGGGAAGGTAAACATATGGAAGATACTAATGGCAGATAAGAGTTTTCAGTGGAGATCTAGCTTGCTGCCATCTCATGTCACTTAAATAGTAGAAAGGCCTAGAGTTTGTCTTGCGCTGTGTTTTAAAATACTGCCTTAAGTTCAAAATTATCCTTATTCTAATGATCATATATTCTGGTGTAGTGTATTCTAAAACCATTTACAATTCAGGGAAAAAATGCAAGAAAAAGAGAGAGAAAGATATTGGGATAAAATGTTACTATTTGGAAAATCTGGCTGAAGGGTGTATTTCACATTTATCTTGGAACCTTTATATAAGCCTGAAATTATGTCAAATGATCAGCTCTCAAGGAGAGAACATTTCATTTTCTCCAAAATTTCAGAACCCCTTCTCAACTAGTGGTTTCTAAATAGTAGGAAGGAAACTTTTCTTTTCTAAAGGGAAGATTGCCTTAAATTTATATCAAATGGCTAAAAATATTTCAAAGATTATCCTCTCTCAACAGACCAGTGAGTCTTGAAGTGCCAAAAGAATCTGTTAGAATGAATTGGACCAGTAGGAAGTATTTTTCTATGCATAGATTGCAGTTTTTAGAGAAAACTAATATATAATTTAAAATATTTTATTCCTACTGTTCATAAACTTCCAGAGAGGTTCCACCTCATGTTATTGAGTGTTTTTAAAAGAGGACATAAAAATTTGCTACAAAGTGAGAAATTTATTATAGAGGGAGATTTCCTGAAATTTGAGTGTGATCAAGTACTGGAAATTTGTCAGATTCTTTCCACGCCCTGTGAATCAGAAGGAGGCAGGAATACGGGGTTTTTCAGGTTCTAAATAAAAATTTACTTGGCCACTGATTTGTGGATGGCTCAAGCTTTGACTCTTAAAAAAATTTGTGTTCATGATCTTAGGGCGTAAATCCCATCTGGAATCCACCTGTTGTTACAATAAATAACGTAGGACTACCTTGTGCATTGTCATATAATGGATTGTTTTTGGTGCTGCTGTCACAGGATATAGACTGGGCAATTGATGATGAACAGAAACTGATGTGGCTCCTGGTTCTGGGGCCGGGAAGTCCAACATCCAGCTGCTGCATCTATTGAGGGCCTTTTGCTGCTTCATAGTGAGGCCATGGGGATCTCCTGGGCATGAAAGAGCAAGAGATGGCATACACAGCCTCCAACCCCTTTGTATGCAGCATGAACCATTCATGACCTAAACGCCTGCCATGAGGCCCCACCTCCCAACATCTTTGCTTGGGGATTATTTTCCATCATATGCTTTCTCAGGGACACATTTAAACCATAGCAGAGATAGTAGCCAGTTTCTACGATTTAACTCTTTAGTATGCAGAACTAGAGATTATTGACTATATTTATGCAGATTTGTTGTGGACCAGAGGGTTAAGCCATGCCTACTACACTGGCATTTTGTGTAGGAGAGCTGAGTAGAGTCCCACTTCTCAACTTCTGATCTAGCTCCCTGCTAATGTGCCTGGGAAGGCAGCAGAGGATAGCCTGAGCACTTGGGCCCCTGCCACCCACCTGGGAGACCCAGATGGAGTTTCCAGCTCTGGCTTTAGCCTGGCCCAGCCCTGGTGGTTGTGGCCATTTTGCAAAGTGAATCAGCAGATGATTGATATTGTTCTCTGTCTCTGTCTCCCTCTGTCTCTGTCATTCTGCCTTTCAAATAAGTTACATAAATCTTTTAAAAAGGTTTTTAAAATAGATTCATACAGACTTAAGTCTACCTTTTGCCTCTTGAACTCTGCACTTTCCATTATAACTTTGGTAAATTAGTACTATAGGGATTTGAATCGTTATGACCAACCTAACTCGAGTAATGATACCCTGTTTTAGGGAGAGGGGCTGTTTTCTTGGTAATACTTATCTAGTGAATGGACCAGTCATCAGCAGGGCTCTGTCTTCACTCTATAGTGGCTGTGTAACCTTAGGCATACTATCCTTGTCATCTGTGGATTCTGTATTTGAGAATTCTAGGTTGTGTTTTTGAGTTTGGGTTGTACTTCTGTCTGTTTCTCCTGTCTTTAGGACCTGCTGGAAGAAACGTTAGGTTCCCCTAGTCCTGGGGATTGGGAGCTGTGAATTAACTGGGGTGGATTCACGGGGAAAGACAAGGTCTCCCCACGTGTGCGTGCTGGCACACTCAATGCACAGTGACCTGCAGAGCGGTGAGTGGTAAGGCTCAGGGGCCACTTTCATAGTAAAGGTAGTTCTGGGCTCCAGGGAGAACGTATGGGAGGTCCTGGCTTCTGATGCCAGGAGCTGAAGGTACTAAGGCTCAGTCTTCCCCCAAGTAGGGAACTCACGGGAGCAGTTCAGTGGCGGCATTCTGTCCCAGAGCTGCTGCTTTAGCTCTGCTATCTTCTCTCTGTGGTTGCAGCTTGTTTGGATGGTTTTTTGTAAAGTCGTTTTCATACCGCGTTCCTGGGCTCTTCATCCCTCCTGACCCTAGGTTTCCTTTCCTGTCAGAACAATCCTGACCCGTCAGAGAATCTAATTAAGTTGAAAGTCAGAGGGGAAGGCTCCTGGAAGCTCCTGTTCTTATGCAAATGAATTCACTGGCTTCGTGGAGTTGCTCTGAGGTCTTGAAGGTGGAATTGCTCTCCCCTGCACTTGTCTGTGGGATTCCTTCACTTCTTTTGCACCCTGTGTGAGGCCAGCTCTGTGTGGACTCATCTCTAAACAAGATCTGCTGCGGGGGATTTTACACTGGCTCTCCCAGGAGGACCCTATGTCTGGCTGCTTCCTTGTCTTGAAACTTGTAAGACCTGAAAAGCCAGAAATTCTTAACTAATGGGTAATTAAGGGATAATGTGGGATCCAGGTTTACAGATTTCTTGCAACATTTTGATCTTGGATCAATGAAAATGTTTAAAAAATAGTGGGCAGTAAAAAAAAAAGAAAATAATGGGCAGTAGATTAAGCCCGTGGTTGAAAACATAATCCAAAAGCTTGCTAACTGATTCAGTTAGTCTCTATTTCTTGAACATTAGAATTGAGGTTTTTTGGTTAGAAAACATTGAATATTTGTTCACTGGTTCATAAAAACAGGAAGTCCCTCCCCAACACGCTTTCTTTAGGTACCATGATTTAGCAGAACTGTCATGTGTTAAAATGTGGTTATGCCTGCCTTTGAGCACTGTGTTGCTTTCAGACAGAGGAAATATTTGAGCAACCAGGGAGATGAGAACAAAGAGCAAAAGAAAATGACTATGTGGAATTATAGATTTTTTTGAACAATTAACATTCTTGTTATTTTTCGTTTGGCCAGGTGATGATGTCTTGGATGCGGTATTTTGAGCTTGCGTGAAGACTTCCAAAGTCTTGTTAATAGCTTCCTGGATAAGGGGGTGAGAAGGGAGCTGGGTGCTGATGCAGTTGGATACAAATGATTGCTCAGCAGCAGCAAAGGCTCGCCTTCACCCCCTTCCTTTTTCTTCCCTGGAACCGCTTGGTTGTCCACAGTGTCCAGTTCCATGAGGGCTCATTGGCATACTGGTCTTACAGTGGCCAACATCCATTCTGATCGGACTTTGTGTGCCTTGTACTGGTGTTCAACATTTTGAAAATGATCTCAGGGTGTCATATACAGACGGAAGCAGACTGTTTGAGTGTTTGAGAAAAGCAGCCTGCAGCTGGGCCAGAGCCAGACTGAA
Organism: Oryctolagus cuniculus; assembly: GCF_051225735.1. Lineage (NCBI taxonomy): Eukaryota > Metazoa > Chordata > Mammalia > Lagomorpha > Leporidae > Oryctolagus > Oryctolagus cuniculus. The sequence goes on along the minus strand of NC_142882.1, from coordinate 64,239,529 downwards.
TCTTTGGGAACTTCATGCATGGTGCCCACACCCCATAGAGAATTAAAATGAAAAACAATCATAAAATAAGTACAGGGCATTCCAATGCAAAATACATTTTTCCCATGATAATGATTTCAGTGTGTTTTTAGAAATATTAAATAACAAATTATATTTTCTTTGCTCATTGATGGGATGTTCCTGCTTTGTGGGTGCCTTGAACTTGAGCCTTGGTTAAGTTCCAGATGGGTCTGGGAAGGCAGTGGGGAAAGGTGAGAACTGGGAATTATGGACTGGTTCTATTTACATTTCCAGTTTCTATTGGTAGTCATGTTGGCTTAAAGCAAGTAAAAGTTATTTGCTCATCCATTAAGTGTTTGTGATAAAGTGATGAGTCGTTTTAAAAATATAGTGCTTAAAATAGCACCATGAACAAATGAGCCTTGGACTTCATGCAATGGAAAAAAATAAGTAAAATCAGGAGGGATTTACTCAGAAGTCTAAATTTATTAAACTATCACTTTTGGATATCGGATTAGTGAGATGATCTGCTTTTGACTTCTGGGTAAATAACTGTGCCTTTCCTGGCATTGAGCTCCGTCAGCACCACCTTCAGGGTCCTCCGCGAAATGCTGGCTTGCAAGGCAGTGCACGGAGGGGCGTTTTAGCTGGAGCCGCTTACCTGTCCTGGATGCTGTCTCTCTGCAGGTGTCACAGCCTACCTGCCACTACTGCGCCAGCACTGGGAGTTAGGCTTTTCTCTCTTAGGATACAGGCCTGGCTGTGTCTTCATTTGGCACCATTAGGAGCCTGACTGACTGGAAGAGATGTTGTCTCATGATAATCACGCCAATCTGCTCCATGCCAGGTTGGAAAGAAAGATAATTATGAAAAAGAGCACTGAAAAGAAGTGCCAACTGCCAGATCCCCTAATGAGTAAGGGATTTATCTAGAAACGCAGTGGAAAATTCCTATTAAATATGTAAACTTGACTGAGGGAATTGGCAGAAAGTGGAGTGGCAGTGCTTACAATTGAATTATTGCATTTCTTTATTTTAACATAAACTTGCATATGTTTCTGTTAGCCCTGGGGAGGAGAGAGAAGTTAATTGGTGCAATTCAAAGTTGTAAAGAGGGCTAATTATTAAATTGCAATAACTTTGATGTGTAGATTGGTGGTAGATAAAAAGATAAATCTATGGAAAATTTTAGTTTGGACCTGCTTGTCTTTGTTATCTTAGAAAACAATAATGCTAATTTGTTGAACATCTGTTGTGTTCCAGGGACTCACTTGAAGCACTTAGAATCATTTAATTTTCCATAAGTAAGTAAGTAGTATCATTCCCATTTTACAGATGGGGAAATTGAGGGAGGTGAAGGAATTTGCACAGCGTCTCCAAACTAGTTAGTGACAGCCAGGATACCAGATCAGACCCTCTGGTCTTCACTCTTCACATGTTCAGTGTCTCAGTTACTCATCTTTTCTGGGTAGTTTCCTTATTTTTAATATGCGGGGACGAGATTAGATTTTTTACAATCAGTCACAGTTCTGAAACTAGAAGCTCATGGCTTTTTGTGTAATTGAAACTGAGCAGAGCCAGTGTTCATCACCAAGCCTCTGTGAAAGGTCATGAGAATGACTAAATAGTAATTACCAGTAGTATTCGTAGCAATTTAAGTCATTTCAGGATTTTACCTTTGACAGTTATTAGTTTTGTAACAGGGACATGGAGGAAAGGCATTTCTGAGTTGCTAATTTTCCTTCAAACAAACCTCCCCCAACCCCATCATCTCCTTGGAGCTGTTCAACCTCATGGCAAGCCAGGAAAACTGACTGCTCTAAGCAGCTCATCAAGGGACTGATGGCTGAATGCAGGAGGTGAGCGATTCAGAGAATTTCAGGCAATGAGTGGGAAACAAGCCACTCGCCGGGAGAACCAGGAGACTGAAGGTACCTGGGGCTGTTCAGGATGGAGGTTATTCCTCTCTAGTCGGTAGAAAACCTTCTCTTTAGCAAGGAAAAGCTTCACTCATTGACAGGTCATAGCTTCCTGTGCATCACTGGGAGCTTCTTGAGGCAGAGCTAATTTAAACATATACAAAGAAGTTTTAAGGTTTTTCCTTAAAATATTTATTCCTATGGGAACCCATAATGCCTTTAAAAATATCTTTTTATTTTCATTTCATTTGAGAGAGAGAGACAGAGAAAGATCTTCCATCTGCTGGTTCACTTCCTAAATGCATGCAACAGCTGAGGCAGGGCCAGCCAAAGTCAGGAGGCTGGAACTCAATCCAGGTCTCCCACATGGGTGCTCACACATCACCACTGCCTCCCAGCGTGCACATTAGCAGGAAGCCAGACTAGGAATCAGAGCTGGGACTCAAGCCCAAGCACTCTGATAGGGGATTGCAGCAGGGGTCTTGGCTGCTCTGTGCCAATTGCCTAACCTCCCATCATTCTTTTGTTTTTGTGCTTAAGTTTGAGGTTTCACTTCATTAAATTTTCAGGTAATTGAAAGCTGAAGGTAAACATTTCATTATGAATTATGATGGAATTTAAAATTCTTATTAACTATATAAGCAAATTTGGATGTGGCATGTGTATGTATTGTTTACTGAAGAAAAATAAAATAGGATACCCATGTGCCCACCACCCAACCCCAAAAATAAAACATTGCCAGTACGTTTGAAGCTTGGATCCTATTCCCCTCCATTATTCTAGTAAAGATTGTCTTGACTATTTTGTTAGTGATTTTTTTGTTTTACTTGCAGGTCATATGAACCATTTAACATTTTTTATATCTGAAAACCTTAAAATCACTGTGCATGTTTGATATTATGATAACACAGTAGGGAGAATTGGTGCTGACAGTGGTACTTTGCTATGTGTCGGGCACCTAGGAAAAGGTAGTAAGTGGTGAATTGGGACAACTTCTAAGTAAATGCCAGGAGTCTATGGTTGAGAAATGGAAGACTTCCAATTGGCTACATTGATTATTTCTTGGTTAGTTCTTCAGCCCTCTGTCTTGCCTTAGAAGCCCCATGTTTTCCTGTATCCCTGAGTTTGAACTTTCAAGAATGCTGAGATCAAAGTTTGGGTCTTAAGAAAGACTGAGACAAGTTGATGGTGTTTGAGAACCAGTGTTTTGACAGTTCTGTGGTGGGCAGTGGCTTCTCTTCTGCTTTTTCTAAAGTGGGTGCATCCAGGCACCACTACTGAGCAACTGTTTTTCTGCCCTTTCTCTCCTGCGGCTTTAGTGTGGGTCAACGCTGGCCACAGGGAGCGTGGATTCAATGCCTGCTCAGATTAGAGCTCCTGGCCTCATTGGTCTGAGCCACAGTTCAACAGGCTCCCCTTCAGCCAACTTGGGAATTCATCGGAACCCACCAGAACAACATCTTGTATTTTTGAGGTGTCCTTTTCAAAGATTCTTCACTCTGTGAAGTTTCACAACCTTTGATTATGGTTAGGGTTTAGGAACACATCACAGAACTTAAGCACAAAAATGGAAGTGACGCCTGATATGAGAAGTTATTTCTGTGCAGGTGGATGTATTTTCTAATCAATGGGAGCAGAGAGGAAAACTTCTACCGCAGCCCTGTTCCATGCAGGCTCAGATGAAGACCTGTGGGGACAGAGATCTTTTTATTGGATAAAAGCTAAAAACCCACCTGCGTTTCTTACCTTTTCAGTTAGGATAGTCATTTGCAACTGTCAGATATAAAACATTTTGGACACCACTTAGAGATGATCTTTAATGAGTTCCAAGTGTCTTTTTTTTTTTTTTAATTTTTATTTTGACAGGCAGAGTGGACAGTGAGAGAGAGAGACAGAGAGAAAGGTCTTCCTTTTTGCCGTTGGTTCACCCTCCAATGGCCGCCGCGGCTGGCGCGCTGCGGCCGGCGCACCGCGCTGATCCGATGGCAGGAGCCAGGTACTTCTCCTGGTCTCCCATGGGGTGCAGGGCCCATCCTCCACTTGCGCCCTCCTCCACTGCACTCCCTGGACACAGCAGAGAGCTGGCCTGGAAGAGGGGCAACCGGGACAGAATCCGGCGCCCCTACCGGGACTAGAACCCGGTGTGCCGGCGCCACAAGGCTGAGGATTAGCCTAGTGAGCCGCAGCGCCTGCCGAATTCCAAGTGTCTTGACGCCAAGAGATTATGAAAACACCCTGAGCTTTGTTGAGAAGATGCTTCTGACCCATCTTCAATGGGACCCACTTTTTTATGTCATTTTTCCATCAGTGGTGATATATTCTGAGCTGTGTGGCACTTGTAAGACAGGATGCATCCTCTACAGTGTTCTGGTTTGCTCTCCTTTCTCAAGAAAAACTTGCCAAAATTTAAGACAGTAAAATCAGAAGAAGAAATTCTACTTGGCTTGAATATTTTCTTATCTTAATTCCAAAAAGTAAATATTCTAGGGAATAAAACAGACCAGAATTAAAGCATGCCTTTGAGAACCTGTGAGTTATTTTTTCTATACATTAAATGGTTTTCAAACAAATGGGCAGACTAGAAAGGGAGTCTCTCCAATTAGGTTAACATTTTGATAAAGGCAGACGTGGTCAAATGTGGATAAAATTCTACAGAAGATCCCTAATTTAAGAATAGGTATATTTCATCAATCTGGCTTATTGTCTGAACCAGGAACGATATTAGTCATAGATTTAATATTGTGTGTGGCAGAAGAGGTATTAGACACACAATTATGTAAGAATCTCTGAACTCCCATTTTGTGTTCATTAAGTTATAAATGAAATCTTTCGGATTCGTTGGTCCTAAGGGAAAAACATGCTGAGGATTTCAGTGCTGGGGAGACATCGGCCCTTGTGGTGCAGAGCTGGAATTTGTGTGGGGGTATCCACTGGCCTTCTGTAAGGGGTGGGGGGAACACCTTTATGTCAGAGAGAACTAGGACAGGGTCTTTGAATTAGTTGAGTGAGAGCTTCCTCAAGGAGTTATGGTAGTTACTACAAAAGCGTGGCTGAGAGCGGTGGTGCTGGTGGTGCGGGGGAGGGGTGGTGGTGCTGCTGGTGGTGGTGGTGGTCAGAGTCTTCTAGGGTGCAATTTCCCAGGAACCCTTCTCTGCTTCCTTGGGGTCCTGATTAGTCCGCTTGACTCCTTTCATCAACTGCCTAGCCCTGGGGGTGCCCTCCTTCCTTCTCTCTCCAAATCCTCCCAGTGGTTAGATCCTGTGGTACTGTACGTTCTGAGAATTCAACGTCATGACCTACTCCTTATCTTCTGACTCAGAGGCAGACACATAACCTTCTTGAGATGTTTCAAGAGTTCTTTCCCTCTCTTCTAGTGAGAAATGAAAGGAGAGAAGGAAAGCGAGAGGTGGGTGTACTTTAGACTGATTCTAAGTGTCTGGGGGCAGAACGGGAAAATGGGTAGGAGAGGAGATTAAATTCCGTGATAGGAACTTGGCACATCTGAGCAATTGAGAGAAGGCCAGAGCCACCGAAATGTGACGGAGGTGGGGAAGAGAAGGTGGGAGGGAGGGCGGCCAGACAGGTGGGCGCTGGTTGGATTATGCAGGCCTTTGTGGGCCACATTAAAGTCTTTGGATTTGCACCTGAGAGCAGTGGGCAGTGTTGGGAAGTTTAAGCTTTCCCTCTGAAGGTTCAGTGATTGAGTCTACTGAAACAAACGGACACCAGGAAGATTAGCAAGGGAAAAAGACATACAAAGTTATTCATATGCATGGGAGCCATAAAAATATGAAACTCAAAGAGTCAGAGAGGCTTCAATGCCCTCTTCAGAGGGGAGAAGGATGAGGTGGTGCCTGAAGGCAATTTTAGAAGATTAGTAAATGAATTTTTAGAAAAATGCATGAGCCTGAAGCACAGATAATGGTCTGGGACAAAGTTACTCTGGCTTCCAGGTGTGGTGTCTGAGTTTTGGTCTCTTCCTCTGTAGGATGAGTTTCATCAGCCTTGGTTAATGAAATTTCAGTAGGAAGATTTGAGGACAGTTGTGTTCCTCTGTGGCAGATCTGGTATTTAGGTAGATAAGGAGGTTTAGAGATACCCCTTCCTTGCATTTCCTGCTCTCAGTTTGAAGTCCAAGGCTGCCTATTTTGGGGGATCATTTCACAGCCCCTACAGGAGCCATTGAAGGGATTTAAACAGAAAGCTCTACTTGAAAGTCTTTATGGTTTCCACTTTGGTAGCTGTGTGGAGAGTAGATTGAATGGCTGCTGCAAGATCCCAGATTAGGATAGATCGGTTTGGCCTAGGGAGAATCGGAGAGAGTTTAATTGGGGTGGTGGTAGACTGGGAGTGGAGGGGAAGGGAAAAGGCATGGAAGAAAGACTCCTATAGCCTGGCCTGGCACCTGAGTTCTGAATTAGTCAGGAGAGGCAAAGTCAGGCTGTAGCAATAGAAGGCTGAACATTTCTGGCAGGTATAACAAAGTTTTAAGTCATGCAAAGTCTACTCCAGGTCCAAGGGACCGTCTAGGGTGTCTGACCTCCAAATTCAGCCATTTCCAGTTTGCTATGATTTTTCCATATTTGCTCTGATAAGGGAAGAGAGAAGATGGGGGACCAGGTACTGGCTGTTACATACCCCTCTCACTTCCACTCACATGTTTTTGGCCACAGTGAGCCAAAATATTGTTGTATCCTGCAAGGGTACTAGAAGTACAATTCCCCAGATTGTCTAGAAAAAGGAAAAACAAAAGCTGATGTCAAGGTCTACTACACACTGAGTTTTAATGTGATTTTGAAGGAGGAGTAGATTCTGGAGGAAGGAGTTGACTTTTAGATATCTTACATTTGCGATGCTTGTGAGACACTAAGGTAGCTATGCAAGTAAGCAGTTGGATAGTTGAGGAAGAAAGAGAAGAAGGAAAGTAGCTATAGTTGGGCTTTGATGTATGTTTGAAGTGCACCTCTGGGATCCTATGAAATTGCTTGGAGATTGTGTCTAGAGGATGGCAAGGCCTTAAAAATGAGCCCTGGATTAGTTAGAAGAGGCTACAGCCTGCTGTGGGCTCAAACAGTCTTAAAATCACAGATTTGTACATGCTGCATTTCTGCTATAGGACAATGTGAGACCCCCTCCATATTCTAGCTGCACCATCTGGGCAAAAACATCTTCTTTTGTGTTTAAGGTCATATTCCAGTGCGTGAAGAAACCCTTGTCAGGAGGTAATGCCTGGTTGAAGGTAATAGTTGATCAATTATACAAATTCACACATCACTTATCCTTTTCTTTGATTAGCTTTATTGATGTACAATATAATTAAGCAATTTTCATTCAATGAGTATTGGCAAATATATGTATTTATGCAACCATCACCATAGTTAAAAAAATAAAAAGACAACAAGAAGTTTCCTTATGCTTCTTTGCAAAGTCCACCTGTCCCACCCTTGACAACCACTGATGTGCTTTCTGTTAATATAATTTTTCTTCTTCTAGACTTTTCTATAAATGAAATTGTAGAGTATGTGTTCTTTCATATCCAACTTCACTTATTTAGCCTATGGATTGGCAAACTTTCTGTAGAGATTCAGTCAGTAAATATTTCAGGCTTTTGGGCTACATGGTCTTTGTTAAAACTCCTCAGCTCTGCTGTCTGTAGTGGGAAAGGTCTTAGGCAATACTGTAGGGGCAGAAAGGTGTGATACCTTTCCTCACCTTTCCTCAGGGTTGCAGCCATATTCCTATCAAACAAAAGGTAGGTTGATAAGAGAAAGGCATAAAAATGTTAGGTAATCAAAGTTTATATGACACAAGAGCTTTCAGAAATGAGTGTCCAAAGACTCAGGGGAACTATTTTTATGCTTAAGTGCCATGAAAAATGGACACCTGTGTAGCAATGTGATTGGACAGCAAGAGTATCATCTCATGGTAGCAGACTGCTCAGATTCCTCTTGGCCTCTCTGTGTAGCATTTCTTCCTCCAAGTTACAGGGCAGGAACCCTCTGGAATGAAGGTCTTCAAGAGAGAAAGAAAAGTAACCTTTCTACATTTTATGTCTGGCCTTGGGGGAAAGCAGGTCTAGTTTCTATGACCAGCTTAGAGAAGAATTTGTTTTCTATGACTTGCTTCAGGGTAGTAAAGACGCAGGAAACAGGAAGATGGGAGGAGGTCAGAGGGAGAGACTTTGCTTTTGAAGCCTTCCAATACACTTTAATCCAAATTGCTCAGCATGCCAAAATGCCAAACTTTAGGGTATTTTTTTCTGAGCCCTACACTATGGAACTGAATGGATGTAGCTTTGTTCTGATAAAACTTTGTTTACAAAAATGGACAGAGGGCTGGATTAAGCCCATGGGCTGAAGGGTGCTACCCTTGACTTGGTACCTTGCGCCTGAGGTTCACTTCTGTTGTTATGTGTATCAGTTGTTCATTTTTTTTTTTATTGCTGAGTAGTTTTTCCACCATATGGATGATATTCCTTAATTTTTTATCCATTCATCAGTCAATGAGCATTTGAGTTGTTTTCTACTTTTTGGCTTTTATAAATGAAACTGTAATGATCATTCACATACAAATCTTTGTGTAGACATATGTTTTCACTTCTGTTAAGTAAATATCTAGGAGTAGAATTTTTGTATCATATCACAAATGTATATTTAATATTTTTCAAGCTCACTAAACTGTTTTTAAAGGAATCTTTTATTTTCACCATCAATGTATGAGAATTCTAATTGGCCTAAGTTCTTGCTGTTGTACTGTGTATACTGAGTAAATATTGTGTCTAGTGTCTAGTGTCTGATTTTTTAATGCTACTTTTTACATGACTGGTTATTTTATCTTATAGTTTGTTATAAATGAATCAAATCAAATTAATCGATCTTAGCCAGGTCAAAGTCAGGAGCCAAGAACTCAATTCAGGTCTCCCATGTTTGTGGCGGGAGCCCAGCTACTTGAATCATCACCCACTGTCTCCCATGGTGCTGCCTCCCAGCAAGCTGGAGGCTGGAATCAGGAGCCAGAGCTGAATTCTGATGTGGGATGCAGCATGTATCCTAGTGGATGTCTTAACCTCTGTGCCAACTGCCAACTCTCAATTTCCTATTCGTAACCCTTAAGCTTATTTATAAAATTTTCCTGTTGAAAACAATGCAGTCACCATTTTTGTAGATAGTGGTAACTGTTTTACTTAATGATAAGAGTGTAGGGTCCAATCATTCTTTACTCTTTGTAGCTAACTTAAAAACACATAGACATAGTTGGTTGATCCTATTTCTGAGTAGGTGGTCTCATTACCAAGGCATACCTACAGGCAGGTCCTAGATTTTTCTCCCAAAAGTTATTTGTGTCCATCGGACCCCTAGAATTTTAGGCTTTGTATGTATGGCTGAACTAATTTTTTCCTGGAAAACCTTTAAGTAGATATTTGAAATATGAACCTTAGTTTTCGTTTTTTAGACTCTGAGTCTAGTTTTATGAATCTCCATTTTCTGCAGTTTAACTTCCCGGTGAACTCTCTTGTACCTGAGTGAATTGATTTGCTATTTAGGTTCTTTGGCATAATAAACTCATTAAATGCTGAGACCTGCTACCAAAAAGTGGTTATTTCAGTTTTGAGTACTTTTTCTGAGGCTGTGCTCTGACAGAGCTAGATGTCAATTAAGATTATTCCTTGTTAGTAGAAATGAAATCATGTCATTTGCTTATAAAAGAATCTCTCTGTTCTTTCTTTTGGAGGTGGAAGGTTGTATTCAACTCACACAAAGGTTTATACATTCATTAAGTGGAAAGGTAGAAAGATAGAAGTCATGAGGAGATCCCTGTTGTACCACATCGGAAATTATGGTCCAAGCTTTGGGGTATTTTTCCTGCAGAGCTGTCTCTCAGAGTAGTGTTAAGTTGCAGGTTCTTCCATAGCATTAAGCAGTTGGTCTTTGTTGAGCCTGAAAATCTCAGATAGTAACTGAGTCCTGTCCAGAGTTAACGTAGAAGCGAGTTTACTATGCTGCGGTTAGTAGTGGGTAAGTACTGGTAGGAAAGTAACAGAATCAATACTGGGGATATCTTACAGCCTTCTTTCTTCTTGTGAGCCATATTGGGTGGCAAAGCCTGGATTTGCCATTACACAGTCAAGGCTAATATTTGCTGGCTTTCATTCCAGCCAGGCACTGCTGTAATCATTGTGTGTACTGAGGTCAGATGAGGCTTAGTGTAATATTCAGAGCACAGACTTTGGACTGGTAGGTTGCTGACTAGCCAAGTCAGTGGCTTGTGTCCTCAGGGACTGTGATTCCTCATTTTGGAAAGGGAGCTAGGACAGCACCTGCGGTATAGGGCCATGGTGAGCACTGAATGAGTTAATACAGAAACTGTTGAATGGGTGCTTGCTGCATAGTAAGCTATTTTATGTAGCTGCTATCATCCTCATCTTTGTACTCATCCTAACGAACCTCTGAAATAGGTCCTGTGGTTTCCTCTGTCTTACCATTGAGGGGGCTGAGGCTCAGAGGAGAGTTTTTCCAAGGCCACAAAGCTAAGAGGCAGTAAATCTAGGATCAGAACATGAACAGTCTGAGCCCTGTCTCTGGCTGTAGCTCTGTTCTCTTCTGCCTTCTCACTTTTTAATAAAGAAATAGCCATGCATTTTAGATGCAATCTGCGGTAAAGCAGCTGGGTCTGCAAGGAAGAGGTGAGTGAGAGTGGCTCTTCTACTAATGGCCCGGATTTTACCACCTGTTCCTCCAGATGAGTCTGTGCACACATTGACATGACTCTGGGCAGCAAACAGGCTGGGGGTCCATCTTCTGTTTGAATTCATCCTATCTCAGCTAAAGACAGCACCATCTGTCCTCTTACAGGTGCCAAAATCAAGAGCTACCCTTGACTGCAGGTTGTTGCTCTTCCCCTATTATCAACGCCATTGGATCTTTATGTTTTAAATAACCTGTAAATCCATCACCTTCTCCATGTCCAGGGCCATCCCAGCCCAGGCCACTGTCAGCATTTGCTTTCTTTCTAACCTACATGTGTCCATCCTGTCCATCCTTGCCCCATTCCTGTATGTTCTTCCTGTAGAGAGAAGTAAAGTGCAAATCCTGCCATCTTATGCCATGGCTTAAATCAAGGTCTGCTTTCATTTTGAATTTGAGTCTGTCTGCCTCTAAAACCTGTTCTCTTTCTTTTGCCATCTTCCCTCCATGAACTTTGTAGGCGTTGACCTTGTTTTGAAAGGCTGAGAAAAGAAAGATTCTTAGGTGTCTAGTGGAATCCAATTTTCTTTGACCTCACTCATCAAATTCATGCCTCAGAGAATTAGGTCCCAGAATCTGCCCCCAGGACCAGATCTGTCAGTGGAACTCAAGTGTTCCACACAGATATATAGTACCTGATAATTTTTCTAGGTAGGGCGAAATATATTAATAATATAATAAGATGCATTTTCTAATTTTTGTTCAGTTTACCTCATCAGTCAAGCTTCTGGGTGTGTTTATATTGTCATCAGTTTGTATTTTTCACGCAGAATCCTGATCGAAGTAGATATTCACAAGCTGATTTCTATGCTTGATAAAACTGAATGCAGATAAAAGGGATTCTAAATAATTGCCATCCTGCTAATGGCGGATAGAAGAGACACCAAAGTAAATTTTCAAAGGTCCTAGATTAGCAAACAGCCCACAGGGAGTTGGAAGTTCCTCTATCTGTTTTCCTCTTAAAGCGTTTCATCTGATCACTTCCTGGAGAGTGCAGACAGGTTGTGGGGCAGCTCTGCCCAGGCCAAAGTGAGGGAAAATGAGCATTGAGGAATAAAGCCATCTAGAGTGTCATCCTTGGGACGATGGTTATAAGCAGATCTGATCTGCAACCTCAGGATGGAATTAATGATATCAGCTTCCAGAACAGAACTACAGCCCAAATATGTGCCTGCAGCTGTCATTTAGCACCTCCAGGCTTCACTGAACGGGGTCAGGCATTCCTGGCTTCACCTACATGTCTACTGACGAGCAAGCCTTTTGTCGGGAAGCATCCTGCATGGGAGCCACTGGAGCCGCTGTCATCCAGATTGTGTGAAAAGCTCTTCAAAGTGTGGCAAATGGCCATGCTGATAGCATGTGCCCTAACAGTATTTTGCTTATAAACAAATTCCAGAAAACTTGTGGGAGAACTCTGATAAAAACAAAGTGCCCGGAGTTCTGACAGAGCAATCCAAGGTAAAAGAAGCAAAAAGGAAACATTGTGGCTTTTTTTGGAATGTGGATTTGTGCCTCTTAACCAGAGGGAGAAAATGCAGTTGCCCCTCCATATCTATGTGGGCTTGGTTCCAGGATACCCACAGATAACCAAAATCCATGGACCCTCAAATCCTTTATATACAGTGGTCTAGAATTTGCAAAGAACCCACACATATCTTCCCATATACCTTAAATAATTTCTGGTTTACTTTAATACCTAATAGTACAATGTAAATGATACGTAGATAATTGTTATACAGCATTCTTTTTTTTTTTAAACATTTTAATGTGTTTGAAAGGCAGAAGCACAGAGTGAGAGACAAAGAGATATCCCATAATCAATCCCGAAAATGCCCACTACAGCCAAAGCCAGAAGCTAAGAACCCCATCTGGGTCTTTCCATTGGTAGCAGGATCCCAAATACTTGAGCCTTCACCTGCTGCCATCTGAGGTGTGCATAGCAGAAAGCTGGAATTGGAAGCATAGCCAGGACTTGAACCCTGGCACTCTGATAAGGGATCCAAGTGGTGTCTTAACTACTGTGCCAAATGTCTGCTCCTATTTTTATTTTTTGAAAATTGTAGTTATTTTCTGCTTATTTGAAGGGCAGAGTGACAGAGAATAGGAGCAAGAGACAGAGACAGAGACATCTTACATACACTGGTTTACTCCCTAATTGCCTGAAACAGTTGAGACTGGATCAAACAAAAGCCAGGAGCCAGGAACTCCATCTCCCAGGTGGATGACAGGGACCCATACTTGAGCTATCATTTGCTGCCTCCTGGGGTGTTCATTAATAGGAAGCTGGGCTCTGTGTGGAGGCAGAACTCAATTCTGGGCACTCTGATATGAGACGTGAGTGGCCAAAGCATTGGCTTCACCTGTTGTTGCCCTATAATGCCCCCATCCCTTTTCTAAGTATTTTTGAGCCATGCAAGTTGAATCCTTGAATGTAAAACCTATAAATATAGAAGGCTAATGGTTATCTAAAACACTGAAAATGGGGAAATGAACACTGAACATTCTTCTATTTAGAGCCATGATAAGACACACTCTATGTATAGGTGGAGCTGAGTAATCCCCATGTCTTAAGCCTCCCCTAACATCACAGCTTGTGGGGAGCAGCTGGGCTCTGATCTGTTGAGACATGCTCATCAGGCCCCAAGTAGGTTATGCCTACCCTCTGTCTACTTGCTGGGAGATCTGTCTCTTAGTCCGAAAAGAACAGATGTCATTTTGTAAGGCTAGAAGGACGTACAATTGGGGAAGTTACACAGTAACCATGGGGGCAAGTTCCCCTTTGTGGAGAAGCACCCCTTGAGTCCTTTTTGAAGGACTCCGCTGCCTTGTAACTTGGGACAACATCCACTTCTGCTTGAGGAGAAAGGGTTCAGAACCAGTTGAGTCTTGAACACCTCCCTATACCAGCAAACTTTCCTGGGAGGGCTAGGCCTGTGTTTGGGAGATGAAGGAGTGTCTTGTGTTCCATCAGGGTATCTGCTCAGGCTGTTCTCTGTGATCCTCTGTTCTTGTAATGCACGGAAATCCCCCCAGAATCTTACCCCTGACTCTCCTCCTCCAATTTCTCAGTTTAGCCATGCACATTAAACTTTCTGCACATCCTATAAACCCCAGAACAAAAATCTCTAAATCTGAGCAGTCCTCTCTGGACTTCTAAGAGAAGTTATCATTTCTTGTGTCATAAAAGTCTGCCCAATTCTGCATTCCCATGCGGTGGGGCTTCTGCGTCTCATGAAATGTGTATCCCTAGTTTCATTCATCCAGGTACCCTGCATGTGTGAATGAGAGCAAGGGCAGGCCCTTCAGAATTCCTCTTCATAGCAGTCCTATGAAGAAGGCACTGTAGGGGTGGAAAGGAGCGCCACCCCCCCCCCCCATAAAGGTCACAGCCAACAGTCCTCTCACAAAAGGTAGATTAACAAGGGAAGCATAACAAGTTTGTCTAATTGAAGTTTGCATGACGCTGGAGCCTTCAAAAGTAAAGACCGAGAGGTCCAAGAAAACCTTCCTATTTGTATGCTTAGGTCTGATGAAGAATGGGCAGCTATGCAGGAATGAGACTGGAGTTTAATCTGATAGTAACGGGCTGAGTGGGATCACGCAGCAGGGCCTGTCTGGTTGGATTCTTTTTGACCTCTATCTGTAGCATTCTTTTCTCTTGGGCATGGGGCAGAACTTTCTGGAATGAGCATCTTATGACCTATCAGACACTGGAGATCAGAGGATTTCTTTATGATGGTGGAATACTGGAGCAATAGTGGTAGGCTTTATGGCTGACTTGGGGGAAGGGAAGGTCCCATATCTATGGCCTGCCTTGGGGAGAAAGGAGAAGGCAGGAGAAAGGGCAGTAGACAGAAAGAGATTACTTCAGACACCCTTCCAGCGCCCTCCAGTTCAAAGTTCTCAATATGCAAAAATACCATCTTTTGGGGTATTGTTTTCTGAACCCACTGCACTGCTGACGTTCCATTTTTACAGACAAGGATGTGGAGGGTCAGACATGGTGTATAAGCTGTCCAAAATCTCAGAGCTTTGGACCTTAACATCCAGTCAACCTGCGACCCCACCCCCCACCCCGAACCCTCACATTTTTAAGCCTGTGCTCTTCTGGGGAATGAAACCCAAAGGACCTGAGGGGAGGAGGAAAAGTGAGGCTAATGCCACTCCATGCAATGTGTCTGGCCATCCAGCATCATGCCTGACTGTGCCCGGGGACAAATTCTGTGTGTGCAGGTTGTCAGGTGGAGGCACATCACAGCACTCCATGTTCTGCATAGGCCCTCGCTGGTAATCTGATGCAATCAGAGTTTCCCAGGATGGCTGTTGCTACAGAGAGGCGGAGAGAGAAGTTTCGCATATTGTTTTTTTGATCAGCAGGTTTGGAAACTTTGAGTGTTTGGCTCACAGGATGGTGGAATCACTCCAGCATTTCCTGTGGCCTCCAGTCTGGGTTCTATGATAGGGAACTGGGCCTGGGCTCTGCCTCCTCCGCTGGGGAATGTCTGTACACATCCCTGAGTGACGGGGCTTGCTGGGAGGAGGGGAGCACTCACTGGCATTACAACAGCTGAAAAGGAATTTGAAAAGCAAATATCCAAAAACCAGAACCAGGGCGGAAGTGTGTGCATTAGTTTGCAAAATAATGAACTTTGCAGCTGAAATGCTGATTCCCCAAGTGGAGAGAGCTTGCAGGGAAGGGAAGAGGACTAGCAGCCCAGCGTGGGGCTCATCCTGTTTTTGACAGAATTTCTCCAGGAGGAAAAGGAATCTGCAATCAGCCCTGCTCTCACCTCTGAGTGGCTCTGCTTCTATTTCTGTCCAATGAGACAAATGAATAGTTGCTACTTGAAGAAATGCCTGAAGGTTTTTGGGTGAGGAATCGTGGATTTTAAAAATGCATCATTGGCGTGAATAACTCTTCACAACCTTTTTTAATCTCTCAGTTTGCATTTGAGGAAAAAGTGATGTATGCGTTCATTCATTTACTTGTCTGAAAAATACTGAGCAGTTCTTGGCTGTGTCATCTGCTCAGGACTGGAACTACAGAGATGAATAAGATGTGATTGCTACCCTTGGGACCTCACAGAAGCTCTCGGGATAAGGTGTGGAAAAGAGATCTGGTAGGTCATTGTAGGATCGCAGCAATCCCTGCCAGATTCTGGCGATGTTTCTGGCTTGGGAGGCTCTGGGGTCAGGGAAATTGCTCAGAGGTTGGCTTTGAAGTCTTGGTGGGAGTTTTGGAATCAGACTCAGAGGAGAAGAAAGGCCGTTTGAGATAGAGGGGGCATTGTGAACAATGAACACGACATGACATGCTCAGTTACTGGCAATCCATTTGCTGAGAAAAGAGATAGCTAACTTTTGTTGTAGGACCCCAAAAGCGGTGTCCTCTTGTGACGACCCCAGAAACACAGACTCCAGACCAGACGATGCAATAGAGCAGGAGGTAATTTTTATTTCATTTGCGCAAATGGGCCCCCTGCTGCTGCAAGCAGCAAGCAAGCGAGAGGAGCCCCGAGCAGCTATCTCACACAGCTTTTAAGGGGCAAAACCACAAAATTAACATACCATAGGGTGGCGTAAGTTTATTGGGTAACTACAAGGGGAGGAGGTCGTCGAGGAGGAGGAGAGAACAGAAACCGGGGCTATGTGCCCTACGTGTCTAAGCTTGGACAAGGGGAGGGGGTCCTTGAAGAGCAGAAAGGGGTGGCTACGTGCCCTACGTGTCTCGCAGTTTCTTTGTTAAGCTTGAACAAGCACAGGGGAGGGGGCTTATGTGCATACCAGGATGTTCTGCCGCCCTTATCTCTGGGTAGTAGCCCTTATCTCTGGGTAGTAGCCCTTATCTCTGGCTAGTAGCTATCTGCTTTCTCTGTGAACTTAGTTTACTCCCCATTTCCCAGGACTGTTTTATTAAGGCCATTTTATGGCGGCTCTCGGCCGCTCCTTTCATTCCCCCATTTTCTCTTTGAACTAATTTTAATCCTAAAATTGTGTGCCATTAATGAGGGGTTTCAATACGGTCACTGGTGGCCAGGGCTTGATACTGTTGCGTGAGGACTAATGCCAATGATCAGCAAGCCAGGCCTTAGCATGTGGGCCCATGGCCAGCCATGGGTCCCCACATCTCCTCCTTTTTTTTTTTTAAATTGAGAATGGCCTCTGTCTTAGGTTGCCCTCAGTCATCTCTGTCCTTACCCGTCATCGGTAACTCTGGCAGCTTGGCCTAGAGCCCTGTCTTAGGTTGGTACAGGATGCTGAGCGTCTTACCCGTCTTTGAGTACCATTCCAGCCCAACATTAGGTGAGAGATGAAACATACAGCCAAATATCAATTATTTTGATTACAAAGGAGGCTTGGTACGAAGTTTTAAATGATGAATCTCAGTCCATTCATACTATAGGGAAGTCAGCATAAAATGCAGAACACACGGAAGACATCCCATACAAAGTAGGAAAAGCAGTAGCAGTCCAGCCAACATTAATAACCAATGAATCCATTGAAACCCTTCAAATGAATAGTGGGTTAGTAATAAACATATGTTGCATTTTACTCTTAAGTTTATCAATAACAGACTCTATATATGGCACATTGTTAGTAATGTTAAAATAACATCCCCCAGGTACAGATTTAATTTTTTTCTACCACTATCTAGCAGTTTGACTCCAAAGGGCAGCATTTTCTTTTTTCCAATTTACATTTATCCTGTACTTATTTTTCCAATTGCTTACACATGCATCAGTATGCAGATAACAAAATCCATTCTCACCTCCCCAAAGCCTATAGTTCATCCCCCTTTTCCACCGGCACTGATAGCAAAACCTCAATAACTTGTAGAGGCTGTGCACTCTGTAACTTGCCATCCCAATTCTCACTCGATTCTGAGCAGAGAGCCCATTCCTTCACCAAAGAGGCGAACTGAAGGTCTTTCCAGCCAGGAACATCACAGGTTACACATGCAACTTCAGTTTTTCTTTTAAAGAAAGGCATTGCTTTGCATACTTGCGGATCCTGCCAACTATGCCAATTTGTGACAGTAAATTACTTTTCAGCTGTCTGCTGTGCACAGACTTAGTTACTTTTAGTTTAATCCACAAGAAATACACTGCAAGCCTTGTAGTGCACACTAAAATTATTTACAGGAAAGATGGTAAAGGAGCATAGATTAACAGAATGTTGCAATAAACATGGCTCCATTGCTTTAATGATACTATAGCAAGATGGTCCACTGATCCCTGTAGGGAGGGCCTGAGGCTGGCCCCGCTTCCAGTTTCCTGAACTCTGTTTTTTAATGAATTACCTTCTTTATCAGTTTTGGAGTGACATTTATTGTCCCAATGCCTTCCCCTTTAGCACTGGAAGCAAATCCCAGGAAGAGCCTTATTTTGATTTTTGACTTTTGGACAATTTTTGTACATGTCCCTACTGCCCACATTTATAGCACCCTCATTTATCAGGCATAGCCCTCCTTGATGATTTTTGTAATGACATACCAAGCAGAGCGTCAGGTCCTGAATGTCCTGTTATTAATCCATTTTGTTAATTTCTCATTAAAGGGACTGTCACAGAACACCTCAATCACAGTAGCCAATTGATCATGTAATCATTACGGGCACATTTAATATTCAGCTTGACTACGTGTTCCCCCAGGATGAAACAGCAGCAACAGAGGCTTGCTCCGGCTCCCCCAAGGACAAGGGTGGCTCATTGCCAAGATGTTAGGCAAGCAGTGCGTCCCATCTCGGGTCTTGGCCAGAGAGCCGAGACATGAAGCATGCCCACCTATTTATCAGAAAACATTCCTTTATCCTCCTCCCCGGGAACTGGCCAGGCTCCCAAGGAGCAGGAGAAGGTCATTCAGCAGCAAAGTTTCTTGGTTACCAGAGCCAAATCTAGGTACAAGCCTCTCCATTCCAAAAATTTGTCCTTACATTTGGCCCTAGAGTTGCATTGAGAAGTAGACATAATTAACACATCATAAGAATACAATACACATTTTTCATACAAGTATACATCTAGCAATCAAACACAACAATAAAAACAGATGGGGGAGACAGTGAGAGATAAAGGACAACAAAAACAGCGACACACAGAACACAAATCACAAGCCACACGGCAACAGACCGAGACAAAACCGAAACTATCAGAAGGGAGCGGCCATCTGGCCAGGCTCTCCCCTGGAAGAAGGGAAATTCCCTCTTTCCCTCCTTCCCAGACCACCACTGGAGCGTCCTCCAGGGTTGAACCAGGGGTCTCAGGACACGTCTGTCTCCCCCACTGGTCCAGTCAATACTGAGCCTGTACAGGCGCCCCAGGACGGATTCCACGTCGCCCTGGCAGACAAAGACAAACAGTACAAACCGCCCCAGGACGGATTCCACGTCGCCCTGGCAGACAAAGACAAACAGTACAAACCACAATTACAATAACACACAAGTAAGCAAACTTACCTCCGTCAGGCCGATGGAGTGTGGGAGTCTGGGGTCCCCCAAATCCCGGACGAGCCCCCAAATGTAGGACCCCAAAAGCGGTGTCCTCTTGTGACGACCCCAGAAACACAGACTCCAGACCAGACGATGCAATAGAGCAGGAGGTAATTTTTATTTCATTTGCGCAAATGGGCCCCCTGCTGCTGCAAGCAGCAAGCAAGCGAGAGGAGCCCCGAGCAGCTATCTCACACAGCTTTTAAGGGGCAAAACCACAAAATTAACATACCATAGGGTGGCGTAAGTTTATTGGGTAACTACAAGGGGAGGAGGTCGTCGAGGAGGAGGAGAGAACAGAAACCGGGGCTATGTGCCCTACGTGTCTAAGCTTGGACAAGGGGAGGGGGTCCTTGAAGAGCAGAAAGGGGTGGCTACGTGCCCTACGTGTCTCGCAGTTTCTTTGTTAAGCTTGAACAAGCACAGGGGAGGGGGCTTATGTGCATACCAGGATGTTCTGCCGCCCTTATCTCTGGGTAGTAGCCCTTATCTCTGGGTAGTAGCCCTTATCTCTGGCTAGTAGCTATCTGCTTTCTCTGTGAACTTAGTTTACTCCCCATTTCCCAGGACTGTTTTATTAAGGCCATTTTTTTTTATGGCGGCTCTTGGCTCCTTTCATTGTCACATGTTCTCTCCATCATCACTCAGAGCATGGCACCCTTGGAGAATAATGCTGACCTTGCTAGTCTGGGGCCTGCCTTCTATAAACAGTGCTAGCAGCAAGCCCTGCACGTGGACAGTTGAGTAACATCGGGACAAACAATCTGCTGTGTCTGCCCTGATTGCATGTACATGGGGGTGAGAGGGTGGGGAGCAAGGGAGGACGTGGTTGGGAAGATGCACTGGTGGCACTTGGAGGCAGGCTGTGAAAGATTTATAAGCAATGGGTCCCAAGTCATTATCCACAGGTTTAATGTGGAGAGTGAGGTGTTCACGTTCAAGTGATCACAACTACGTGTATTTCTTTCTTTTACTGTTTATGTTCTGTTAATTTCTACAATCATAGCTGTGCTTAAATGCTTATGTGAACTGGAAAGAGTTACTCCATAGAGTTGGACTGCTTTCCTACAATTCCAGGATACAGGTGATGATAATTCAATATGGTTCTAAAGGAATGACTTTTCTCTGCCACTTTCCATTGCATTTCTGGCCAAGACTATTCGGCTGTTCCTTTTTTTCCTGAGATGCAGAGAAGGCACACAGCCTCAAAGCATCATTTCCAGGAGAAACTAGTGCCACGGAGTATTCCGTGCAAAAACAAAGCAAAACAAAACAGCCTCTGGAGAGATACATTTGAAAAACATTATAAATTGCATATGGAGATTTCACAGCATACATGCAGCTACATTCAAGGCCCTGAGAAGTCCTGACAAAAAAGAACCCTTTCTCAGAGAAGGCTAGAGGGAATACAAACAAGGGCTGTGGAATCAGATAGGCGTGCCTTGCATTCAGATTGGGCTCGGTTTGTGGATGGGAGATGGTCTGCACGTAACCTAGTATCTGCGCATCTTGCTTTCCTTGTCTGGGAAACAGGCTATAACAGTATGTCTTCCATACTATTGTCATGAAAAATACACAGCACGTGAACTTGTTATTTGTACCTCTCATTCCAGATTCAGTGTTTTCCAGGAGACTTGCCTCTATTTTGCATTGCACTGATTAATATCTCAGAGAAGTGGTGTTGTGTGGGCAGTGCTGGAGTGAGACGAATTCCCTAAATCCATGTGTGTCTCCTGTTAGCTGTCCCAGAGAGGAAAGGGCAACAGACATAAGAACTCTGGAACAGGAGAGCAAAGATTGTTCTCACTTGGCTGCAAGGTTGGATTAGGCGGCTTCAGTGTGTGTTTTGTGTGCCAGTCATCCAGTGACAAGATTATAACTCGGGGCAGTAAACAGATATGGTAGGGCTGATGTGTTAACAGATTTCGGGCACACAAGTAACAGAATCCCAAGTCACAGTCCTTTAGCAGAATGGGGTATTTATGAGGTTGTATATCTAGGAAACATATTAGGATAGCTCAGAGAATTGAAGGAAGAGGTCAGGGATCAGAGATGTACCCTTTAGACTCTTGTTCTCTTTCCCTCTGTAACACCTGTGCCCTTAGCTGGTCCCTGCTTCTCTTTGCCTCATTCCATCCTGTTGCAGACGGGCCCTCCCCAGGTGGAAGGAACATGGCTGCAGACTCCTTCTTCTGGGGCCTCTGCAGTCAATCTTCAGGAGTCGATTTGCTTGGATCCTGTGTCTGTCCTTTGGACCAGGCACTGGTGTGAGGGAGGAGGGCAGTCATTGGCCCAGTCTGCCATGTGCTGGTTCTTGACCAGTAGCCAGTGGGGAAGGGCCTGCCACTCACAAGAGAGATGGAAAAGCTCTCAGGATGGCCAAAACCTGAAACTGCATATGTTCCCTAGAGCTCTGTGTAAGGAGAAAGCGCTGGAGTAAGATGTGATGGACTTATCCTCAGGCAGTGTCTAGCTAGGCATATTTTCAATTTGAATTCCCTCATCTGTTTTTTTTTTTTTTTTAGCAACTTAAAAAAGTGTTGTGTTTATTCAGCTGATACATGTTTAACATCTATCTCCCCCCCCCCCCTTTTTGCAGTTAAAATATTAATGTTTATGACTGTTAAGGTCCACTTAGTGAAATTTATCTCTATAAATGAGTTCTTTTTATAATTTACTAATTTATTTCAGAGGGAGGGCAAGGGAGAAAGAGAGAGACCTTTCATCCACTGGTTCACTCCTCAAATGGCCACAACAGCCAGGGCCTGGCCAAGCTGAAGCCAGGAGCCAGGAACTCCACTCTGGTCTCTCATGAGTGACAGGAACCCAATTACGTGAGCCGTCCCTGCTGCTTCCCAGAGTTTGCGTCAGCAGGAATCTGGAATCAGGAATGAAAGCCAGGAACCAAAGTCAGGTGTTAGATGTAGGTATCTTTACCTGAGGCCAAGTGCCTGCGGCGGAATGCAGAAGTTTTAAGTTCCTTTGCTTCAAATCATCAGTTGCTTCCTCATAGTTTCTGTCTTTGATGTTGGTTTGTTTCCCAGGGCTGCTGTGAGACGGTGACTTAGAGCGAAGAAATGATTTCCTCAGTTCTTGAGGCTAAAAGACCAAGATCATGAAGTCATTAGGAATTGGTTGCTTCTGGGGCTGTTTTTCTGGCTGATACAAGGAAATATCAGTAGACTCATGGGGGAAAAAAAAGAGTATTATATAAAAACTGTGCATAGATTTCTAGTTGTTTTTTGCATCGTAAACTCACCTTAAATTTCATTTTTCAATGAACACTTTGAAGTCTTTTAATTGGCGGCTGTCTTCTTGCTGTGTCTGCACACATCTTTCTGCTGTTCCTGTCCGCATCCAGGTTGTATCTTAAAACTAAATGTGGACTCCCCAGTCCTGCTGGGTTAGGGCCCACCCTAAAGACCTCATATAACTCTCCAAGTACAGCCACATTCTGATGTACCTGGGGCTAGGACTTCAGCAAAAGAATTTTGGAGGGACATAATGCAACCCATAAGAGGCATCTCCAACCCTTGGAGAGACCTCAGGCACCCTGCGAATATTTAAGATTTAGTATCTTCATTAGTTTGCTGCCGATAATAACAGCTCTCACTCAGGGCTGTAGTGAGGAGTAAGCGACCCAGTGCCCAGGCCAGTGCCTGCTTTCAGCTCCTGCCAAAGCCCCTCTGACATCTGTCCCACAGGCTTCAGGATGATGTGAAAGCATAGATTCCATCATGTTGCAGTTTTCCATTATGTTGCATGCCAACAGTAGTCAATAATACATTTTCCCACCTGGCAAGTAAATGGGCTGAGTTATTACTAAGATTTCCATGGGTAGCTTTTGTCAATAGCATATACATAAAATACATTATTGTGCTTCCACATTTAATTCAGTTGTCTCCTGATTTTTTTCCCCCTAAATGCACCTGCGTTCCATTCTGAATGCATAATGTTCCCTCAGTTCTGAAGCGTTAACCTTCCTCCTTGGCTCTCTGCTGTCCCTAGAATGGCCATCACGTCCTTTATAGATGCAGAATCCAAAAGAGTACTCCCCATATTTGCACCCGTCTGGCCTGACAAGTGTGAGGGGCACATGCCCGACACTCCTGCCCCTACGGCCCTCCCTGACAGACATTGCTTATCTGTAGCACTAATCAAGAGGAGTGGCTGTCACTC
This sequence comes from Oryctolagus cuniculus, assembly GCF_051225735.1. NCBI lineage: Eukaryota > Metazoa > Chordata > Mammalia > Lagomorpha > Leporidae > Oryctolagus > Oryctolagus cuniculus. The sequence goes on along the minus strand of NC_142882.1, from coordinate 64,216,205 downwards.
CCTGAACCATTTTGAAAAGGGAAGTGAGGGTCAGTGTCATGGGTAGCAGGTTAAGCCACCATCTGTGATGCCGGCATTGCATGTGGGCTCTGGTTCAGGTCCTGGCTGTTCAACTTCCGATCCAAGTCCCTGCTAATGTGCCTGGGAAAACAACAGAAGATGGCCCAGATGTCTGAGTCCCTGTAGCTACATGAGACATTTGGATGGAGTTTCAGACTCCTGGCTTCAGCATGACTCAGCCCTGGCCATTGTAGCCACTGGGGAGTGAACCAGTAAATGGAACATCTTTCTGTCTCTGTTTCTTCTTCTTCTCTCTGTAACTCTCCCTTCAAATAGATAAATACATTTTTTTTAAAAGGGTGGGAGGAGTAAAGACAGGGTTCAACAAGCCTGGATCACCACAGCACCCTGAATAGGGTCAAGCTGACAGTGCCTGTCCCTGTATTTTGGACCTAAGTAGTAGAGTATAGTATTGTGTAGTATAGAGTGTAGTATAGTATTGCCATAGTATCACTGCATTTGGAATAAAAGGATGCAGCACAATGAAGAGAACAAAACTTTCATCCATGCCTGTTGCATGGGTCTTCCAAGGTAGAGTGTACCATGCATGGTGGGAGTGGCATCCTTAAAAGTGTAAGCAAGAGAAGTCCAGCAAAGCTGAGGAGAGTGGATGGGGTGAATGGAAGGCTGCTTTTAGTAGGTGCCGTTCCAAAGAACATTTCTTCTTCTTCATAACTAAGCGAAAAGGGAAATGGTGTTTTCTAACAGGCACCTCTCAACATTTACTTTTTTTTTTTTGAAGATTGATTTATTTATTTGAGAGGCCAAGTTACAGAGAGAAAGGAGTAGTCCATCTGCTGGTTCACTCTCCAAATGGCTGCAATGGCCTGAGCTGGGCCAATCCCAAGCCAGGAGCTTCTTCCCAGTCTCGCACATGGGTACAGGGGCCCAAGTGAGCCATCTTCCACTGCCTTCTCAGGCCATTAGCAGAGAGCTGGATTGGAAGTGGAGCAGCTGGAACACCAGCTTATGGGGTGCAGGTGCCACAGGCAGAGGCTTAACCTATTAACACCACAGCACTGGCCCCACCATTCAACATTTAAAATACAGAACTAGTAGTTCCCTCCCCAAGATCCCCCATGATCATCCTAAACTCATTATCTATCACCAGTGGATAATGATGGTTAGTGGTGTAGAGGATAACTTTTCTGGGGAGAAAAGAAAGGGCAGAGGAATTGGAGTTGAATCATTTTTCCTGCTGTTTGGTGTTTGTCTCCTGTGAATCTGCTCTGGCCTCCCATGGCCCATCTGTCTGGCTCTTTCAGTGCTGTGGGGTTGGGAGTGGCTGGCAGAGTTCACCAGGGCAAGCATGTTAGTTTTCCCAACAGGAAAGGCCTTACAGGCTTGGTTTTGTTCTTGGCCTGCTTGTGGGGTTTATTGTAAAGCACAAAGGCTAGAAATGGGACAAAAGAGTTTAGAGCCAGTGCAGAGCCCTAAGCTAAAACTATATGGGAAATTTAGAAAAACAAAAACATCGATCAGGTATTTAGGAACATTTTAAAGCCCAAGAACTAAGGAAGCTGCCTGGAGAAACGTGTAGAGCTGTAACAGATCTTTAAGAGGAAAAAATACAGTGTGAGTGAACTTCAAACACAAATAGAGGCGTGGAGGACTTTGGGCAAGGTACACTGTGTAGCGAAAGATGGGCTTCTGGATGGCAATCAACAGTGATTTCTCTGTGTTACCTGGGACTGTGATCCATAGCTATGGAGACACTGGGCAGAAGAATGGACTTGCCCAGCAGGTGTAGAGTCAAGTGCACCTGATAAGCAGACTTCACTAACTCCCAAGAGGTGACTCTTCTATCTCATTTAATTCACCCAATTATAAATAAGACATTGAACATGCACATTAAAGTTAGAGAATCTTAATAATAAATGGAATAAAATAAGTCCAACAGACAAGTAGGAACAGTTTTGGAATTGTCCACACATTCCCTAGCTGTCTCTGGGGATCTGATAGATCCCATAATGGTTGAAATGTCTTTCCAGCTGTGTAGACTTACCTCCTGTTTTTCCCTTTAGTGATTCTTAAATTTCAGTTTGTATGGGAATTATGGTACCTGGCTGTCTACATAAATTCATATAGGTTATATTTACTTGCAATTTAAGTAATACTGGGTATCTACTTGGGTAATTTTGACAACACTAAACTCACTTTTACTGCTGGTACATCTAATGAGATGGTAGTCATGTACAGGGTGCATGTATCCATTAGCAGTGTGTGAAAAGGCCTGTGTGGACCTGGACAGGAGGGGGATCTTGCCCTTACAGTACTCAAGGTGTAGTGGGGGAGAGATGGACAACCAGATTAATTTTCCCACAAGAGGACACCAGACTGAAGATTTTAGAATGCATTTCCATGTGTTACGTCTGGCCAAGAGTTGAGCCTGTGGGTTGATACTTCCTGCAGGGCATGATGAAACCACTTTGCCTTTTGTTAAGTTCAAGGATGAGTTGTCCTGAGCATTAGCAATCTTCCTAGAGGATATGCTGGCTCACAACTTCTTAGCTGGAATGACGTTGCCCCTCAGAGGATGTTGGCAATGCCTGGAGACAATTTTTAAGAATATTTTTATTATTTATTTGAGAGATAGTTACAGAGAGAGGTTGGCACGGAGAGAAAGGTCCTCCACCTGCTGGTTCACTCCCCAAATGGCCACAACGGCCTGAGCTGGGCTTATCCTAAGCTAGGAGCCAGGAGCTTCTTCCAGGTCTCCCGTGCTGGTGCAGGTGCCCAAGGACCCAAGAACTTGGGCCATCTTCTATTGCTTTCCCAGGCCATAGCAGAGAGCTAGGTCAGAAGAGGAGCAGCTGAGACTCAAACTGGCGCCTTTATGGGATGCCAGCGCCACAGGCAGAGGCTTAGCCCACTATGCCACAGCACCTGTCCCCTGGAGACATTTTTGATGTGAACTAGGGGGGCTGTTGACCTCTACTCAGGGGTATAGGCCAGTGGTGAACCAGCTTTTCTCCATGCACGGAGTAGTCCCCATCACAAAGAATGAACAAGAACACTGTATGAGAATGAGGAGGCTGATAACAGCTGGCTTTCCCCTCAGAGAAATGTAAATTCAAGAGGATGAAATGCAGATTGTGAGGATACAGTGTGAAGCAGACCATGCATTTAGACGGTTGTGCCTCTGTCTCCACCCCAGGGGAGTGCTGGTACTTCCCTGGCTCTTGCTGTTTGTTAATGTAGGGCAGACGGATGAGGTCTAACTGGGCTTGGGTAAGTGAATTCCCAAGGGGAATCCCCTTGCATCCTTGCTCTCTCAATGGCTGCTTTGTGTAGCACTGGCCTCTGAGTCCCCTTGGGTGTATTCTCACCTGTTCAACAGGTTTTTCCCTGGACGGCTTCTGAAAAACAAATACCAGTTAAGGGCTAGAAACACAAGCCTAGCCTTTGATTCCTAGAAGGTTAGATGACCTTGTGGGTGTAATTCTAGACTGTTTTATGTACAGGTGGGACAGGAGTGCTCAAAATGCAGTTTGTTTGTATTATATATTCTGTTAACCCTAAGAGTATGTGTTCCTTGTTTTGAATACTGGTACCTGATACTCACATACAGACTGTATTCACAATAGGGTCTGCTCTCTTAGTTGTTAGGCTGTATATTTGAATTTCGATCCTGAATTGGAGTGATGTGGTGCTGAGAGAATACATTGTTCTTAGAGTTCTCAAGTGCTCAAAGAGGGTACAGAACAATGAAGAGGAAGCCCAAGGTACAGACTTTTTGCTTTTGTTTGTGTGTAACAACTAATTAGTTAAGAAGTCTCTATTGTTAGATGTTTAATTGTTGCAGGTTTTGGCAGTTGTAAACAAAACAGCAATATGTGTTATTATAGTTAAATTAATAATTATTTTATGAAGGTAATATCCTAGAAAATAAAAACTACTCAAAGAAAATGCAAAAATCTTAAGGCTTTTGGTACAGTTTGGCAAAGGCTCTGTGGAATGTTGTGCCAATTTACATTCCAAACAGGTGGACATGGACATAACTTCTAACTTTAGAAGTCATAAACCGAGGAGGGTGGTGGATTTTAGGGGTGAGGGTGGTGCAAAAACACAGGGAATGGACCCGCCAAGCCAGGACAAACTGTTTGAATTCTGTCTTTTACTACTCTTGCCCCTACTTGGCTTTGGGCACTTGAGGAACTTATCAGACACGTTCCCACCTCGGGGCCTCTGTACTTGCTGTTTGTTCTGTTGGCCTAGGATGTGCTTTGTCCAGATGGGCCGACTTCCTCACCTCTCATAACTTTTCACTCAGATGCTGGCTTCTCAGTGAAGCTATCCCTTAACATTGTACCCTGCCCTTCTCACACTGATATAAAGGTTCTTTGCAAAGTTCCAGGAAAATTGGAGTTAGGAGGTAAGTTTATTTTAATGTAAAATTTTTGGAAAATCCATGCAAAATCTTTTCATAACATGCATTTTGCACGAACTCTTTGAAGATGTTGCAGATGCATGGATTTCAAAACTTCTAGCTTGACAATAAACTTACCTGATAATTTCATTTCCCAAGAACTTTTTGAAGTCCCCTCACTGAACTCATACCACAATGCGCCTTCCTCACCTCTTTATATGTTTCCATGTCCCTTTTTGCCACTTCACACCCAGATTTGCTGCTGGATCCTCAGCTGGAGAATAGGCCTGGCACAGAGTAGAGATGCAATAATTCTTTGTTGGATGAGTGACTAAACCACTGCTTTGTAGATTGACCCTTGCTGGTTACTACCAATTAGCCTCACAGCAGGCTGCCCTAATCATCTTTGACCAAGGGAGCGGGCAGCTTTGTTTTGGTTCATTTCCTTTGCTTGTCAGTGCTGCCGAAGTTAGGTATTTATATAACTCCTGGTGTTGCTTTGAGGCTTCCAGTATTAACTCTGCTTTCCTGTTGTCTCAGTCATGTCCAACTGCTATTGAGATCTGGGATAGTAACAGACAAGGCTTACTCTGGTTGCAAGGCTTACAAATGCACGTTTGATTAAAATCTTCATACAGAGATCAGTGTCTAAAAGAAGGCCAAGACCCAATAGAAAAGGGGCAAGGTTTGGACAGTTCACAGAAAATTGAACATATATGACTTTTCCTCTTTCAAGCCACTAAGAGAACCGCCAGTTAAAAGCACATTGAGTTATATGTTTTTCAATCTGTCAGGTTTGTAAAAATCCCAAATGTGGGTGAGGCTGTGTATAAACAGGCAACCTCATGAGTTGCCAGAGGGAATGGATATTCAGAAATCACTATCAAAATTTATGATTACCTGCATATACCCTATGATCCAGTGATTTTGCTTGTGAAGATGGACTTGCACATGTGAAAAATGATGCATGCATAAATTTGTGCATCTCAAGCTTGTTTATAATAGCCACGGGCAGAAAAAATCAGCCAGAAAGCCCAGAACAGAAAACTGGTTCATCACAGAGGATACATCCATCAGACGAACTGTGCAGTTGTAAGTAGAATGAAGATGCTCTCTTTGTAGCAACAGAGAAAGATTTAGGAGATATATTAATTAAAAAAGCAGTGCTACCTTTTATATAAAAAGAGAGGAAAAGAAATACTGTATTTTGTATTTGTCTTCCATATGTAAATCAGTGTCGGAGGGCTACCTAAGAAATGAATAATTTTGTATAGCTGGAGGGTTAGGAAGTGGAAGGGTATTGGGCGACATGGGCAGAGAGAGACTTGCCACTCTGTCTTCATACACCCCAAGATGCACACACACAGGTTTGAATCATGGGACTGCTTTGCCTGTTCAAAAATACAAATTGAAAGAAGAATTGGGGTAACCTGGGAAGATGCAGTAGAGAATAATTGTTACATCCTTTGTGTAAGCTGCAGGGTTCATTCAAATGAGAACTCAAGGCCTCTTCCGATGGCCATCCTTTCTGCATGTGTGCCCTTTCTTGTCTTCCTGGAAGGCGCATTGTGTGGATTGACCTTGGGGAGGGAGTGCACGTGTGTGAACTCTTGGGGTATTTCTTGTTCCTCATGATATCCTGGTTGCTATAGTGCAGAAACCTATTTGTGACACACAGAAAATGCTTTAAATAAAAGCTGCTTCCTGACCATGACTTCCTGGGCAATCTGTGTTTCCGGAGACTGTTCAGCACCAGGCATTTACATGCGTCTCTGGACAGAGTAAGCCCTGCGGGTTCAGACCCTGGGCACCATTCTGAGCACAACCTGGTGCTATGGGGCAGCTTTCTTGGTACCGAGGGCTTGTGCGGGCTGTCGCTCCAGGGCAGCATTTTCTGGTGGCTTGGACTCTAGGGCGTTGGCACCGCCCCACCCCCCCATCTTTCTTCTTTCCCCAGGATCCTGTGGTGCCATTGGCTGCACCCCTGTGTCTTCAGTACCCGAGCGCCAAAGGGAGCTGTTTCTCATACCTAAACTGCCAGTGAAAACAGGAAGTGATGAAGCAAAATTCGCCCTGCGTTTATACTGAGCGACTTCTCTTTCTCTTTTTCTCATTCCCCATTAGGTTTAGACACGTGCAGCTGTCTACGCAGTAGGATTCCCGGTTCCACTGGCTTTGGACAACTCCGGGGCTTACAATGCCGCCACCTGCGGACATCGTCAAGGTGGCCATAGAATGGCCCGGCGCCTACCCCAAGCTCATGGAAATTGACCAGGTTAGTAACTCGGCCACTATTTGGGCAGTTATTTTCGGTTTCCCTCCGATATTAGAATTTTCATAGTCTTTGGATAGGTCTTTTCTTTCCCTTTCTCTCTCTGGCTGTGATGAAAAATCTGTGCAATAATAGTTGCAGTGTGGTTTGATTTCTGTACCACATACAGTGGCGATGGATGGGAGACTTGTACTCTTCCAACATCTACTTGGATTGTGTCAATACAGGGTTTGTGTCTGAAGCTGTGGGGGAGGCAGGAGGGGCAGTTGGACTGAGCTCTGGGCAGTTGACACAGTGGACGCTGTCCCGGCCCTGCCTCTCAGTGACTCATGAATATGTGCAGATGCTTCTCACATAGGCAACACAAAACTTTAGTTTTCAGAATCATTTTCTGCCTGGCTTTTTGCAGAAACAACCAAACACATTGGTGCTTTGTTACGTTAGCAGCTTGATCATGAAATTCACATAGAAAGGCTCAATCTTGGACCTCAGCCAATTATATTTTATTATGAGGGTAAAATTCACTATGTGTCTAGCATATTTTGTGGCATGTAGTGAATGCTCAGTAAATATTTAGTGAAGAAAAAATCAGGAAGATTTATAAGAATGATCTTGATCTACAAGGGCATGCTTTAGCTCGGGTCTTGATAGTCGTGTGGCATGGTTCTCATTTACTGTTTGATTATAGGTTATCTCAGGGTGGTTATTTTGTCCTCACTTTACCATAGTCATTCTGGAGGAAATGATTGAAGGAAGACAGGATCGAGACTAAATATATACTTACAAGTCTCAAAAAGCATATAATATAGGATTCTAGATAGTTTTCTACATTTTCAAAGTTAGAATACCATGGCAACTTCAATCTTTGTTTATGTTCCAGACACTATTTTATGATTATAATTTAGCAATTTTTTCCTGGTCTTATTATCTGCTTGAAGACCATTGCAAGTGTTTTGTTGCATTGTGTGAGTCTTTAAAAAACATTGGAATGAAATATAGAGGTCCAATCAGAACCAGTTGAGCTTGAATTTGAATGTAAGAAAGAACACATTTTGGGAATTGTTGTCAGATCAGCACATCACTGTCATGTCAGTTGATCTCCAAGGTGTTTTTTTCGGCGTGTGTGTGATCTTTAGAAGCAACCCATGCAAGTGCAGACACATAGACATGCTCACTAGTTTCCCATGCGTGTGTCAGGCAGGAACAGGCCTGTTCTTTTTCATGTGTGGTTTGAAAAAGCCAATTAATTGAATTTTACCTTAAAAAATGTTTGGAGATACTTGATGCAGACTAAATGTAGTTAAGATTAGGCTTGGCTGCAGCCTAAGAGGAGAATGGCTTCCAAGAGGTGAATGAGGGTTCCTTACAGATGGATAGGAGTTCTGAACTCTGCATGAGGCTCCATGGGGGCATGGACCCAAGTCCCTCTCATTATGTGGCTGAGGACGAGGTATGTGGGCATAACCTGGGAGTGCCTTAGAAATGCAGTCTCAGGTGTTTCTCCAGACACCCTGACCCAGAATCTGCTAGAATTGTATTTGAACATGCAACGAAGAATTGAAGCAATGATGATAACTTGAGTTTTCTCCTAATCATCTACTTTGTTCAATAAGGAACACATAAACCAGCTCCCATCCCCCCATTGCCTATTAGTTTCATTTGAAAAGCTCTTTGCTTCATTTTAATCTGGATAGCTACTATTTCCCTAAAAGGTATTTTCAGAAGTTGGGTTAGGCATTGCTGCTGTGTGTTCTCTTGAAATCCTGAGTACCCCTCCGTTGACCTCCTTGCATTGTCACTGTCTGCTAATTTGAGCCAGTGGTGCTCGGTCCTGAGAGTGTACAAGAGTCACCCAGAGCGCTCGTGCAGAGTGCACATTCATGGTCCCGGACTCAGAATCCGTCTTTCTTGTGTTTACTTATTTACCTTCTTAAATTGAGAGAGAGAGAGAGAATAAGAAAGGTCTTCTATCTGCTGGTTGACTCCCACAAATGCCCACAATAGCCAGGGCTGGGCCAGGTCAAAGCTAGGAGCCAGAAACCTAGACTGGGTCTCCACCTTGGGTGGCAGGGACCCAACTACCCGAAGCATCATCTGCTGCCTTCTAGGGTGCATGTTAGCAGGAAGCTGGGTCGGAAGCAGAGGCAGGAGTTGAACCAGTCACTCCGATACAAGGATGTGGGCATCCTAAGCTAAGACTTAACCACTGCACCGAATGTCTATCCCTCTCCTTTGTCTTTGAGTGCTTCTTGCCCAGTGACTAGTGAACAGTGTTTACTACATAAATGGATACTTTTTTTTTTAATAAAAAAATTAGAAGGGGACGTTCCTAAGTGGTGATTTTTTTTTTTTTAAACTACAACTGATATGTTGGAGAAGAGCTACAAGCAAAGATTAAGGTTTATTTTGGCTTCCTCTCCAAGATCAGGTGGCCCCTTTGTTCTAGCATCTGATGAGGGTGGTGGTTAGTAGAGTAGAAGTCATGGGAAGGGAGGCTCACTTGATGAACCAGACGTGGGAAAGCTGGGCTCAACTCAGCTATGACAGCCCCCTTTTTTGCAAGAAGCATTTTCTTAGGGCACGCTCCAGTGACCTAAAGACCTAACGAGGCCCACCTCCCAGACACCATAATTAGATCTAATCTCTACCCTTAACCTTAATCATTATCCATGAACATTAATAAATTATCCATTAGTATAAGACTTTGTGGACGAAGCTCCCCTACATGGGACTTTGGAGGGCACCCAAACTGTAACCCAGCCATAATAGGGGACATCTGCCCATGATGGACTTGTTTATCTTTGTTAAATTTTGAAGATGTAATTCTTTCTACAAAGCAGGAAAAATCCCTAGGACTTTTTACAAATAGATTTAGCCATATCATGAAACTCTCAGAAGAGGTATCAGTTAGCTTGCTCCTGTTTTCTGCTTCAGCTTTCACTGTCTATTGTTGAGTTCTGGCCTCGGGGAGCCACTTGAGGCCATGGATGCTGGTTGTCTGGATGTACCAAAGCTGAAAGGCTCCCTTAGCTGCTGTTCTGTTAATTTACTCTTTACTGAGAAGCTTAGTTCTCAGTTAAGAGCATAGAACCCTGAACACTTTGACAAGAGGCACTACTACCAAGAGGCAGGATGGTAATTCCTTTGGCTGCTGTAGCAAAATGCCTTAAGCTTGGTAAGTTATAAATGATAGAAACTTACTGCTCACAGCTCCAGAGGCCAGGAATTCCAAGATCAGGGCACCAGTGGATTCAGTGTCCAGTGAGTGGCCTTCCGCAAAGACTGTGCCTTCTCCGTGCATCCCCACATGGTGGCCAGGGCAAACAGGCTTCCTCATCCCTCGTTCTTCTGGACACTAACTCTGTTCATGAGAGTGCCAACCTCATGACCCTAAAGACTGTGCCTCTAGATGCCATTCACAAGAGCGTTTGGTTTCAACATAGGAAGTGGGGGATGCGGGACACAAGCATTCAGACCCTGGAAGACCTGGAGCCCTGCCTTCTGTGAGGGGCTCAGTTAGCCTCTGTGAGCCTCAGGTCTCTGTCTTGCAAAGTTGGAATAGTAATTTGCTACTTCTTTGGCCTTTGTGAAGATTAAAGAACATATATGAGCAGAATGTGGCAAATTGCCTCTCTCAGAGTCATTACCAAATATCGGCAGCCATGATGGCTGTTAGGCTAAGAAAGCCACATTAGATTGGGTTTGGTACTCTAGGTTTCCTTTCCACCTGCCTGTGCATCTTGAACAGTGCCCCCTACCCCAAGCCTGTTCTTATTCTTTCTCTGCCTGACTTTTTGTATGTTTCGGAGGGAGAGAAAGTAAAAGAGCAAGTGGAGGGCATCACCTGATAATAAAGATTCACACTGAGCAGACATGCAGCCAGTGCACACCACTGATGCAGCCAGTTCATACCCTGGATACTCACTGGATCCCAGTGGGCGTGCCGCCAGTTCACACCATGGATGCACACTGGACCTGAGCACCCCTCTACGATATTTCCTTTTATCTCTAGGCCTCTCAGCAACATCTCTGGGCACAGGTCTTCTGTTCCCTGCATGTGCTCGTCAAGCCTGCAGGGTCTCCTACCCCACACCTCTCTGCCTTTGTCTCCGACCATCCTGCAGGACACCATAGATTTGCTTGAGACCGTAGACCTCATGATGCCTTTCTCTGACCATCCTGGCTTCCTTTTCCTTCAGAAGAGGGAACAGGTACTCCTACTTTGTCTCAGGGCCTTGGCTTCTCCCGCCCCCATCTCTTTTGTGACATGTATGTTTTAACATACCCTTTCCATCATACCTGGGGCCTCTTCCCATCCACCTATCTCCTCTTTTAGCTCCTACCTTGGGAAATCTTCCCTTTAATCTTATAACTCTCCTTTGCTAGTGTGTGATTTATTCTATTTTTTTCCATTACACGTGTATTCAAATGTTATCAGCATGTTGTTTCAGTGTCTACTTAATCATTGGATGAACAAGATTTTCCTCTCTCTAGAGTCCTCCTTGATGGCGTGAATGTCTTCTGATCTCCTAAATCAAATGTACTCCTTGCTTTTTCTCGCCCTCTTGGTTGCACTTGGCAAACTCCCTCCTCCCTTCTTTAAGCTTTAGTGCCTGAATTCTCCCTCCTCATTGGATTAGTGTGCAGACATTTCCTGCATGCTACCTGTCTCTCCTTCTTTGTAAGCCTGTCCCAAACTCAGTGCTCAAGTCCTGTAGTATATGTGTTCAGAATCGACACTTTACGTATGACGCTGACTTACTAACACCAGTTGGCCCACATTCATTTCTGTTTGACGGATCTCTTATTCCCCTGTATAGGCATTCAGTTGCCTATGGAAGACAAATGATTGATGGAATTGCCCATCTTGGAATTGGGCATGGTATTGCCAACTTTTTGAAGTTATGTCATGTGGAGGAGAGATCATGAGGCATGTTATTTACGGCCCCATCTTTGAACGCCATCCTCTCCTTACAAGGCAATAAGCTTGTTCAAGATCTAGCACGGGCTGTCTCCACAAGGGAACGCGTCTCTGCTCGTGTGCCTCAGAGGAATGCTGGTAGAGGCTGTTGTGCAGCAGATTCATGGCCAGAACTGGCTATGAGAAGAGATCTAGGTGATTCTCAGTCTAAGTGCAGCGGATCCTTCTCGATGCCTCAGGGAGAGTGGTGTGTGCTGAGCTTCCAGGCCCGCCTGGCCCGTCCTGTTACTGTTGTGTTGTCCTTGAAGATTTAAAAAATTTAAAAAATCTCTTTTTCCAAAGTTTTATTTATTTATTTATTTATTTATTTATTTATTTATGAGAGAGAGAGAGAGAGAGAGAACACACTACCACTCTATGGTTCACTCTCCAAATGCCAGCAATGGCCAGGGCTGGGGCAGACTGAAGCCAGGAGCCAGGAACTCAACTTCTTGTGCCATCACCTGCTGCCTCCTAGAGTGTGCATGAGCAGGAAACTGCAATCAGGAACAGAGCTGGGACTTGAAGTGAGGCACTCAGACTTGGGATGTGGACGTCCCGAGCGGCATCATAATTGTTAGACCCATCACATCCCCACTTAAAAAAAAACTTTATTATGGGTTATTATTGAGCTTTCTAGTGATTCCAAGACTCAAACTAGAGTCCTTAGTATGCTTTGTGGCCCTTATATATTTTCCTTCAGCATTACCCACGGTTGCAGATATCTGAAAGCTCTGTGCAGTTCTAAAGGATCGTCACTGTTTTGTAGTAGCTGAATCTTCAGATGTGTGTCCCTATGTATTCACAGACTTTTTCATCTCTTGCACTTTCCTGCTAACAGTCCTCGGCTCAAATCCTCCTGCTTTCCACCCACATAAATCTTGGCTTTGCTAAGCCCCGCGGAGCCTTCCTTTGTATGAAACCTTTATTGATCACTTTGCCATGCAGTCATTTCTCCAGCCTTCTAATTTCTTATGCCATTTTCTTTGCAAGTAGCTTTTATTTGGAGTTAATATATTCCGCACATACTATAATTTACATTTGTCTTTGTGTGTGCACATCTCTTGTGGTAGATTATAAACTTCTTCCTGGTGTTCAGCCTGTGGTTTCTATACACTTGAATCTTTTGTTCCATCACCTTGATCTCTATTTCTGTCGATTATAGGTTTGAATTCTAAATAGTGATAATAAGAACAAAACATTGGTATTCTCCAAACTTAGAGAAAAATTTACATAAAAATAATAATGGTACCTCTTTCCCCTGTATGAATGGGGGATTTATTTCTCTTAACAAAACACAGATGAATGTGTTCTTAGGTAAGAATGTACAAAATGATCACCTACAATTTTCCCTCAACTATCGCATTCCTGTAGCATTTTAAAGATCTAATCCAATATGCATGAATTTCTTTACACAGGACCTTTTAAAGTCCATCAGTTGAATGAAGCGTGTTCAGGATTTTGTAGCTGACATTGTAGAGTTCTGCTCCTCATGCATATAATAATAACAGAAGTAGTATGCGTAGTGTTAGTGACGGCCTTCTAACCAGCACGCACTCTGTGCCCACAGCATATGTGCCCTGCAGTCATATTTGTGGGGAGCAATCCGGACTGGACTGAGTTACTGGAATTGGGACTTATTCTATGCATCTGCTCTCCCACAATATGGCGCTGGGAGAGAAGTAAACAGCTTCCGCACAGCTGCCTCCAGTTCAGCTAATAAACTGTAGGACTTGCTCCTGATTGGAGGAGAGCAGCGTACTCGGCGTGTGGGCAGCCGAGTTGGGATTGGCGGAGGAGGACTATAAAGGAGGAGAGAGACAGCATGCACCAGGAACATCTATGGGGAACATCTAAGAGGAACACCTGTGCAGCCCCCGAGAGAGCCGGCCGGCGGTGTGCTGCTCCCCTGCGGAAGTGGGGAATGTGGCCAGGGGGAACTGCCCTTCCACGGAGGTGGAAGGGATAGTAGCCAACCCGGGAAGAACCAGCAGCAAACCCGGGGAGGGCCGAGCAGACGAAAGAACAGCGCAGGGTCCTGTGTTGCTCCTCCACGAAGAGGGGGAGCGACATAATGGTGCCGTGACTCGGATATGAAGCCTAGGCAGGATTCAGTGTCGTTCCTCCACGAAGACGGGGAGCGACAATATTTACTCCTCTTACTGCAGCCCACAGGTTGGCTTTAGACTCCCCACTTCCTAACCTGTCAGTTGTTCATCAGTGTGTCCCAGATGACTCATCTAGGAAGGTGTCGATTTGAATCCAGCACTGTAGGATGCCAGCTCACAAACACTGTTTACTAATTGTGTAAGCCTGTCCCAAACTCAGTGCTCAAGTCCTGTAGTATATGTGTTCAGAATCGACACTTTACATATGACACTGACTTACTAACACCAGTTGGCCCACATTCATTTCTGTTTGACGGATCTTTCTGTTGGGTAGTGCCGTTTTAGGCTCCCCGTCTTTTCTGCCTGTGCTTACCGGGTCCCCAGTAATATCAGCTTGGCTCAAGCATACACGTGGACCATTGCATCATCTGCTAACGACGTGACTTCCAGAGACACATAGTGCTAATAAAGCAAAGGCCGTGTTTCCTTGAAAATTTGGGGAAATACGGTGAGTAGTTTGGATCATTACAGAAGGAACTCGTCCGTCTGAAGCCAGGCAGAACCTTGAAGAGCTCATGTGTTTGATGTTGGGTGCTTAGGGAGTCAGGTTAGCATGGATGCTTCTGAGCATGGACTTGAGAGTAGACTGACAGGGACTCAAACTTGAGCTCTTCTGGGGTGGGTGGCGTGGCACAGGGGTCAAAGACAGCTTCTGGCATCCCCTTCTCATATTGCAGTGCCTGGGCTAAGAGTCTCGGCTCCTCCGCTTTCAATCCAGCTTCCTACTAATGCACCTGTGGAGGCTGCAGATTATGGCCCCAAGTACTTGGGTTCCTGCTACACCATGTGGGAGACCCAGATGGAGTTCCAGGCTCATGCCTTTGGCCTGGCCCAATCCTGGCTCTTGTGGCTATTTTGGGGAGTGAACCAGCTGATAGAGGTTCTTTCTCTCTCTGTCTGCCTCCCCCTGTCTCTGTCAGTCTGCCTTTCAAATAACTAAATAAATACAACTTCAAAACACTGAGTTCTGCTACTTATATGCTGTTTGGGTCATGTTTACTGCTTCCTAAGAAAGAATTGGCAGTGTTTATATATCCTTCTAGGTGGCTTGTCCTGGGTACTCTGTGAGATAATCACTCAGCCCTCTACCTAATAATGGTAACCATTGAATCCACTTGTAATTCCTCTGTCTGGTACAAGAATAGAATAGAATAGGACAAGCTTCTCACCTTTTCAGACAAGACTGGAACCAACAGTACACAGTCTCCCTTAAATGCATTAAAGCGAGCTCTTTAGCCTGAAAAACAGTTAATTCCCAAAATTTAAATATTGATTGCCTGGTGAAAGACAGTTGAGCTCCACAAAAAAGGGTTTGAATTCAATTGGTCTTTTAAGTTCACATAGAAAGAAAATTTCTGAAAGGCTCAACCTTGCACTGCAGAAATGAAAAGTCACGTTATTTTCCTGCTTTTCCCGAGCAGTTGGATCAGATGAGGATTTTTCGACTTTAGCACTATTGGCGTTCTGGGCTGTGAGGGCTGTCCTGCACAGAGCAGAATATTAGCAGCCTCCTCTCCTTAGCTTAGAAGTCAATGATACCCCTCCCCTTGGTGTGACAACTCAGACTGTCTTCAGACTTTGCCAGATGTTCCCTGGGCAGTGGACAAAATTTCCTCCCATTGAGAATGAACTAAGTGAGGGGCTCCACACTTGGCTCTGCCTCAGAATCACCCGTGAGACATTTAAAATACAGAGAGGATTATTTCATGCATGTGGTTCAAGGTCAGGGACTCCTGTTTTTGTCCAGCTTCCCTGATGTGATGCTCATGTGGTTGGACCTACATTTGGGAATCAGTGCTGTGAGGCTCTGGATGCTGGTGTCTCTTGCTCCCACAGTAACTTCTAGTGAGTCCCTTGGAGGCCACAGTGCCTCAATTTCTGCATCAAGAAAAAAAATGGTCTTAGTAATTTTTAGACTCCCCGTGCTCAGCATGTAGTACAAATACAGCACCTCCAGGAGCTCACTTCGTTCTGGTAAGGGAGGCGTGATAAGGCCAGCGTGATAGTGTACTACTGCTTTTGTGCTGCCATCATAGGTGGGATGATATTGGGGGAGGGATTGTTATCCTCATCCGATTCTTGCAACAGTTGGATTTGGAAATATAACAGCTGTTTCTTAAACTTCCTTTCAGAGGAAGCGCCTGGGTTGCTTCCTTTTCCAATTTCGGCGCTCTCTTTTTATGTGATATAGAGTCTGTACAGCCTCATAATATCTTAGGGTGTGCCGTGCTTTGGAAGAGAAAGACAGCAGATGCGTTTGTGCCCTTAGCTGAGATCTGAGTTTGGCTGAGCAAGAACCCTATCACTCCCCTCGTCTGAGGATGAGCTGCAGATTCCAGTTTGCTTTCTAGGTAGGTGGAGAAGCTGCTCTCTTTTATTCTGCTTCCCTTCACAAGACTGTGACTAAGGGAAATTTGAGCAACTGAGGGCACAGTCTTTTTCTAGATTCTTTTATGCATATCATACCTTATGATTCATTTATCTCTGTTAGGTATATAAATACATAGACTTTAGTAAGGAGGATTCTGGGTCCCCAGGAAGAGGCAGCTTGTCCTGGATAAAGGCATCTTGTGCTTTATGCTAAGAGAGTGTAGACCTGTGTGCAGTGTGCCCAGGACTGGGAGGAGATGGGAGAAGCCTGAGGGAAATTAGGACTGTGCTTTTCCAATTTTGTTGTTTAGAGATCCATCTGTGGCAGCCAGTGGGTCGCCAGGATGCTTGGGAATCCCTTCGTCTGCACAGATCTCAGTCGCAAATGGTTCTTCCCCTGGTCCACCTTTCTCCATCCTCAGTGCCAGCTTTACCCCTGTCAGGCAACTGCAGGCGCATCACAGCAGCTCCCAGGCCTCCGGTCTTGCTCCTCCCCCGTCCATTCTCCCAGCTCAGCCTTCTTCAGTGGCTCCTCTACTGCGCTTAGAATAAAGTCCAGGCTTCCTTGCCATGGAACCCTGTTATGCCCAGCCCCTGCCTACATCACCAGCCTTGCTTAGAGCCACTATGCCCCCCGCCTCCAGGACCCCAACTCTGGATTCTCAACAGGTGGCAACTTTCTCTCCTTGCATCAACTCGAATTCCTTTGCTCTTTAGAGCCTTTGCAAATATGACTTTTCCTAATTGGACATTATACCCCTCATGTCCCTGCTTAATGCCAACTCATTCTTCCATTTCAGATGAAGTGTAAATCCTTCATAGAGGGCCTTTTTGGCCTCCTGAGGCTAGAGGGAGGGCCCTTGCCATCTGCACTGTGACATCCTGTGGGGGCTCCACTTGGTAACATTGTAACTCATTGTGTGATGATGTGCATGGACCAGCTGTGTTCCCAGTGCCTAAAAAAGTGCCCGGCACATGCTAAGCTTCTAACTGACAGTGAATGTTGAGCAAAGAAGATAGGTGGTACTTGTACATTTTCTGTGTATTAATATAGACAAATAAAGTTATGAAAGGGTGTGGCACCACGGAGGACATCCCTTCCATTATCCACACCATGTATTCTTAAGTATAAGATTACATTTCGTCAGTGGACTTTCCAAAGATCAATATGTGCCCTTCCTTTAAGGCCATTTATAAACAAAAGATAGTCAAATGACTGAGAGAATTCATGGTCATTTTCAGAATAATTCTAGATGAATCATTACTCTGGGGCCCATTCATGGTGCTGTTGGATTTATCAGCCTCATCATCACAAGATACCTGTGATTTCCGGCTGACACTTTTTCCTTGACCTCCTGACTTATAGAAGCATCTATCCATCTGCCTGTTTGCGGTGCCTCTGTAGATATCCTGTGTGCCTCAAACTCGGTGCATGCAAAACACCCTCATTGTTCTCCCAGCCCCAAACCCACGCGGTTTCTTCTTTTCATGCTTTCCTCTTCCTGGTGTTGGGTGCAAACACACACCCATTTGCTCAAGCTGAAACCTTACATCCTTCTCTGTTCTTCACTCAGCCTTGCCTCCCAGTTATCACAGCAAACTTGTATCTGGTGGGTCTTTATCTCTCCTGTCCTGCTTGTGTGGAGGAAGTTTAAAAATTAATGTGTCAGCCTTTTTTTTTCTTTCTCTCTCTCTTTCTCTCTCTCTTTCTTTCCCTTTCCTTTCCTTTCCCTTTTCCCTTTCCCCTTTCCCCTTTCCCTTTCCCTTTCCCTTTCCCTTTCCCTTTCCCTTTCCCTTTCCCTTTCCTTTCCGAGTGGACAGTAAGAGAGAGAGACAGAGAGAAAGGTCTTCCTTTGCCGTTGGTTTACCCTCAATGGCCGCTGCGGCCAGCGTGCTGCGGCCGCCGCACCGTGCCGATCCGATGGCAGGAGCCAGGTGCTTTTCCTGGTCTCCCATGGGGTGCAGGGCCCAAGCACCTGGGCCATCCTCCACTGCACTCCCTGGCCACAGCAGAGAGCTGGCCTGGAAGAGGGGCAACCGGGACAGAATCCGGCGCCCCGACCGGGACTATGTGTCAGCCTTCTTTAAAAGTGAGAACATGATATCCACACAAACGGGCGCTCAAGAACACAAGCAGGTAGACATACGTTGAGAACAGGTAGACATGAGAAAGAACCAATTAGAAATATTAGAAGTGAAAGTGAAGTAGGCAGGCACGGTCTTCTCCGATTTCCTAAGTATAGCAAGATCTCTACAATATGGGCAGGCATGTGGCACATTGGTAAAGTGCTGTTTGGGATGCCTGCATCTTGTATTGTAGTGTAGGATCTGCAGGCTCCCCTCTGCTTCCAATCCAGCTTCCTATGAATGCACACCTTGTGAGGCCGCATGCGATGGCTCAAGTACTTAAGTATTTTCCACCTACCTTGGGAGACCCAGACCTAGTTTTGGCTTCCTGGCTTTGCCCAGGCCCTGTGCTGGCTCATGTGGGCCTTTGGAGATTGAACTTAGCAGATGGAAGGAAGAGCTCTGTCACCCTGTCTTTCTCTCTCTGTCACTCTACCTTTTAAATAAATGAAAAATAATAAATAAATAAACCCTATGACAGCAGCAAAAAAGATAAATCACACAGGCAAAGTAACCATAGAGTAGATTTGGCTAAATATGGGATTGGTAAATTGCAGACTGAATATGAGAGATTCATCCAGAACATAGCACAAAAGATAGAAAGAATGAAAAATATAAATGCCAAACTGTGCTGAAAAAGACAAAAAGTTCCAACCTAGATCCAATTGGCAGTTTTTCTCATAAAGAACAGAATGAATGGCAGAAAGATAATATTTCAGCAAATCCTGGCTAATATCTTACTCATTTGGAGTTGAAGGAAAATTTGACACTGAGAAAGACCAGGGCTTCTGGATTTGGCTGCTGGATGAGTAGAGGCTGTCCCGTGAGGCGCTGTATGGACTTAATACTCTGTCCACGAGAGACAGAATGGAAGGGTTCTAAGCAGAGACAGGATGCGGCGATCGTAACTTATAGAAGGTCTCAATTTGAGAATTACTTTGTGAGAAGTAAAATGGGATAAGAGAGGCCAATTAGGTTGCTCTTCCTGTAATCCAGACAAGAAACCACCATGCCATGGCCTGCAATGGTGACAAGAAAGGTGGGAAGGAGTGAAATACAAGCCAAATACATGAACATACTCCTTTTTCAGGGAACTGGTGATTTACTAGAGTGGAGGCATAAGGTCGAGTTGGATGTTTAAGATGATCCCAAGATTTGTGGTATGAACAACTGGACAGATGGTGGTGATACCTACCAAGCTAGAGGACTATGTAGGGGACATTCAGATTCTTCACGGAAACTTAACAAATGAAAATAGATAAATTGTCCACATAGCATCTTCTCTTGTATTTCCCTTGAGTTTTGATCCACTGGTCAATTTGTCTATTTAAGTGATCCAATGTAAGCCCTGTTATTTGTGCATATACATCTTATATTAAAAACCTATGAAGGGACCAAACTTTTTTTTTTTTTTAGTTTTTTTTATTTATTTGAAAAGCAGAGTTAGAAAGAGAGAGAGAAGGAGAGGGAGACAGACAGACATAGAGAGAAGAGATCTTCCACCTGCTGTTTCACTCCCCAATTAGCCTCAATAGTCAGGCTGAAGCCAGGATCCAGGAGCTTCTTCCAGGTGTCCCAGATGGGAGCAGGTGCCCAAGAACTTGGGCCATTTTCTGCTGCTTTACCAGGCATTTTAGCAGGGAACTGGATCTGAAGTGGAGCAGCCGAGCCACAGACTGGTGCCCATATAGGATGCCGACATGCAGTTGGTGGCTTAACCTGCTACACCACAACACTACCCTGAGGTCCAAGTTTTCAAGAATTTTCTATGGGCACTTTTTGCCTGTGACTTGCCCTTTTTTTCTAACTTCTTCATACACAGTCTGAACATCCATTTAGCTATGCATGATTGGCCTCATATCTGTTTTGGTCTGTGTGGGAACTTAATCAAGTGTTCTTTTGTAGTTTTTATTTACCATAGAGAATAAAAGTATGGGTTGATGTTGAAAGTGAGAGGTTTTGGAAAAAGAGCATTGGTTTGTGGATATTTTTTCATACTTCAGACCCTTTCTGAAAAAACTTGTTTTTCTTTAAGGCTATGATTCTACCATTGATTGCCACACTCACATTAATGAGGTGTGTTTTTGAGACTTAGAATCTTACCTTGGAAGCCCAGATCCCTCTACTACCTGCTGGCATGTGTCTGAGCATACCATTGCCAACTATTTAATGAAGAGAGACAGAAGTAAAAGAAAAAAAAATAAAAATAAATAAAAGATGTGAACTCACTTAATGTTTCTTTTGTCACAATTTCCTCAGTTACCCTTTTGACTGCTGTCTTACTTCAAATCTCAGTTTCTTTTCTGTTGATGAACCTTCATAATCTTGTGTTTACATTGAACTTGAAACCTCAGAGTTTATCTGTCTTTCTCATATCTACTCCCCTAGTCTGCTAACATTCTATTCATCACAGTTGGTAGTCATTTCTACTTATCCTACTGAGCTGTCTGACTTTTTATTTCAAACCAGGCACATAAATATGGTTATGAACTTGACACAAATAAATAGATTATTTCACATAGAAGGAGACCACAACACCTGAATTGATTCACAGTGTGAACCATTTACTTCCACATAAAAGAGAACACTTGATTATAAGCATGTGGTGGAATAAAATGGCCTGCTGGTGACTCTCGAGTCTTCTGGAAATATTTCTTGGAAACGACTAATATTAGGATGATATCCCAATGATATGGGACTATATAAAGTAGCTAGCATGGCGAATCACAAAAGGATCATAATTGACACAAGTAATATTTTCTTTTTGTGTTGGTCATCTCTATATTTCTGTCATTTTCTAATGTTGCAGTTTCTCTTCCAATTGAGGGAATTAAGTTTCTACAGATTAGAAGTATGAGGATATTTCACAACATTCATGGAAAGTGGAATTTAAAAAGTTTGTTTTGGTGCAAAACATTTTAAAATCTATGCATAAATTTATTGTAATATACATTTCCACGAACTTTTTGAAGATGCTTAGTATGGATGGATTTCCAGATTTTTTTGCAACAAAATAAACTTATCTTTAATTCTATTTTCCATGAACTTCCTGAATTTCTCTCTTATGTTAAAATATTAAAGGAGAACACAGGCCTGCATGTTTTTAACCTGCTAATACATTTGGGTGCTAATTATTTATGCCTTTTCTCATCTTCATGGTCCAGTTATTTTTACAACACACATTGTACTTTACCTTGGTGAAGTCTAATGTTTAATTAGTTCTATGAAGCTTGAAACAAGTCATTTTTAGTAAACTGTTTTTGACAGTCATCATCATTTGTCAAGGAAAAGATGGCATTAGTCTGTCATCTTTCAATTCTTAAACTTGACATGACATGTGATTTTACTACTCTGGAGAGGTTGTTGTGAGCACCTTGACACTTTTGATAATTACCGGAATCTTGTGTCAATGATTCACAGTGCAACTGTTGTCAAAATACTTGCTTTCCAAGAACCAGCTTCATTTGCCTCAGGAAAGCAGGTTTTATCATTATCTTTCAGATTCATTAGGCTGTTGTTAAGGAGAGAGTATACACTCATCACTTTGCAGCCCATAAGACATGAGAGGAAACTTCAGAAAGCACTTGAAAAAATGGAATTAAAAGATAAGTTTATTTTGGTGAAAATAACTTAAAAATCCCTGCAAAGTTTTTTTTTCATAATATTTATTTTTTGTGAACTTTTGTAAGACCCCTCCTTTGCATAGATTTCAGTTTTTTTTAAACTCAAATAAATTTCCTTTGAATTTTCCAGATTTTTTTGAAGTACCTTGTACATGGCTCAGAGTGTAGAGAGGAGTCATAATGATAAGTAAATGGAGAAGATTAAAATTATTACACAGTGAGTGGTGTCATTGACACAGTGACACAAGGCACCTCTGGGAACCTGATGGGTTACTGTACATCAAGGTTTCTGCCGGTCCGATTGTGCCGGCCGTAGTCAACATGCGTATCCTTTCTCAGTGGTGTCCTGACATGGGGGAGCTGGGTTTCTTTTCTTCCTGGGCCAACATTACTCATAACCGCTGTGCAGAATATGTTCCATGAGTTTCCATCTATAAAAGTGAAGTGGAATCCCAAGTGCTGTGTTGTGCTGCCTCAAAGTGTCAGAATAAAGCATCTGCCAGGTTCTTTTAATAGCCTCGGACCACAAACTTTATGTCTTTGTGGAAAAACAGTCTGGCAATTCAAGGACTGTTAGGCGATGCCCTGCTGGAGGGCGGCCGAGAGATGGGAACTGGGGCTTGCTTCCATCCTCCACCTGCTGAGTTCTGTCTTTAGTTGCTTTTCTGAGCCCTGGTGGTAGTCAGACAGAATCCAGAAGCGAGGGAAAGACTCTGGAGGCTTGAAGAAAGAAGACATATTCTTAGTCAGTGTTCATTAATTGCATGCCCTGTGAAGACCCTGCCCCATGCACCTGCCAGGTAGGTGACTGTGTCTCAGAGGCACTCTCTGCCATCAAGGCAAGTGTAATCTAGAAGACAAGACACACATCCGTGAGTCCAAGAATAAAGACCAGGATGAGGCAAGTGCCAAAGGCGGCACTGAGGGCTGGAGTCTCTCTAACCTCCAGAGGAGGAGGAGCTGAATGTTCATTCATATATTTATTTAATTTCTTTAATCAACTGTGTTTTTTTAAAGTGCCTGTGAAGTGTGCAACCAGGGGATATAACAAACCAAAGAACGTATTCATTGGTTGCATTTATGTGATATCTTACTTGTGCCAGGTTCTGTTTCAAGAATTTTACATCTTTATCTCAATTAATCTTCACAACACTGCTATGTGCAAGGGACTGCTTTGATCCTCATTTACAGAAGAGAAAGTGGAATCATTTAGAAGAGAAGTGAGCCCAAGATTACAAAGCTAGGGACTGCAGATGCTGGGGATTCAGTCCCAGGAAGTCTTTCCCTAAGGGTGTTCAAAAACTCACAATTGAGGGAGGATGTAGACAAAGCAAGTCGTTGATACAAAGTCTTCCTTCCACGTGTTTTTCTGGGGTCCATTTATGTGATATCATGTCATGGGCATTTTTTTCCCATAGGATTAGACACATTTGGAGTGAACAAATCTCCAGTGGAGCCACCGTTTTTGTTTTAGGGGTGGGGGACACCTGTGTCATGGGCCTGAGCAGTGGATGTTGAAGTGGAGAACTGTAGCCCACCACCCTTAGCTGCTAACAGGTTTGGGGGCACATTGGCTAGGGTGCTGCCAGCCTCAGTACACCAGTGTCAAGGCAGAAATATGGGAGCCATGGACTGGAGAGCTCTGAGGTGAGCATTTGGACTGAGTAAAGGCGCTAAGCCAGGTGCCTTGGCCAACAGGCAGGAGCACCCTGGAGCTCATCACAGGTGGGACAGTGCGGAGGGGGACTGGAGTCGGGGTCAGCAGCTGAGGTTTCCCTGGGAAGGAGTCTCCCAGCAGGCCTCACTGGGTATCTCCTTACTAGACAATCAGGAGTTCTTCCTGGGCGTTGTCTGGTGCCTTAAATGAACACGTGCCCTGAGTAGGAAAATGATCATATTTTTTGAGAGAGAAAAAAGAGGCAGAAGGAGATGTACTATAGTAAAGAAAGCTGAAGTTAAGTTTGAAGGCAGAGCTGCAGGACATCCATGTGGATCCAAGGGTCTGCACAAGGGGTTATGCAGGAGCAGAGCTTGCAAAAAGAGTCCAAGTATGAGGCATGGTTCAGGCATTTGTGACTCTAGCATTTTATTCAAGGGAGGGAGAAAGTACGGGGCGGGGGGAGCCAAGGACTAA
The DNA here is from genome assembly GCF_051225735.1 of Oryctolagus cuniculus. NCBI lineage: Eukaryota > Metazoa > Chordata > Mammalia > Lagomorpha > Leporidae > Oryctolagus > Oryctolagus cuniculus. Next base: position 64,192,122 of record NC_142882.1, on the reverse strand, counting down.
CACTTACTGTAAGGAATGGGCTGAGAAGAGAGTATTGCCAGAGATGGAGGCTACAAATGAACTACTAGACAATTTGTTCATTTTCAGGAATCTAGCTTATTTTATGAAAAGAAGGCAAACATCTTTTTGTATAGGAAATGAGTTTGCTGGACTCAGTGTCTTAAGGAAGCTAACGAACCCTTTTGGAGAATAAGAGTTCTGATATAAGGAAGGGAATACATCCTTGAAGAGGGCTGTTCCTGGAGTGTAGCTGTTGATACGTAGTACATTGCCAGATAGTTTCATCTAGAATTGCATATTTCATTTAACAAACTTTTTTTGCAAACATTTAACATTTTCCAGAATAATATAATATGAAGACATACTTTCATATGCTGCAAGATGGTCTCACCATGGCCAAAGGGAACAGGAATGGAGTGTGGTTTGGGGGCTATTTGTGCACACAGAAATCTGGTAATTGTCTAGCCTTCAGTTTATAGTGAAAAATATCTTTTCTCTTCTGACCTCAGCTCACTGTTGAATCCAAGGAAGTAGTCTGACCTTCAGCACAAAAGGCTTAAGAATTTCATTACGATTTTTATAAGTTTTGAAAATACACTGAGGCGGTTAAAATAATTTTGCATCAATTATCTAAAACCAAATGCTGTAAAATAGAATATGGAAGCTTTTAGATCCTTTAAGGTTGATGCAGTCACAGGGAGAAGAACCAGTTTTCATTGTTTTAGACTGAATTTTCTTTTCTCCTGGGCTTTTTCTCTCAGGGAAATGGAAGGCAAATGATTTGGTGAGTCTACAGAAAGTTAATCAGTGTTTTATTCACGTCACTGTACTCTCAAATCTTGGAGAAGTGGACAGATAGAAACATGTTATATAATCTCCTGGGCAAATGTTAACTAAAAAGTCCATGGGCAAAGCTAGTGTTTAGCTTGGAATTTACTGATCAGATAATGAGTTCCTATCAAACTGAGGGCTTGATGCAGGAAGTGATACCGGACTAGTGTTTTGAACACTGGTTATCTTGGTCAGTCTTTCTGCTTATGAGAGTAGACTGCTTACTGATGATGACAGTCATTTGACCAATATCTGTTTTATCATCTGTTGGAATTCATTCTTCATCAGCTGCCTCACTCAAGTGCTCTTCCAAGTCATGAATCACATTAACTCCTAGGGGATGATTCTGTGCAGGGAGTAGTGACAGCTTGCACGTGTCTCATAGCTTATGGCCAGCAGCTGCTTAGAACAGCCCAGCAGTGGTTTACGTAGTAGGAAGTGGGAAATGGACTGGTTAATCCAAGCTTCCCTTTAAAGTAGCTTGCTTTGTATGTTTTTGTTTTGTTTATTAATGGGAAGTTAGTAAATGCATGAATTTTCCATCTCTGTTAGCACCTACATACTGTGGTAACTAGTACTAATGGGTAGGTATGGGGAAGGTTACAGAGATGAGTTAGGATGCGTTGTTCTCAAGGGACAAGAAGACAAGCAAATATACAGAGTCCTCAAGCATGATTCACTTAATGTAAGGGAATAATTACATCTATCTGGGGACATTGGAGGTGGCTTTGGCACGGATGTTAAGTGATAGGTAAGAGTTCAGTGTTAGAGGGGAACAGAAGGAAGACTGCTCAGTAGACCAAATGTCATAAGTGAAAGTGTGCAGGTGTGTGTGTGTGTGTGTGTGTGTGTGTTTTGTGTGTGTGAAGCTTTAAAATATTATTCAGAAGCATGGGGAACATGTACAGAATTGTAGACTTGCTTGAGAGCAGATTGTAGAAAGCCAAGGATGACAAGATAAGGATTTATGCTTTGTAATCATTTTGACACTAATATGATAGTCAATGGGGGACCCGTGGAGGATATTGGAGCCAAACAGTGACATGAGCAAACTTATGGGGAAAGTCTGATTATGTCTAATTGTTGTTGACATGGGGATCAGAGAAAAAGAACCTAGAAATGTGGAGACTTCTTTGTAGAGATGTGGAGATGAGATCCTGAGAATAAAAATGGTAGGAAGGGTCTGGAAAGGATAAAGAGGAGAAAGGCTATGGAGGAGGCAACAATGAGAGTTAGTGTCTTATCAATGTTAATGTCACAGGACTGGGTAAAGAAGAACGAGAAGGGGGCCACATTGTGGTGTAGCCGGTACAGCTGCTGCCTGTGATGCTGGCATCCCATATGGGCGCTGGTTTGAGTCCAGATTGCTCCACTTCCTGTACAGCTCCCTGCTAATGCACCTGGGAAAGCGGCAGAAGATGGTTTAAGTGCTTGGGCCCCTTCACCCATGTGGGAGACCTGGAAGAAGCTCCTGGCTCCAGGCTCCAGGCTCCAGCCTCCAGCCTGGTCCCGCCCTAGCTGTTGCAGCCATTCGGGGAGTGAACCAGCAGATGGAAGATTCTCTCTCTCTCTCTCTCTCTCTCACTCTTTGAATAAATAAATGAGTCTTGAAAAGAAGAAGAAGAATTAGAAGGCAAGGACAAACCTCTAGAAAGGTGCCTGTAAAAATGGCTGAAAGTAGGCAAGTTGAGGAGAGGAACCAATGGAAGATGTGAGTTTGAATTGATTTACCTGTGGAACATTTAATAGGAAATTTATGGCAAGTAGTTACTGGGAGGGTTCTTAAGGAAGGCACTGGTTTTAGAGAAACCTAATAAATGGTGATGAGATTGGAGTTTGGTGAGGGAGGATTCATCAGACAACAGGGGTTGGAATGAGGAAAGCCAGGAGTTCATCAGAACAGTTAGAAGATGAGAAGTCATGCTGTGTGCACCACACAGGAGAAGGCTACACACCTTGATAACAAAGTATAGCCGAAGAATAAAGACATGAAGGTTCATGGTATTCCTGGGTAGCAAAGGTGTCTTTATGAGAGCACAGAAATCATGGTGTGGTGTGGGGAGGAGAACTGGAGGCTGGTGTGTGCTGCTCAGGGTGGATGGAGGGGTTGGTGACTGGTGAGTGCTGATTCTCTTTGTATATTTCATAACTTACCTGAAGGAGAGCTACAGTGTGACCTCTAGCGAACTGTCAGATTTGCAAGAGAGTGCTTAGGGCAGTTGAAGTGAATGAGACTCCTGAGAGAGTGAGTGATTCAGTAAAGACAGAGAAGACAAGAACAGAAACTTGGGGTTAAGAGGCTAAAGGTCACAGAGGAACCCTGGAGGACTTGTTGGACTTTATTGAAGAATTGCTTATAAATGGAGGAGAATGAAGGAAATACAATGACACTTCAAAAAGTTCATGGAAAGGTGTTTATTTTGGTGCAAAAACTGTTTGAAATCCATGCATGGTTTTTTCATAATACATATTTTCCATGAACTTTTAGACATAAGTGTGAATTTCAGAATTGTTTGCAGCAAAACAAACTTCTATTTTCATTCCATTTTCCATGAACTTGAAGTATATTCAGGTTGTGCTGTATCATAGAGGCTCTGACCAGGGGGCTTCAAAGAGAAGGAGTAGTGATAGTATGAAATTACCCAGATGGTTAGAGGAAGGTGAGAACTGTGGAAGGGCAATTGCAGTTGGGTTACGGTAATGCTGGTTAACTTTTGATTGGTGCGGAAGGGCCAGGATGTGGGTGATGGGGCTGTCCTTACATAACATTCATTTTAATTGGCAAGGCTGCATTATGGGTGTTCGGTTAACCACGATTCTTTTCCCTCTGTGGTTTAGTTTTTCTTTAATCTTTCTCTATTAAATCTCTAAGCTTTGTATTTCCATGGTCTTTATTCCTTTCGTATATCCAACTTCAGAATATTCTAGGTATAATAGTACCCCAGAGATGTCTGTCTTTTAAAACTTGATCCTGATTTTATGAATCAGACCTGTATTAAAGTCCCAGTTATTCCTCAAGGGGCCCTCAGCTAAGAAATTTGACTCTGGAAACAATTGCCTACCTTCACCTACCTCAAGAGCAACCCTTCCTGATCTGATGCACTATTTCCATGTAATTTAAGATGGCAATCTGGACTGTTGCTTATGTTTCAGTTTATTTATTTGAAAGGCAGAGCAACAGAAAGGGAATGAGAGGGAGAGAGATTTTTCACCTATGGTTCACTCCCCAAATACCCACAACAGTCAAAGCTGGGTTAGGTCAAAGCCAGGAGCCTAGAACTCCTCCTAGCTCTCTTACATGGGTGGCAGGACTCAAGCATTTAAGCTGTCATTGACCACGTTATCTGCCACTTTCCAGGGTTGCATTAGCAGTGAGCTGCGTAAGAGATTAAGTAGTTGGGACTCAAATCAGGCACTCTGTTTTGAGTTATGGGATGTAGGGATCCCACCTGGCAGTTTAACTCCCTGTGCTGCAATGCCTGCTTCTGTATTTCAGTTTTGAGGGTGAAAGTAGTAAGATCTGGTCCCAGGAGACTTGCTGATAGGGCCTGATCACCTAACAGTAGTCTAGAGGGGTCTCTGACAGGTGGAAGTGCAACATGCTCATCTCATGGGAAAAGTTTCATTTTTGAAGTCCCTGTACCATTTGGATTTGAGAACATATCTCCCTCACAGCTCACAGCTACCCCATCAACAATGAACAGGTTCTTGCAAAGGCCAAGGGCATATTTAATGTGTAATTTCATTATAGAACCCTATAATCATTTTTTTAAAATTTGTTTTCATTTTATTTGAAAGGCAGAATCATCTGCTGGTTCACTCACCGAAGTCCATAATAGCCAGGATTGTAACAGCCTGAAGCCAGAAGCCCAGTACTTCGTCTGGGTCTCCCATGTGGGTGGCAGGGGCCCAAGTACTAGCATCCATTGTTTCCCAAGATATGCATTAGCAGAAAGTTGGATTGGAAGTAGAGAAGGTAAGACTCAAACTCAGGTACTCTGATATGGCGTGTGGGCCAGTGACTTAACCACAGAGCCACATACCTGTGCCCTCAGTCAGCCTTTGTAATTTGATTCTATTGCAGATTGACTCAGGATGTCAAAATTATACCCAACATTTTTTCACCCCTCAACAATTTTAAGTCTCCCCTTTCCCCCAACTGCACGTATAGGCAGAGGCAATCTTTTTGTCCTTGAACATTCTTTTGGTGGTAAACATGGCCAAGAGCCTGGAGCTCCAGTGGGCGGGAGTTCACTGGAGGGGCACTGTGCACTGCGTTGGAGCTTTGAGCAGGCCCAAAGAGGCCTCACAGAGGATGGCAGACTATATTTATATTTATGCATGGCTTTTCCATGCTATATCTGAAAATCCAGGGCCATATATTCTACTTCTCTGATTTCTCTTCCTGTCTTCTTCTTTTGTTTCTTGTGTGCAATTAGATGTTTTGGTTGACACACTGTATGCTGCCCTAAGAGACAGACAGGATCTGTTTGCATCCAAAGCAGAAAGAGTTTTGACATCTCTAGGGGAACTGGGGTGTCCCTTTGCTGCATTCCTTCTATCTGGGGCGGTGGGGGGCAGGCAGGGTGCAACTGTGGCTGTGGAGTGCCAGAGCACAGCTGTGGTCAGCCGCCAGTTGACACCACGGCACATGGTGTCACGGTTTCATTACTTGAGTGTGTAGGGCCCAAGCTGCTTTGAGATTGGTATGTATCGGGGCTGTGTTTGGGGGAGGAATTCCATGTACTTTGCTGAAACAGGTTTTCAAGGGCTCATCTTCCATTTGCCCCAGGTTCTCATAAAAATATCATGAATTGAAGCTTGTTTGCATAAAACTAAGCCACTGCTTCCCTGGCTCATGTACTATGTGAGCAACTCTGGTTCTGACTTGACCTTGGGGGCTTTCATTGCCTGTGAGATTTTTGAACATCCTAATTTTAATGCAGCTGAATTAAATATGATACAAGAAAAAAGGGCCCAAAGGGTAATCAATCATTAATAAATGTAGTGGTGATGACTGGTAGATTGTTACCTTGAGAAAAATAAGAGACTCGTTGGCAGCCACTAAGAATAGCAAATGTAAATTCTTGCTTAGGTAACTTTTTAAGGCTTCTTCTTCTTTTTAAATTTGAAATGATGAAATGAAACTAACAGAAAATCTTTCCTTTTTTATTTTGCAGAGAAAACCACTGTCTGCAATAATAAAGGAAGTCTGTGACGGGTGAGTGTTGTTCAGTATTCACCCTAGGGACCCTCATCTGTCAGCTGGCAGGCAAATCCAAGATTGCTAGTGGAACGGTGACTATTATCACAAGTCACCACTTGACCGGCCCAACGTCACGAAAAGTTACCCTGTAAAAGTTATGCACTTATATCTACCCAGAATTCACTATTATTCCTCAAAGAGCAGAAAGTGTCAAATGACTGTTATGTGCACAGTGGGGTTGTTTTCATCTATTTTGGCAAGTTGCCTCGTTCCTTTTGTCCTCCCCAGTAGAGTGCAGGCTAAAGGTTCCTGAGGTTAAATACAGACATCTGTTATGCACGGAGAGGACCACTCCAGTCCCCATAGAAGATGAAAGAGTTCCAAAGTCCAGTCAGTGCACCGTTGTGCACCCACCTGAAGTTTCACTCTGACGTGGCTTTCCTACTTCTCTCTGGCTGCTCTAAGCAATTCAAAGAAAGAGCACATTACAGAAGTTGCAGGAGATTTTTTTTTTTTGGCTTTTAAAGCAGAACTGTGAATAGAGAATTACCTAGAATCTAGGACCCAGAGTATTTAACTGGAGTGTTCCAGTCTGCATCAACTATCCTGATTGGGGAATGCAGAATACAGAGACAACTGAAATGTGCCAAATAATCACCAGCATAAATTGTATTCACTTCCTTTCTTTTCCTCTTTCTGCTTCAGTCCTTCAAAATAAGGTGGAATATAGCAAACTATATTTAAATCCCCACCCTAAGCTTTGAAGGTGAATTGCTGGCAGGTGAACAATAGACTTGAAAGGACTAGACAGACACGTATGAAATGGGTGGTCTCAGAGTAGCAAAAGGTGGGCTAATGTCATTTTGTTTTAGGCACTGCATTCTGGTGTGTATTTGGACTGGCATGAATCCAGTCCCAAGGATTTTAATTTATTTCACCTTATAAAAGTGAAAATAACCACTTTGGTTTCACTGATCAGTTTATACTTGTATTTTTAAGGTGGTCTCTTGCCAACCATGAGTATTTTGCGCTGCAACATGCCGATAGTTCAAACTTCTATATCACCGAAAAGGTAGGTCAACCACGTTATTTAATCTGGGAAACTTATATTTAAGGGAAGTAAATCATGACTGATGTTTCTGCTGTTCAGGACTAGACATGCTGATCTAAATTTTACATCTCTGTCATCCATGAAAACAGGGTCTTAAAGCAAACAACTGCTCTTTTAGTTTCAGCAAGACAATACTTAGCCCATTCAGGAGTGAAGACCAACTACATTTCCAAGTCCTACTTAGAAACTGCATTTACCTTCCAGTAGTGAATATGTTAATTACTCCTCTTTCTTATTGCTTGCTGAAAGAATTGATTTGATGCTTAATGGCTAAGTTTAGCTCTCCTTTCTCAGAATTTCTCCCCCAAAGCCGCCTGTAACTCTTGCTTCAAGTACTTAAAACAGTGATAAGACACTTTCTGACATGTGGCGTGTGTGGGTGCTATGTGTTTTATAGCTCTTGGGAACCTTCGTTTTTTTCTAGGGTGATTTTTAGCTTGCTTTAGTAAGCTTGTAGGAGAAGGAGGGGTTCATGAAGACTACAATGGTCCTAGAGTATTTTAGCATTCAGTCCAGTTTTCTGAAGAGCTCACTGAAATACATCGGGGCCAATGTTGTCTTCCTGGAAATAATAACCTTGTGAGTTGGTAGAGAGGTAAGGAACAGACAGACTGGCGAGCAGCTGTGCTTACAGCAAGGTGGCCAGTGCTGAATGGAAGTGAGTACATCATGCTCTGTGAGGACAGTCAGGTGACCTCAGGCCCCACGACCCAGCAGGCTTTGTCTATCCCAATCTGCAGTCCCTAGATTGAGGATAATTTTAATCCGTGAATCAGGTGGTGCTAGGAGATTGAGGCAGGAACAAGGACCCTCCTCCATGGGAGACTCACTTGCTTTACCCTAAAGAATATGGCAGGGGCAGGGCATTTGTTTCAGCAGGAAGGTGCCAGCAGAGGCATGGCAATGCTTCTCACTAACTGCTTTGTTCTTTTCAAATGGGCACTGGGAATTTTATAACTGATCGTGTTTTCCCCTTCACGCTGGTTGCCAGAAAGCTGAGAGTTAACCTGTGGACTGGATTTCCTGGCAGGCTTTTCATTTAAGTTCCCCTTTGATTCATTTCATAAACATTTAGTTTCCTGTCTTCTTTTTTCTTAGTATCTCTAATATATTTTAAACTGCACCCATGTAACTTTCATGATATTCTTGGGGAGATGAAGAGGATATAAACAGTTAGCTGTTAAAGGTATCACCATGGTTCCATTCGTCTCCAAGTACTTGGTAGTGAAACCAATTCAGTTGACTGTGAGACCTTTAGAGATTGGAATGTAATACAGTGGAATCACTTGTGTTGTATATGAAATATTTGATTCATACACCCACATATATAGTAAATGTAGATTGCTCTGGGTTATACAATTACAATGGATTGTGGTCAGAAAGCCACCAAGTCATCAAAAGCCCTGCCTTTGAGTAGTGTGTGGCTTGTGACCCCTGTGGCTGTCTGGGAGACCTCAGTGTATTGGTGATGACTAATGATGAGGTTCTCAGGCTTTAGAGAACGTAAAGACCACACGAAGAAGCTTTCAAACATGTGGAAGTTTAGATTCCAACCCAGAGACTCCAATCAAATATGCCTTGCATACAGTGTAGGCTTTTTGCGTTCTAAGGAGCACCCCAGGGACTTCTGGTATGGAATACCCAGGGACCACTCAGAGAGACACTGCTCCAGGGCCTGTTGTTTAGAATAATTTAAAAATTAATAACATTTATAATGCATATGATTTTTTTTCCTAATTAAAATTCACATCTACTCAGATAATTCCAACTACTGAGAAAAAGGGGAAAATTAATATTTTGAAGTTCATATTAGCCATTTTCTGGAAAATCTCATATTGCCAGAGAAAATGTTTACCTTTAATGTAAGAGGCTGCCCACCCGAGTCTGCCACAGTAGTGGCAGAGACTATTCTTTTATTAAAAATTTAGAGACTGAGATGAGTCCTCTTCCTGACCGGAGCCCTTTGTTTGTAAATAAAATGTCATTGCTCTTCCTCCTGCAGCTGTTACTGGGCACAGCTGCGTGTGCGTGCGTGCATGTGTGTGTGTGTGTGTGTGTGTGTGTGAGAGAGAGAGAGAGAGAGAGAGAGAGAGACCCAGAGCAGGACACCCACAGGGTGGGAGGAGACTGGGAATCTGGGTTCTGCAGGGTCAGACCTACGCTGCCCTCGGTCTGCTGCTCAGTCTCATCTCGTTCCTTGCAAGTATTCCTAAAAATGGCGAATTTTTTCCATTCTTAAAATAATGTATTTAGCACCATCTTGGTTACATACAGCCCATTGAGTTGTTAGGTAATATTTGCATTGCCATGGTAACCAGTGACTAATTTTTGAAACTTTGCATTCTGTTAGTTTCTGATTTTTGCTTGCAGATGAGATAGTCTCCCTTTCTCTGTGAAAGATTTAAAAAAAAAAAAAAAAAAACTTACCTGTGATTTCAAAGGAGAAAAAACCATCCCCCAGCCCTGGTCTCACAAGCAAACAAATTTACAACTGAGGGGCACTTGTGATTCTCAGATCCTCCGGAAGGCCCCTCCCTTACTTTTCTCATGTTATTCAAACTCATTTTCTCAAGTAGTCTTAGTCTTCATTGCTTCTTGGGCCATTAACTCGGGTTCTTTTAGTGCAGTGGGGAAAATGTCATGTTACATAGCAAAAGCATAACTTTGCAAATGCCTTAGAGAAACTTAAGATTCAGCTATTTGCAAGTTTCTATTCTGTCTCAGAAACATACATTTCAGAGATGTCGGGGGTGGGGAGGGGAGAAAAAGGACAAAAATGAAACTGAAAAGTGAACTGTAAATTTAGGCAGAATTGATCTTTGCAATAAGATTCTAATGAGCAAACACTGAAATTAAATATTTTAGGGTATTACCCTCATCACCGTCCAGTAATGCGGGTATTAGTATTGGTGTTTGCAATGAGAAAAGTGAGAGTGGGAGATGTGGCACAAGAACTCACATAGGTCATGCAGATCAGAAGTGGCCAAGCTGGGGCTGGGACCCAGGTGGGTGAGAGCCAGAGCTCTGGAGGCCACTTCTGAAAATCCCTCTGCACCTGCCGCCTTGACCCTGACTTGTTTCTGATTCTGTTTCTTTGCTGACAGTGGGTTAAGGATGGGGTGCTGACGGCTCAGAAAATTAAATACAGGAAGTTTCAGGCTTTGAGTGTTGGTTGTCAGCTTTAGTCTGTGGCTTCCTTATGAGGGTAACTTGGGGGAAGTTAAAACAGGTAATCTTCCACTCACTCGGGGTTCACAAACTGCGTTTTGTTTGCCTTTGGTATGGATTAAATGGCTGCCTGAAACAGTATGATTGCATTAATCCTATTCTTTTTGGGTAAACAGGAAAATTGCCTTGTCCTCTGTAAGCCTGAGTGTGGGCTGCTGGGTCTGCACAAAGCATGAGACACAGTGGAGGAAACATTCTGAGTTTGTGCTGTCCTGTGGAACTGACCTTTCACTATGACTGGAGTTGTACTTGGCTCCTCCTTGTTGATAGGTCTCCTGTAGCAGAATGTAGGAAATCTCACTGGGGATGTATCAGCAGTGTCTAACTTGGATACATTCCTTATCTTGTAATTGCAGAGATAAGCTAAGCCCCTTCTGCAAAGCTGGCCGTAGGGAGTCTTTGGCCCAAGTGGGGTTGGTTGTATGGGAGAGCACCCTCTCTTCTGTCATTTCCACTTCCTAAGTGCTCTGGGCTCTCAGGCAGTCCCTCGACTTCTCAGTTGCTGGGCAGACAGGATTTTGTTCCCCTGAGAGTGTGCATGCCACCCTGGGAGATGGTTGCATGGATTTAACTCTATTACCATGCTGCGGGAGACAGCCATAGGGACGCAGATAAAACCTGTCTCCAGAAAGGACTGGCACTCAGAGATAAGACAGAAGGAAGGCCTGCGAGGGAATCAGAGGAGGTGGAGAGGGAGCTGCTTCCAGTCCTGATTTCCAACTCTGGTTTCAGTATTTCCTGGCTACATCCTTGGGAGCGGCCCCAGCATGGTTTATCAGTTCCTGCCTTTTTACTGAAACCACTTTGTGTGTCTTTGTGACTATCAGGCAATAGCCTTCTCTAGAATAGACATTTCATTTTATTTTTTATTTTAAGATGTATTTATTTATTTATTTGAAAAGCAGAGTGACAAAGAGAAAGGAGAGACAGAGAGATCTTCCATCCTCTGGTTCACTCCCCAAATGGCTGCAACTGTCAGGTCTGGAACAGTGCAAGGCTAGGAGCCAGGAACTCCATCTGGGTCTCTCGCATGGGTGGCAGGGGCCCGAGTACTTGGGGCATCTCCTGCTGCCTTTCCAGGAGGCTAGATTGGAAGTGGAACATGGTTTACTTGAACCAGCGCTCCAAAATGGGATGCTGGCATTCCAAGCTGAGGGTTAACTGGCTGTATCATAATGCTGGCCTCTGGGATAGGCATTTTAATTGGAGCAAACGCAAGCCCAGGAAAATTGTAAATTTCTAAATCCAGCCAGGACCCCTATTCTCTTTTCCGCTGCCTATGGTAAAAGATTCTGGATTCATTCAATACAAGTTACTGCTGCTGCACCAGCGAGTACTCCTTGGCCGCTTGTGACCGGGACATTCTCCCTCTTGCAGAGCTGGGCCAGCTCCCCTATGATGGGCTCTTGGTAGGTAGAGATGCATGAAGCAAAATGTTCCTGGTCTTTACCTGCCTGTGTCTCCTCTGTTCTCCTGGGTCTCCTGACTCCAGGAATTCTGTGCTGATTCTTTGCCCACTCCTTCCGCTTTTGATACCTGCTGCCTGCTGTCTTTTCTGTGAAGGTGTGCCTTGCCCCTAAACTCTGTGTCCAAATCTGAATTCTGTCATCCAGGCTCTGTGCATGCCCTTTGTATGTAAGCCTGTCTGTCCTCTCTCTCTCTCTCTCTTTTATTTTATTTTTTTATTTTTTGACAGGCAGAGTGGACAGTGAGAGAGAGAGAGAGAAAGGTCTTCCTTTTGCCGTTGGTTCACCCTCCAATGGCCGCCGCGGCCGGCGCACCGCGCTGATCCAATGGCAGGAGCCAGGTCCTTATCCTGGTCTCCCATGGGGTGCAGGGCCCAAGCACTTGGGCCATCCTCCACTGCACTCCCTGGCCACAGCAGAAAGCTGGCCTGGAAGAGGGGCAACCGGGATAGAAACCGGCGTCCCTACCGGGACTAGAACCCGGTGTGCTGGCGCTGCAAGGCGGAGGATTAGCCTAGTGAGCCGCAGCGCCAGCCATCTGTCCTCTCTTTAGAAAGTATAGGAACCTCCTAGACAGGCTGCTTGCCTCAAGCTCAGCCTGCTGGTAATCCAGGGCCACCAGAATGAACTGTCCATGCTGAGGGGAGAACAGCTCAGTGTGGATGCATTTGGTAAACTGGAGCTGACTTCTCCGTATGTGGCAGGCACTGTGCTAAACTCTGAGGGTAGTTCCAACCTTCATGCTTCTCACAGACAGTCCCTGGGAATTGAAAGAGTGCAAGGATAGTAAGTGCCACAAAGAACAGAACTTGACCTAATGAAGCCTGGAGGAAGTGACATTTAGGCAGAGAGCAAAGAAAGGAGGGAGGACAGAAGGGAAGTCCTTACAGCGGGCCAGATGAGCAGTGTGTAGAGAGCTCAAGGGGAGAGCCAGGGGTTAGAGGGGCCAAATGTGGCTGGAGAGGTTAACATAGGCCTTGGTTCTCAAGGCCTTTAAGGTAGTATTAAAGATACTGAACTTCATCCTAAGAGCATCTGGAAGATAGCTTGAAACTAGATGGCAGATTCCTGGGTGGTTACTCTCATCACTGTGTTGGAAAAATCGCCAATCAATGGTAAGAAACTGTGAGAGCCGGCACCGTGGCTCAATAGGCTAATCCTCCGCCTGAGGCGCCGGCACCCCGGGTTCTAGTCCCTGTCGGGGCGCCGGATTCTGTCCTGGTTGCCCCTCTTCCAGGCCAGCTCTCTGCTGTGACCAGGGAGTGCAGTGGAGGATGGCCCAAGTGCTTGGGTCCTGCACCTGCACGTGAGACCAGGAGAAGCATCTGGCTCCTGCCTTTGGATGGCTGCAGCGCACCAGCCGCGGCGGCCATTGGAGGGTGAACCAACAGCAAAAGGAAGACCTTTCTCTCTGTCTCTCTCTCTCACTGTCCACTCTGCCTGTCAAAAAATAAAAAAATAAAATAAAAATAAAAGAAACTATGAGAAAGGAAAAGAGTTCACGATGCACAGATACACAGAATACAACATACCTATCATGTGCTGGGTAGCACTTTTGATTCTAAGGAAAAGAGAAGGATCGTGGTCTTGAACTATGCCTTCAAAAGCTCACAGGTGACCTCCTTGACAGCTCAGCTAACAGGCAACAATGCTGCGTTGCATTTGAGTAGAACTGCTTATTTATTTATTTCCCAGGGATGTTTTCTTGATGAATTTGGCAGTTCGCACAACCTGATAAATGTAGATATTCAGATACCTAACTAATGCATATCCAATTTTAACTTCCTTTTTGGATACACCTAATTTAGGAGTTAGTTTCTTCATTTCAAATACAAATTTATTTCAAATTCAATTTTTTTTCTAACTTATTGACAAAAATAAGTAGAAAAGTATCTCATATTTTCCTATGGATTGGGACATGGGATTGTAAGAGGGAGAACTTGAATTGCCCAGATTCAAAAGTTAAGTATATGCTGTGGGTGAGGAAGATAATTAAGGCACTGCCTTTGTCCCATTGGCGTTTTCAATTTGGAGGTGGATTAGGTTGATGCCACCTGCTGATTAAAGGGGGTCATATCTGACAGATTCTTGGGAATATGTTCTTTGAGTCACTTAGGCTTATAATTTGATCCGTAGAGTCCTGTGGTATATGAACTCTTGCACTTTGCATTTTTAATTTAATTATCGATAGACATTGTTCACACATCCTGAAATCTGCACATGTAGAGTATATAATGCCATGATTTTTAAAAAATTGACAGATAGCTTCCATCCAAACTATTTTTCTTTTCTTTCTTTTTTTTTTTTTTTAACAAGTATGGGTCTGTCTATTTATTTATTTGACAGATAAAGTTAGACAGTGAGAGAGAGAGACAGAGAGAAAGGTCTTCCTTCCGTTGGTTCTCCCCCAAAATGGCGCTACGGCCAGAGCCACGCCGATCCGAAGCCAGAAGCCAGCTGCCTCCTCCTGGTCTCCCATGGGGTGCAGGGCACAAGGACTTGGGCAAGCCTCCACTGCCCTCCCAGGCCACAGCAGAGAGCAGGACTGGAAGAGGATCAACCGGGACTAGAACCCGGTGCCCATATGGGATGCTGGTGCCACGGGCGGAGCATTAACCAAGTGAGCCACGGCGCTGGCCCCGATTATTTTTATTTTCTAGCACAGTAGCTCATGCACTTAATTGTAGGTCTTGGACTCAGATCCAGAGATTTGGGTTCAGTTGCTCAAGGTTGGGGTTCAGCCATCTTTAACCAGGGCAGACAGTCCTTGTACCATGGACTTCCTACTGGAAGTGCCAGCAACTTGTGGATCTTTCCTTTTATTCTGGCCCAAGATGATAACACGTGAGTTCTCACTGCCCTGCACGCACAGACTCCCTGAACTCGGGGCTCCTGTGTCCAACAGAGAGTGAAATCCAACCTCCTTCGTTAGAGGGCTGGTCAGGATGTGTTACTGTCTAGCTTCAGTCCATTTTGCACTTGATTCTCTTGTCCCCTCAACTTTAGCGAAACTCCCTTAGTGTTCTCTGGAAGTACCTTCCTTTGTCTCCCTCATGTAGCTTTAGCAACCTGGAATTCCTTCTGCCCTACCCCCCATCTCCTTTTTATTTTATTTCAGATTCTAGATTATGTGCTAAGGAGAAGGAGATGAAATGCCAAGCTCCCTGCTTCTGAGGAGCTGAGTTTTAATGGTAAACACACTCCCGAAAGCAAGCAGTGTCGTTAAAATAACTACCAACTCAGAGCAGCTAACCCTCCGCACCTCTCATAGTCCGTTTCTACTGCTGTCATTGAATGCTGAAGGCTGGGTAATTTATAAATTGCAGAGTTTTTTTTTTTTTTTTTTTTAGATTTATTTATTTATTTGAAAGAGTTACACAGAGAGAGTAGGAGAGGCAGAGAGACAGAGGTCTTCCATCCGCTGGTTCACTCCCCAATTGGCCGCAACAGCCGGAGCTGTGCTGATCCAAAGCCAGGAGCCAGGAGCTTCCTCTGGGTCTCCTACACGGCTTCAGGGACCCAAGGACTTGGGCCATCTTGTACTGCTTTCCCAGGCCATAGCAGAGAGCTGGATCAGAAGTGGAGCATCCGGGACTTGAACTGGCGCCCATGAGATTTGTTTCTTAACAGTTCTGGAGGCTGGGGAATCCAGGGTTAGGCCCTGCATCTTACAAGGGCCTTCTAGCTGTATCACCCCATGGCAAAGACAGAGAGGCAGGAGAACATGTACAAGGGACAGCAGAGAGGGCTGAATCAGAATTTATAACAAGCATACTCTTAAAATAGTCTGTTCCCACAGTAGCAACAACATTAATCCACTCATGACCGAAGCACCTTAAATTAGGCCCATGTCCCAAAACTATTGCACTGGGGATTAAGTTTCCAGTAAAGGAACTTTGGTGGACACATTCAAACCACGGCATCTCCTTAGCAATCCTTTACTGTTAGACCTGGAAGACATATTAACTTCTTGTCTAGGATAATCTAAGCTCAGTTTTGGAGATCAGTTTCTTAATTGAACCCTCTTATAAATCTTTATCCCTTCCTCTGCTGATAGGGGGTTATTGTTTTTCTCGTTCATTGTCTTTTTTAGATTTCTTTATTGTTGCCTTGAACTGTTGTTTAACTGTTCGTGTGCTGCTTTGTATTTTCCACTCAGCAGAGCTCCTGCCTCACAATGAAAAATTTAACTGCTCCCTCAGGCTCCCCATAGTTTCTCACATGACTTTTTTTTTTAAAAAAAGATTTTCAAAAAAGATTTATTTATTTATTTGAAAGGCAGAGTTACAGAGAGAAAGAGGGAGACAAAGAGAGCTTCCATCTGCTGTTTCACTCCCCAGATGGCCACAATGGCTGGAACTGGGCCAATCCCAAGGGAGGAGCCAAGAGCTTCTTCCAGTTCTCCCACCTGGATACAGGTTCCCAACTACTTGGGCCATCTTCCATTGCTTTCCCAGCCATTAGCAGGGAGTTGGATTGGAAGTGGAGCAGCTGGGACTCAAACTGGTGTCCATGTGGGATGCTGGCACTGCAGGCAATGGCTTAACTCACTATGCCACAGCACCAGCCCCTCACATGACTTCTTGAACATAAAATGCAGATGTCCAAAGATGGTTGATTTTATGGGATGCAGTTTTCTTTGTAAGACAAAAAGTACAATTATTTGCTCAATGAATTATGCATGGTGTTGGTCAATACTAATTATTAGAATATGTGAACACTTTTATATTATTCACAGTGGATGAATTGTACAGTGAATAAATGAGTCGTAATGCTCCTCTTAGAGTCTTAAAACAGTATTAAAAGGTTTAGTTTGGCTTTCAGTCCCCCATGACTGATTATCTTTAATAAAGCAAATACATCACGAACATATATATGTTAATATCTTCTATGCCAGATATGGACTCAAATTTTTTAAAGATTCATGGAATTTCATAAAAATTATGTTTAACTCAGTCCCATGGATTTAAACATCTCCTATTTAGAAAGAGTGATCTATTTGAGAGAATTTGGTTGGTTTAGGACTTTATCTGCTGTTCACAGCAATAGGGTTTGGGAGGGAAATAAATAATGGAATCCCTCTGATGCCTTATAATTTATAAAGAAATCATCATTGTGTAGATTACCAAACAGTAACACAATTTTAAAGTTAGTGTTTTCATTTTTGTTCTCATTATGGCAAATGAAACCTCTAAGAACCAAAAAGTAGCTGTGAGAAATAATTTACCTCAAATTATGTGATTGTTCAGCTCTGAGAAAGTGAGTTTTACTTTGTTCCATCTAGCATCCATTAGTATTCATGATGCTCACCCTCCTCTGTTCTTTATCTCAGGCAGGGTCTCAGTGGGAGCCCTGGAACAGAAGAGCAGAGAGAATTGTCAGCCTAGACCCATGCCTGAACCCTGGCTTGGAAACTTGCTGGTGTCCTCGTCTGCCAGCCCTGCATGCCCATCTTCATGCCCTTCTTCATTAAATGAGGGCATAGCAGAGCAAGCTTAGGAAAGTCACACTGCACCTTGGTGACACATGTCCCAGTGACCCAGGAGCAATTGAATGCAACTGTTTGCATTAAGAATCCTAGGTACATATGGAGAAAGCAAGCCACTCAGAACAGAGGTCAGAGTGACAATTTTGGTGCACAGGAAAGAGACTTTGAAATATGTCTTCTTGTAGTTTGCCTATATAAGTGAAGCACAGTTTAAAAGTCTCTCTCCCAGATCCTACACTTTGAATTTCTTCAAGTCAAGAATTCAAAAGATTGTTGATAACCTTAAAATGTACCTTGAGAACCTAATGTATTTCCTCCAATTTAGTACTTGGAAGCTAAAGACAGGAACTGAGATGAGGGCAGGATGATGTCATATGTCTTGCAAGGATTTGTGGTTGCTGATGTTACTTGGCGTAGTATGGTAGATGCTATGCTTGGGCTGCCTGCATTCTTTCTCAGTCCATCAAGTACAACTCTTGAAAATGGCCACACACACCCACACACACACCCACACACTCCTCAGGCTGTCCTGACTTGTCCCAGAGCTCTGCAGCGCCACCACTGGGCCTTCGTCAGCCATCAGCTTTTCTGACAGTGTCACCTCCTCCCTGCCCTGGTGCCTTTACTCTTGGTGATTCAAGCTCAATTGGCAGCAGACTTTCTGAAGTCTTGTCTAAAAACGTTTTGGGTGGGATTAGAATTTTCTAATTAGAGTTTGGGAATTGGATGGGAGCTATCATTTGAAATCATTTGGTATTTTCCTTTAGAGAAACTTGGAAGCATATATACTTATTTCAGGATGAAGAAAAAAAGGCAGTCTAAGTTGAGTCACATAAATGAGAGGGAGCGCTAGAGAGGAGGGCAGTGCCTCCACCAGGATTACTCAGATGTCGGTGGGTTTATGGCATGTTATTTAATGCTGACCACTGACTGGGACAGAGGCTATACACGATGATTACATAGGCAGCTAACTCTTTTGCTTGGGCTCCCTTGCTTGTTTTTGGTAAGATACGACTGCTTCTAGAATTGCAGGCAAAGATAAATGCCAGAGGTCATCATAATTCCATGTTCTCCAGTTCAGCTATTAAACCAATGAATAGATTGACTCAAGTACTAAAACATTTAACTGTGTAATGCTCAGATATGGAATGAGTGGCACATGAGTTTCCTGCAATGACAGGCACTTTCCTACCAAAAATGACCCCAGAAATGCCAGAACACCCCTTCCAAATAAAACCAATCATGGCGAAAAACAAAAACCTATTATCCTGGGAACAGATTCGTTCTGAGAATGGTTCTGTGACTCTCATATTGTGTTCCAAAGCCAGAAACTTAATTGCATATCTTCTAAGTACAATCCCATTTGTGTGTTTTATACTGCAGAAATGAGATTTTCTTGTGAATAGCTGTTAGACTACGCTTCTCAAAGTTTTGAGGTAGAGATGCAGTATGCACATTGTGTGTGTATATGTTTGTATGTCAACGGTTAATGAAAGATTCATAAAAGTCAATTTATTGCTTAGAATCTATTCTTTTCTTGTGTTATTTTTAGTCCATTATTTTCTTTTTTTTATTTTTTATTTTTTTTAATTTTTGACAGGCAGAGTGGACAGTGAGAGAGAGAGACAGAGAGAAAGGTCTTCCTTTGCCATTGGTTCACCCTCCAATGGCCGCTGCGGCCGGCGCACCGCGCTGATCCGAAGCTGGGAGCCAGGTGCTTCTGCTGGTCTCCCATGTGGGTGCAGGGCCCAAGCACTTGGGCCATCCTCCACTGCACTCCCGGGCCACAGCAGAGAGCTGGCCTGGAAGAGGGGCAACCGGGACAGAATCCGGTGCCCTGACCTGGACTAGAACCTGGTGTGTCGGCGCCGCAAGGTGGAGGATTAGCCTAGTGAGCCGCGGCGCTGGCCCCCATTATTTTCTGTTAATTTTTTTTTCTGAAATGGAAAGAGACAGATACACATACATACATACAGCAAGACAGAAAGCAAGCCAGCAAGTGCTCTTGTACTCTGGTTCACCCACCAAATGCCTGCACAGTTGTGCCTGTGCTGGGGCTTGAGTCTGGAAGCAGGAAATGCAACTGAGATCTCCTACTTGGATGGCAGGAACCCAGTCACTTGAACACTACCTTCCAGGAACTGGCAGGCATTTAACCTAGGTGCTGTGATACGCCATACGGATATCCTAACTCTGTCTTAACTGCTAGACCAAATGACCATCCCTATTTTTAAATTTTATATTTTATACATATTTACTAGAACTCATCAGGATGATTTTATGACTCCCCATGGTTGGTGCTTCACAGTTTCCAAAGACTTCATTACTTTTTACTTTGCAAAGTCAACATCAAAACTAGATGCCGTCACCTTGTTATCCCAGTGTCTAGCACAGTGCTCCATACATGTGTGTTTAATGGAATAATGAGTACCCACCATGATAGTAAGCCAGTAACCTAATGGAAGGTGTAAGATGTAGATAAGAAAAAAGACCAAAAGGAAAAGAAGAAATGAAAGAAAGGCAGAAAGCTAAGTAGAGAGGCTGGGGAGATAGCAGAGGAAGGAGCTCTTGCAACAATTATGTGCTTGTAACTGTTTTCTAGAAGTGATGCCCAGTAGCACTGAGGCTGTATGATCAGAGTTAAGTCACAATAATGATTATTGTATGATTATTTCTTTATTTTCCCCATTGTTCCAGTTCTCTATTGGTAAACAACCTCCCTCCAGACTTAGTAACTAAGGGAAAGAGCAAACTATTCTAAAACAGTCTTGATAAATCAGAAACTTGTCCGTGTAGATGAGTAGTTATACCCGCTGATTCTATGGGCTAGACTTTGGACATGGTGACGCAGGGATGGTGGCATGCCTCTGCTGCATGTCTGGAACCACAGCTGGGAAGACACATAGCTGGGGCAGGAATCATTTGGAAGCTTCCTCACTCATGTTTCTGGCTCTTGGACTGGGATGATTCAGAGGCTGGGCTTAGCTGGGATGGTGAAGGGGAGTGAGCACCCTGCATGTGGCCTCCCCATGTGTCTTGGGCTTCCTCATGGCGTAGTGCAATGTTCTGAGAAGCAGCTCTGTGAACGGGCAGATCCTAGGCAAGTGCTGCATGAAAACCCAGTGGAGGCTGCATGGCTCACCGTGGTGTGGCCTTAGGAGTTGTTTAGGGTCATTTCTGCTATACTCTATTGCTCCAAAGGTTGTGAGCCTGTCCTGGCTCAGATGACAGAACATGGACTTCTCTTCTCTGTGGAAGGAGTTGCAAGGAACGTTAGGGCTTTTGGATAAAACCTCCATTAGTCTAAGACCTTTGTGTTCCAGGAAAAAGGTGTTAGAACAGTTTGCTCATTCCCAAAAGTTATCCTTAGACACAGGGCACAGAAGGAGCAATTGCTCTTCTTTCTTAAGAGTTGGGGCCACAATAATAGCATGAACTGAAGAGGTGTTCATGGGGATTTAGAGGGAATTTGCTGGATATTTTGGTATTACACCTGCTTTTGAGAATAATTTTGGGGGAAATTGGTTCATTGTGCCTGAAGATTAAAGTCAAACAATAAAAATGAGTGTTTTGTTGCCATCAGCTGCACTTGTAAGCTGTAATAACTACACGTCTTTTATCAAAGGCAGTCTGAACTCTACTGTGACTGGAGGGAAGAATTGAAGGGGACACAGGGGGTTCATTATAGTCTTGTCCCAGCTCTGGGATGGGCATAGGTCAAGGTAACCTCAGTGATCAAGTGCCATCTTCATTCACCATACTCGTGTCTGGGGGTGGGTGGTGCTATGAAAAACACACTTTCAGACTGATTAATCATGAGCTTATCTAAGACTCCCATTTTATTAAGAGATGAATAAGAAAGGAGAGCTTTTTCCAGCAGTGTTTTTTCTTCACTGTATTTCTTCTTATTTCTGGTAGTTTTTCGCTTCCTGATACTTATTTATTCTTCTCCTGTGACCCTTTTACATCTGCAGTTTTTCTTTCTTTCTTTCTGTGACTTCATTCTTAGGTCAGTCTTTCCGCTCCTCCCTAAGGTTCCCTTTCAGGGGTGTGATTAACCAGCTTTTTAAAACTTCTCTTCTACTCTCTGTCCCTCTACTTTTTATGCTCAGTGTTCAAGTGTCCTCTCTCTTGCAGCTTTAGATTTGCAAGTTCTATAGTTAGGTTCAGATTTTAGATGGAGAAATAATACAATTTACATAAATCATTCTTTTTCTCAGTATCTTCAGTATCTGCTCAGTATCTTTAGCTCCTAAGTGAACAGATTTGTAATTCCAAGTTTCTTTGAAAAACATAAACCTGGGGCCTGGCATTGTGGTACAGCAGGTTTAGCTGCCTCCTGCAATGCTGGCATCCCAGATGGGAGTGCCATTTTGAGTCCTGGCTGCTCTACTTCCCATCTAGCTCCTGCTAAAGCACCTGGGAAAACACGGAACGATGGACCAAGAACTTGGGCCTCTGCTACTCCTGTGAGAGACCCAGATGGAGTTCCCGGCTCCTGCCTTCAGCCTGGCCCAGGCCTTGTTATTGTACCGTTTGGAGAGTGAACCAGCAAATGGAAGACCTCTGTCACTCCCCCTCCTGAGTCCCTCTCCTTCTCTCGGTCACTCTGTCTTTTAAATAAATAAAGATCAACAGAATTCACCTGGAGGCAGTCAGGCATTTGGCCGAGTAATTAAGGCGCCAATAACCATCTGTGCACCACAGTGCAGTGCCTGGGTTTGATGCCTGGCTCTGGGTCCTGACTCTAGCCTCTGGATGATGCAGACTGTGAGGCGGCAGGTGATGGCTCAGCTAGCTGGTTCTCTACCCGCACTTGGGAGAGCTAGATTGAGTTCCTGGCTCCCCAGCTTTGGCCTGGTCCAGCTCTAGCCACTGTGAGCATTTGGGAGTGAACCAACAGATTGGAGTTCTTTCTGTCTCCTCCATCTCTGCCACTCAAATAAGTTTAAAAAAAAAAAAAAAGGAAGAAAAAATTTACATGAACAGATTAGGCAAATTAGAGACACAGTACAAGAAAGAAGTATAACATTTTTTTAAAAAAAAGTATTAGAATTCTATTATTCAGAGAAAAATATTGACATTTTATTCTATCTCAAGGCTGCCTGAGTCTTTTTTTTATTTGAAAGGAAAAGTTACAGAGAGGTAAAGACAGAGAGAGAGAGGTTTTCCTTCCACTGGTTCACTCCCCAAATTGCTGCAATGGCCGGAGCTGTGCCAGTCTGAAGCATCCGGGACTCTAACCAGTGCCGATATGGGATGCCCACACTGCAGGCGGCAGCTTTACCTGCTGTGCCACAGTGCTAGCCCCTGTTTGAGTCTTAAAGTATATTTGTATTTGTAAAATAATATACAAGTGATTTCATATCTTGTTCTTTATCTTAGTATATAGTAGGCATTCTAACATGCCTGTTCATATACTCAACCTAATTCTTAGTACAGTGAAGAATACATGACACAATGCCAGCAAAATAGTCCATAAAGTGCCTTTCCAGGAGTCAGCCCTTCAGGGTCATGTTTTGTGTTTCCTTTTTTTTTTTTTTGGTTAAGTTTTCTTAATTGAAAAGCATTTAACTCAATTTTCAAAATAAGTTCTTTGTATTTGTAGTTTTTTTTTTTTTTTTAAATAGCTTTTGGCCATTCGTATGTCTTTTTTTTTTTTTTGGACAGGCAGAGTAGATAGTGAGAGAGAGAGAGACAGGTCTTCCTTTTGCCGTTGGTTCACCCTCCAATGGCCGCCACAGCTGGCGCACTGTGGCTGGTGCACCGTGCCTATCCGAAGGCAGGAGCCAGGTGCTTCTGGTCTCCCATGCGGGTACAGGGCCCAAGGACTTGGGCCATCCTCCACTGCATTCCTGGGCCACAACAGAGAGCTGGCCTGGAAGAGGGGCAACCGGGACAGAATCCGGCACCCCGACCGGGACTAGAACCCGGTATGCCAGCGCCGCGAGGCAGAGGATTAGCCTGGTGAGCCGCGGCGCCTGCCGTATTTGTAGTTTTAAAGTTTCTTTCTTAAACAATACTGAAGTGTCCATTTTTTAAAGGTTTATTTATTTATTTGAAAGGCAGTTACAGAAAGAAAAAGAGAAAGTGCGAGAGAAAGAGAGGTCTTCCATCTACTGATTCACTCCCCAAATGGCTGCAACAGCCTAGGCTGGGTCTCCCACATGGGTACAAGTGCCCAAGTAGTTGGGGGCATCTTCTACTGCTTTCCCAACCATATTTTCAGGGAACCAGATTGGAAGTGAAGCAGCTGGGACTTGAACAAGTACCCATATGGGATGCTGGTATTGCAATCAGTGGCTTAATCCACTGTGACAGAATGCCGGCCCCTTGACGTGTCCAGTTTTTAAACTAAGTCTTTGTAATTCCTTAATCATTCCTTATAATACATCAGTAGAAATTGAATAATGAGTCGAAGAAACTGTCACTAAGGCATAGATATAGCTATCATTTATGGAGTAGCTCCTAGGTGCCAGGCACTTTCATGAATTGCCTAATTTAAACATTTATGGCTCATAAACATCTTAGGAGTTGCAGAGTTTTAAGTCATAGAACTTCAGAGTGTCAGAATTGAATGTGAAACCAAGAACTTGAATATTTTTGTGAACAACGTTCTTTTTCACTGGCTTTCATGAGTGATTCAGGAGTTGCAAAAGGAATTTATTATATGGACTTTTTAAAGTACAATTTTGACTTACTTAAATGTGAATAAAATCTAATAATAAGCAGTAGCACAGTGAAGGAAGCGTCTTTATTATTAACTTACACTGCCAGGTTACATTGATTTTTAAAGGAGATTTATTTTATTTATTTGAAAGGCAGAGTTACAGAGCAAGAGAGACCTTCCATCCACTGATTCACTCCCCTAAGGGCCACAGTGCCCCAGGGCTGGACCAGGCCAAAGTCAGGAGTCAGGAGCTTCTTCCCTGTCTCCCACATGGGTGCAGGGTCTCAAGTACTTGGGCCATTTTCTGTTGCTTTCCCAGGCACATTAGCAGGGAGCTGGGTTGGAAGTGGAGCTACTGGGACTCAAAGTGGTGCCCATATGGGATGCTGGCATTGCAAGCAGTGGCTTAACCTGCTGTGCCACAGCGCTGGCCCCTGAGGGAAGTTGATTTTGAATAGACTTCAATATGAGCCGTTTCATTTATCCCTTTCCTGGTGCGCATGTTTACACTTCTTGAAAGTGTGCCATTGACTGGGAAGACTGCACTGCTTTTATTTCAAATCAAGCATAAATCTACCCACCTGAGAAAAAAAGGCATCTCAGTGAGTTTTGTGTGGCTACACCTGTGTTCTGGGCTCATGGAGGATCAGAATAGTTCTAGCTTGTTGGCTTAGGAGCATGTTAGGTGTTTCAAAGATTAAAACCTAATTTTACCCCTTTTTGTACATTTTTAGAACTTTCAGCCTCACCTCCAATATTTATTTATAAGAGATGAGAGTTGACAGTAGACATTGGTTATACACTTTTGAAAAACAAAATGTCCTGTGGCTCTTTGTTGAAGCATCTTGAAAGATTCCTAAGATTTCAGGGCAAACTTTTAAAGAAGGTTACATTGATATCTCCCTTGGTGTGGGAGGCAGAACTCTACGAAGGCCCTATGATTCCCAACTGCTGCTGTTAGACCCTGTATAGCCACCTCTGATTCAATGCAGGCTGTACCTGGGAGTGGATGTCCCTCCTGTGATTCTATTGCATTGTGTGACAAAAAGGATTTTCATTTGTATTTAAGGTCCTTAATCATTGGACTTCGGATTAATCAACAGGCAAATTATGCTGTTGGGCTTGACCAAATCAGGTGGACCTTGACAAGAAGGTGAACCTGTAATGAGATGCTCTCTTATTGGTCCTAAGCAGAAGCAAATTGCTATGTTGTGGAGAAAGCTACAAGGAAAAGCCCTGAGAGCAGACTCTCAGAGTATAGTGTCCCTAGCCTGTGGCTACTAAAGACGGATTTGAGTCACGGAGCTGAATTCTGCAGTAAACCTGAGTGAACGCGGGGAGGACTCTGAGTTCCAAATAAAGACCCAGCCAACCAAGCCCTTGCTTTCAGCTGCAGAGACCCCACACAGAGGGCCCAGCCAGGGCTGTTGTGCTTCACTACTGACCCATAGAGATGGAAATAACCCATTTGTGCTATTTTAGCTCCTGGTTTTGAAATAATTTGTTATAGAGCAATGCAGAAATATATAAATGTGTGACTGTATCCAGATTACTTCCACGTTGCATGAGACAACAAAACACAAAAGCAAATTGAATGGAGAAGCAGATTTATGATCTTTGGCAATACCAGATGTTGAATATCTGTGTTAATAAAAGTCTCACTATTCTTTAAACATTTATTTATTTTACTTAATTGAAAGGTAGAGAGACACAGAGAGAGAGAGAGAGAGAAACTCAGAGATTTTCTGTCCATTGGTTAACTCCCCAAATGCCTGCAACAGCCAGGAACTTCATCTGGGTCTCTCATGTGGGTGGCAAAGACCAAAGCACTTGAGCCATCATCTACTGCCTAGCGGGAAGGTGGATCAGATGCAAAGTAGTTGGGATTTGAACCCGGAATTCAAAGTCTCATTAATCCTGCTGACTACCATAATAAAATATACATTTACAAACCTAAGCTTATAAAGCATATTGCTACTAATACAGTAGCTTGTTGTCTATTCTAGGTTCTGAGGCATCATCTGAGAATTTTACCCTCTTATAGAAAACAAAATAAAACAAAACAAAACAAAAGCATGTTCCATTATTTGAAAATGAGTAGCTTGACTAAAAGGCACTTTTAAGAAATGCTGCATTTTGGTTGTTTTAAGTATGTAACTTGACAGAACAGGATTGTACAAGGCTAATTTGTCGTCAGCCCATTATATATGTGAGCATGTGTTTATCTTTAATGTTTTTTATTACAAACTAATGCATAGATGTAAGAAATCCAACCACTGCTTTCTTTAAATAGATTTATTTATTTGAAATGCAGAGCCACAGACAGAAAGGGGCAGAGGTAGAGAGCATGAGAGAGAAGTGGAGAGAGAAAGAAAGGGAGACACACACACACACACACACACACACACACACACACAGAGATCCAGGCACTTAGACGATCAGCCTTTGCCTTCCCATGCACAGTAGCTGGAAGCTAGATCAGAAGCAGAGCATCCAGGACTCAAACCAGCGTTCTGGTGTGGGATACCAGCATGGTAGGCCATGCCGAACCTGCTATGCCACAATGTCAGCTCCCTAACCACTATGTTTGATGCAGATATTTAGGTTTTGTGCTAGTCCTAGTTATTGTTATAAAATTCACTTCAATAGTGATTTAAAGCTTTTTATTAATCATGTCATTTTTCAAATGCATCAAAAAAGTATAAGAATTGATATAACTAACACACACCACTGTTCACATGTTCATAGATGTTGACATTTTGACTGTTGCTTCAGAGCTTTTGGGAAACAATTGCAAGTACAGCTGAAGCTCTAACCTGGCATTTTTGTCTGTCTCTGTATTCTACCCTTCTCAGAGCTAAATACTAGCCTAAATTTGATATATTGTTTTCTAATGAATTTTATATGGGTTCTCTACAATATATAGAATGCAGGTAACTTTTTGTAATTTGCTTTTTTCACTGAGTAATGTTTTTGAGATGAATTATGTATGCCCTCCCATGTCATGAAATAAACAGTTGATTTATCCATTTCCTCACTAATCATCAGTTGTTTCCTTAGTTTTGCTATTACAAATAATACTGTATGATACATGTGTTTGGGTATATCTGCATGAGACTGTCTAAAATTTTCCCTAGGAGGTAGAAAACTCTTGGGTTACAGGGTTGGGAAACACTGGGCCTGCAGGCTATGTAAGACCTGTGAAATCACTGGGTCTGTCCCTGCTAAGGCAACCATAGGCAGAACCCAACATTCAGTATTCTATAGCAGGCTCATTTTAAGTTGATGATTTTGCATGGTCCACAAATGATGTTATAAATATCCAGATGGCACTTGGCAGGAAAAAGTTTCCCTACCCCTAGAGAGGAAACCCCAGCTTCAGCTTGACAGGGATTGCCACACTGCTTTCCAAAGTGACTGTACCAGCACATAGTCCCACTCACAAGGTGTCGGAGTTCCTGTTCCCCTCATCCCAACTAGTGCTTGCTGTCTTAGGCTTGCTGATGTTGGTTAACTGGCTGGGCTGCCATGGGACTTCTTGGGGCTTTAATTTGCAATTCCTCAACTGTTAATACAAATAATATTTTCTCATATTTCTTATCCATATTTTTCTTCTTCAAATTGCTTAGATAGCCTTTGTCCAATAGGTGGACAAGATTTTATTGTCATCGATTTATGGGAATTTGTTACAGGGTATGGACAAATTCATTTTCTATATCTTCACCCAGTTTATAGCTATTTATTTATTTATTTTTACTTTTGCTTGATATCTATTGTCAGGTGGAACTCTGTCTCTCCTGCCTCCCTGGTTTTCCTTTTCTCCTCCTCCTCCCCCTACTTTTTCCTCTTCTTCCTTCATCAAAATCACCCTGTCCAGCTCTGTCTTTTACACTGCCATATGAATTTTACTATCTTGTCAAATACCACTAGGATTTTGATTTATGGATTAATTACTGAGAAAATTGCTTTCTTTAGGATATTGACTATCCTATCCATGAAAACAATATATCTTTCCATTTATTGGAATGTTCTTAAACATTTTTCACTAAAGCTTTATCATTTCTCCTGTATTATTCTTGTATATATTTAGTAAGATGCATGCCTAGGTATATCATAATTTTATATCCCTCATAAATCATCTGTTCTTAGGTACTTGCATTATTTGTAACCATTTATTTTCCTTTTCTGTGACTATTTATTTTCTTTTTCTGTATACAAGACATTCCATTGAAATTAATTAATTTCTGTAAATAGATCTGAGATGTATTTATTGGTGTATCTGGCCATTATCTTTAGATCAACTCTGAAGAAAAGCTACATCCTAATTAAGTTAGAATGGTTTTTCTAACCATTCTCTACATTAGTAATACTTAGGCATATGAAGTGTTACCCCCCTAAAAAATGGACAACTCAATGGCAAAAGGAAGAGAAAGACTAAAGTAGGCTAAGGTGCAGGTGAGTTTTGGCTGTTCAACCCTCTTCTCTTATATCTGGCTTCCCTACTAACTCCTCTAGAAAAGTTTACTTTGGATTCTAATCTCATTTGTGGCAAAGCGAATGGAAAAAGAGAAGGTAGAGAAACAGGCACCTTGAATGGGAGTCAAGGGATAGCCTGTTCTTTGTCTGGCTTTGTTGTTGAGTTGGATCCCTTCCAGCTCAGTCTACCTCCTGTTTTTCCAGGGCCTTGTTGTCACTCCTCTCAAGCCAGGTCCCTGCCTCCCAGGGCTGGAATCGGTAAATTTCTGGGAATGGTTCTGGACAGTTGTTTGAGCCCCAGAGCACAGTAGCTATAGTTGTCTGGGGCTGTTTGTCGCTTTGCTTCAGCTGCCTGATATTGTGGCTCGAGTGAGCAGTAGGGTGAACTGTAGCTCATTTCTATACAGGACTCATTTGAGACACGTGAATTGGAAGTAGAATGTGAGCACGTATATCTCATTTCTCTCTTAACTATGCTTGATAACACATGGACCTATAGTAGGCATGAAATAAACATCCGCTGGCTGATTGAAAGTCATTGAATAAAGAAGGGAAGGGAGGATGATTTGAGATGTACTTGTACTATGGGAGGAAGGAGGAAACTGTCATTTCCCCCCTTTCAGGCATGAGTGGCCTGTTAGCTTTAGTTGATAGATATATTTTGACTTTAACTCCAGGCACAGTCATGATTAAAATATCCATTTCATTCGTTCAAAGAGCATTTATTGAACACATTTTATGCCGGGTCCTGTTTTAGGCATAGTGAGAATAAAACATGAAAATGCTTGTGCTTTGTGAGCATATGTCATTGTGGGTGTGGAAACAAGACATTTTTTAGAAAATTGAGTATATGTTTTTAGATTTGTGTAAGTGCTATGAAGGAAGTAATTGTAGAATAAAGGAATAAAGATGTGGTGGGTGTTGCTATTTTGAATATAGGTTCATTAATGAGCCAGAAATATGACATGCCTGGGTTCAAGTTTACATACAACCAGAGAGAAATGAAATAAGGCTGCAGGTGGGTAGACATGATTTCAAAATTGGGGACTTCAGACCCTTAGTCTTCTGACCATGTGAGTCCCGAGAAATAAAGTGTACCCCGACTCTGGCAGTAATTCTGCTGTCAGATTTCTGATCCCTAAGGCTGATGCCTGGATTCTGAGTCTCCACACTATGGTTGTGCCAGCTTTGGAGAATCTGCATCTCTGCAAACTGCAAGGCCATGGTTGTCTGTCTGGGGCCTTGGCCAAATTGCCATAGGGCATCAGGGAATGTCTTTCTAAAAAGATTACATTTGAGCCAAGACTTGAGGCCGACAAGGAGCCAGATCATAGCGTTGCAGGAAAAGGAACAGCCAGTACAAAAGCCCTGCAGCATGAAAGCCCTGGTGTGTTAGAGAAGAGTTCCGGAACAAGACAGTGAGCTGGGGCTGGGACGAGGAACCAGACGGGGTTGTGGATGTCGGCCAGGGCCACGCCAGCCTGAGTCTTCTAAACCATAGTAGGAAGTTGGATTTCCTTCTAAGTACAATAGAAAGCCACTGTTTCATCTGGGGTCTATTTGAACTTGTATAGGAAGAAAGTGGCAATGGTTTGAACATGTAAATTTTGCATTACTTCAATCATGAACATAGGCAACAAGCCACGATCATGTTAGCAGTGTCTGTGTATTCATTATCAGTAGAAATCAGAGATACTCAAAATGTCATTTGTTGCATTATACCTAATTGGAAAATATAGTAGTTATGAGGCTTTCTAATGTATCATGTTATTTAATGTGTTAGTACCAGGGCCAGCAACTATAGCTGTGGGCCAAATCCCAGCTGCCACCTGTTTTTGTACATAACATTTATTGCAGCAAAGCCATACCTCTGTCTGTTTGTTAAATTTGTAAAAAACATGTTCTGACTCGTAATGCTTAAAATACTTCAGGTAGCTGTGAGGGAAGGGAGGCCCAGAGAGGTTGTCATGTGCATGAATTCATGTACCAGATATTTTCTGAGCACTTGCTGTGTGCAGGAGCCGTACCAAAGACCTGGGTGACACAGCTCTGAGTGGTGAAGCGAAGGGTTGAGTCAGGCCCATCTGACACAGTGTCTGGGGGCCCCACACCATGCAGGTTATGTTCAAGATGCTGTGTGACACCAGGCTGCCTCCAGTTTGGCCATCCCTCCCTCCCTGGTGTTTCCAGACACGTTGCTCCGTGACTCTCAGCTGTTCACATCTCATTCTCTGTGCATAGACTGATGTTTGTATCGGTGTTGCCTAGAACAGGCCATGGAGTCAATATTTTTCCAGCTGCACCAGTGTCCTCAATGATCCCTGCCAATGCCACTGGAATGGTCCCTCTAAAAGTGTGTGTGTATGTGTGTGTGTGTGAGAATGAGCTTCTTTCCTGTCTGTGCAGCTCCCGTCTCCATCACTTTGTGGCTTTCTGAGTCCACAGGCTATAACTTGCCCATTACAATCCAGGTTTAAACATTTGCATGTGTCCTTTGATGGGGGCAGGGAGGTTAAAATTGAGGCAGCAGAGGAACTAGCCATCAGGTCTGCATCTGAAATGGGTAAGATGAGGCTGTTCATGTTGATTCAGTCAGCTTTCTCATAGGTCCTTTCTGTCTAAAACCAGGGGGTTTTCATTAGCTGCAGCAGGCAAATACCCACAATAGCAGGCTTCCTTCCTGCTTGCTTTCTCTTTTTGTTACTGTGAGTGCCCAGCATTATAAAAGGGTTTTTCCTCCTGGGCATCAGTATTTTCTCAGTGCATAGGCAGATGTTATGTTCTATACATTTGGACTCATACATTAGTTATGTTTTGTAACCTACTTTTGTCACTTCACAATACAATGACCCATGTTCCCATATCGATAAACATTCTTCCATAGTAGTACTTTCATAGCTATCTTATGTTTCATTAGCTGCTTTGCCATCATTTCCTTAAATTTTCCTTTTGTTTAGGGACATTCGCAAGATGTGGTACATCAGTTAGGACCCAGTCAGAATATAGAAAACATACCATTATTCAAACAGAGAAATTCAGCAGGAAGAATAGGCAACTAGCAGAAGCTGGTTAACTGGAAGTAAAGGGATCAAAGATAACTCCGATGGGTCCAGAAGAAATAGTTGCAAAAAGGTGGTAGTGGCATCTAGCCGGAGGAAGATGGGCAACGTAAGAATGAAGGACCAAGTGAGGTCACTGACTCTCCCCTAATGCTCTTCAAAGAGGGCGTGGCCACTATAGGGTCTCCACCGCCCAGCTGTTATGCACAAACTGGTGGAAGTAAAGACACTTGTCCACCTGCCTGTGCTGGACTGCATGCGGGGGGTCTTCAAAAAGGTCATGGAAATGTGAATTATAAAAATCTATGCATGGATTTCGAAAATTTTTCACCAAAATAAAGTTTTCATTCCATTTTTCTATGAGCTTTTGAAGGACTCTCGTAGAAGTGTCCCTGTTGCCGGAAGGTTGGTGTAGGCAGAGCTGCTTAGACACAGCTCCTAGTAGGGACAGCAGGGCCTTGTGAGTTACAGGAGGCTGAGGGCTTAATATTAATGGAAGGTCCCCAAAGTGAACTGCCTTCCTGACCCCAGGCGGACTCTCTCCAGTGCTCTGTACTGGTGAAGCTTGACATCCCTACAGCTGGCAAAGGGGCACAGGCTGCAAGTCTGGCTCCAGTGTCAAGGAAGGAGCCAGAAGGAAGAAGAATGCTGGATTTTGAGTTGAGAGCCAGTAGATGAGTAACTGGAATGCTTGGGTTTTCTTCTAGTCAGTTGTTCCCCTGACATAACAGCGCTGCAGTAGACATCTTTGGTAAAACATTGGCTATATCTCTGATGTCTGTAGGAAAAATTCATGGAATTTGAATCTGAACACTTTTAATGCCTTTGTTATAAATGTCTAAATTATCCATCAAAAATGTGTTCCCACTGACCGTCCTTAATGCTATATATGGAGGGAGGGATGCACACACATACACACACACATGTATTTGTCAAAGAACTTACTAGCTTTGGCTTCTTCTTCTGAGTTGCTAACTTTGAAGCTGGCTGCTTTGAGCTTACAACCTGAAATATGACCCAAACAATGCCAAGCATGGGTGCTGTGGTTTGGCTAGATGTTGGATGTCCCCCAAAGGCCCATGTGTTAAAGAATTGATCCCCAGGGTCTCATGGTAATGCCACTCAGAGGATGGAAACTTAATCCAGTTATGCCATTTGGAGGTGGTGCCTGTGGGAGATGATTGGATTGGATTGAATCTTTGGAGTGGAGTCTTCATGATTCAATCCTGGAGGCCTCCTGAGAGACCACATAGAGGAGTCACATGCAACCCTTCTTGTCCTGTGATGTCCTTTACCACTTAAGGACTCTGTCAGAAGGAATACCATCGCCAGAGTCCCCACCAATTGTGGCTCCCCAGTCTTAGACTTGAACCTCCAAAACTGTGAGCTCAATAAATGTTTATTCCATTCAGAAGTAGCTTGTCTTGAGTATTTCCTTGTAGTAGCAAAAAGCTGACTAATACAACCTCAGTGATAGGACGCAGCAGTGTGTTGCAAGTCTTCTACCCCCTCATTCAATCTCCTAAACTCACTTCTCTTTCCCTCTAACTCATTGCCTCTGACATATTCATTTCCTTAAAACATGCCTTCATCAAATCCATCATCATGTGTGTGTATGCTTATTATATTGATAATAAAATAGAAGAGAGTTGACCTTTGGCACTGGGCCCCTGGCCTCCATTCTGTTGATAAGGAAACTGAAGCAAATCCAGTCTCCCAAAGTCACATGGGAAGTGCGTTGACCCAGGCCCCACCCGGGTCTTCCTTCTAACCCAGTGCACTTTCCCAGCTGCCAGACCACAGTGGATCCATCATCCTCAGCCTCTTATTACTCTCCCAGCTCAACACCTATCATGAGAGAGAGTTTATGAATATATTTAAAAAAAAAAAAAGATTTATTTATTTATTTGAAAGTCAGAGTTACACAGAGAGAGAAGGAGAGGCAGAGAGAGAGAGAGAGAGAGAGAGAGGTCTTCCATCCAATGGTTCACTAGCCAACTGACCGCAATGGCTGGAGCTGCGCCAATCCGAAGCCAGGAGCCATTGGTTCACTCGCCAACTGACCACAATGGCTGGGGCTGTGCCAATCTGAAGCCAGGAGACAGGAGCTTCTTCCGGGTCTCCTACATGGGTGCAGGGGCATCTTCCACTGCTTCCCCCAGGCCATAGCAGAGAGCTGTATTGGAATGGGATGCTGGCCCCGCAGGCTACTGCCACAGCCCATTTGCAGGATGTGGTACATCTGAATATATTTCTTTATCCCACCAGTGCTCACACTCTCTCTTTGCTGGCCCTGCCCTGTGGTCTGGAATTCTAAAGCTGTGCTTCAGGCTTTTGTGCTCAAGGGCGTTCTCTACACTTACTTCAGTCTGGGTCTCACATCTAAACACTCACAATTAACTTTTATTACTTTTGTTTACAAGTTAGAGGCCACAAATTCTTTTCTGGGCATATTAGAGGGACATGAACATGCGTTGGGTTCTATCCTGAGCTTTTGTCCAAGCTAATGGACGTTGATTATGAGTATTTAGATCCTAGACACCTGTGGAAAGAAGGTATTTCCTTCTGCCATGAGCGATTGGCCAAGGAAGCAAGCAACTTTCCTGCCTTTTAATAGTGGACTTCTATTTTTTTTAAACTAGTGGTGGACATCTAATAGCACTTATTCTATTTAGGCAAGCTTCTTTACCTCCAGGAAAGCACATTTTTCCTCATCTCTATCTTCTACAAGTCCTTGATTAAAATCCTGAAGGGGAACAGGCTGTCTCCCATGTTCTTCCCCTCAGGCGTGCCATATCCTGGTAGACTTCTGGGATCCTGAGCTGCCTACCCCCTCTGCCTGTTCATTCTGACCCAGATCTTATTACAGATAGAAAAAAGAGAAAGCACTCACAGTGGAACAGGCCCTCCACCTTCATGTGCAGTGTTTACAGACTACAGATAGCTAGTTAACAGATAAGTCATCAGACCTGTCTTGATCTTTCTGTTTTTTTTTTTTTTTTTTTTTTTTAGCTTTGGGGATTGGGTATAGGATATCCAGGTGCTGTGCAAAGTAAAAAGATGAGATGAAAAATATGACAACTGAGAATAGAATCCATTTAGAGGCATGGAAAAAAAAAACCCAGCAGAAAAGAATGCAAACCACAAATCCTTCAGTTAATCAGAGGAGATAAAATTCTACAGTTACAATGAGGTGATGGGGATATTGTACCTGATGGTGGTGGGGACGTTGTACCTGGGGAAGGCCAGAACATTCGCGATGGGAAAAGTGCATGGACAAGCATTGGCCTCCTTTCCCTCCTCATCCTTCTTCATCCTCATCTCTCCACCTTTATTTCCTGGCTCTCTTGGGGTTCACATTTTATTTCAGAGTATTTTTAACCATACCTCCTTAAATGCCAGATCTGTAGTCCCGTGTCTAGAGGCAGTGCTCTCGTAACCTAGCAACCAGTGTATGTTATACTGCCCTCACTTGTTTCATTAGCCTGAAAATGCGAAGATCAAGCAAATGGACACACAATGTACAAAAGGGATCAAGTTTGTATGCAAAGTCAGTCTGTGTGATGATCCAGTAATGGGACTGCAGAACAGTGCTATTTTGTGCCAATGCACCCAAAATAAAGGC
This sequence comes from Oryctolagus cuniculus, assembly GCF_051225735.1. Classification (NCBI taxonomy): domain Eukaryota; kingdom Metazoa; phylum Chordata; class Mammalia; order Lagomorpha; family Leporidae; genus Oryctolagus; species Oryctolagus cuniculus. The sequence goes on along the minus strand of NC_142882.1, from coordinate 64,156,962 downwards.
CTCCTTGCAGGAGAGAAAGACAGAGAAAGGCAAAGACAGAGAGAGAGAGGAGGAGGAGAAGAGGAGGGACACAGCCAGAGAGAAGCTGTCTGCCCTCGTTAGGGGCCTAGACCCATTGGCTCATAAGCATGGCCTCCCTTTTGGAACTTCTGTTGTTCTTGCTAAATAACAGGAAGCAGAGTAGAAATTTTGGATTTTTGACCAGGCAGTAATTCTTAATTTGTCTGACTAAGTAGGAAGTTGGCATATGGAGAAAAACAAATTTCAGAGGGAAAAATAGAGCAACAATGACATTTATTCTGCAGCATCTTATTATCCAATCTACACAGAGGTTGAGTGGATGAGCTAGCTCTCTAAAGAAACAGAAAGACATTCCACTGAGACGCCTGTGGGTGTCAGGGACCAGCACAGTCTGGAACTCTCGGGCGTTGGGGAAGTATGAGAGTGGGGCTTAGCTGCCCTTCCCTGGGCCACTTGTCATTCTTCTTGTACATTCTGTGCAGTCGGGACATTTCCCTGAAGAAATGTTCTTTCCGCTATTTTTCTCCTCTTTGTTTTTTGAGGAGCTGGCATTAGTTTTGTTTGTCTGAGACTTTGTTACCTTGAAATTTAGAATACTTATTCTCAAGTGCTGGGTAGTCTATGGAAGTTGGGCTGTGATGACTCTAACTTCATTGTGTGTCAGAGTTACTTGGGAACACAGTGGAGAGGCAACGTCCCAGGCTGCTGGTTCAGTGGCCATGGAGGGGGAAGCCCTAGAGATCTGCTTTTGAGTTCAGACCCTTGGTGACTCTCAAGTGCAAGGTCTGGAGCTCTTAGGAGAAATGGAGGATTAAAGACTGCTTTCCCAGAAAGGGGCATGGAGCAGTTGCCTGGTGCTATGAGCTGATGGACACATTTCTCCTTTCTATAGAGTCTCCCTTGTCCTTTGAAGCGGAGAGAATGTGGGCTTATTATTTTTTTTCATTCCTTCCCCACATACTTCTATGTGTCATTTGATGATGCTCTCTGTCAAGCCTGAGGAAGTCAGCTCTGCCTCGTATGAATGCTATTTGGATTGTTCCTGTTGAGACTGGCTCCCTGAGTGTTACTAACATAACCTGTGGATCAGGCCAAGCTAAGTCTATGGCTAGACGCACTGCAATGCTTGGCAGTGTCTGAGGGGCAGAGGTCTATCAGTCAAGGTTCAGCTAGAGATGTAGAACCAACAGGAGACACATAATTAGAGATTTATTGCAAGGAATCGCCTAATGTGATTTTTGGGGCTGGCTGAGCAAGTCTAAAATGCATAGGATGGGCTAGGACTCAGGGAGTAGTGACTGAATCTGCATCCACACTAGAAAATTATTCCTTTATGGGGCTGTCGCTGTGGGGCTGCGGGTTAATGCCCTGGCCTGAAGCACCAGCATCTCATGGGTGCCGGTTTGAGACCCAGCTGCTCCACTTCTGATACAGTTCTCTGCTATGGCCTGGGAAAGCAGTAGAAGATGGTCCAAGTCCTTGGGCCCCTTCCCCCATGTGGGAGACCCAGAAGAAGCTCCTGGCTTTGGATCTGTGCAGCTCTGGCCATTGTGGCCAACTGGGGAGTGAACCAGTGGGTGGAAGACCTCTCTCTCTCTCTCTCTCTCTCTCTCTCTCTCTCTCTCTCTCTCTGCATAACTCTGACTTTCAGATAAAATAAATAAATCTTAAAAAAAAGAAAATTATTCCTCTATGAGGAACTCTGAGTTCTGTTCTTAAGTGCTTTCAATCCATTGAATCATCTCTACCTGGATTATGTGCGTTAATATCCCTTATTAAAGTCAACTGATTATGGATTTTAATCGTTTCTGCAAAATACCTTCACAGCAATATCCAGATTACTATTCAATTGAATATCTGTGGACAACAGGTTGGTCAAACTGACTCATTTAAAATAACAAACAAAAAAAGACCATCTCAGAAGGTGAGGCTCGAATTTATGGAGCACTGGAAGTTTGATTTAGGCTGGCCTTTCAAAGCATGTATGGGCCACAAAATGTCAGTCCAGCATTGGTGAGAACAGCAGAGAGTTTCGAGGCTGGGGATATAACGAGTCTTAGCTTGAAGACAATTGATGTTTTCTACTTGAGGGTTTCTGGGTCTCCCAGGAAGATCCTGTAATAAGCACCCGTGCCATCGGCATGGAGGCTCCTGGCAGAACACACTTGTGCTAAGGAAGGAGGAAGAGCAGAAAGTGCAATTCTTGTAGATAGGAAGGTTTGAGTTCTCAGAGCCCAGCTCGTCAGGGAGGGCAGTGAGGTAGACGGTTTCTGTTCTCCGTCGGGGGCTCTGGACTTTTTCTACTGAAGCAGAGCATGCTGCTCTTGTTCCCAAAGCATGAGCTTCACGATTCTCCTTATCATCTCTGGATATACATGGGCACTGTATTGCCAGACTGGCTCTTCCTGAGACAGGAAGTGCGCGCTAACAAAAACCTGAATCCGAGCTGTAATTCCACACCACTTACTCTTGCCCCTCCCTCTTTTGCAATGACTAAATGTCATTCCACCTTTCTCCTGTCCGGGATTCCCATGCTTCTCTCTTCCAGGCTCCCAGCGACCACACAGGCCTGTGCTGTGGTCCCTGAGGTTGTCTCGACTTTTCATGTCACAGAGCTGTGAGATGCACTGATCCCTCCTCTCTCCTGGGAAAACCTGCTGATGCTGAGGGTGCTCATGAATGTCACCGCCATAGAAAGCCTTCGCTGCACACCCTGTCCTCCTTCCCCTCCTGTCACATCTCTATGCAGATGCAGTGTTACCCGCTGTGCCCACCACTGTTTCATGGGGGCAGATACAATAATCGTCAGTTTCTCTCTCTTCCAAATTCCCAGAGGACAGGGAGGGGTCTTCTTTAATTTTGTTTGTGCCCCAGTATCTCACTATGCTTGGCATAGAGTATGTTTGCCTGTTTATTTCATAAATGTTTACTGGGGGGTTGGTGCTGCGGCTCACTAGGCTAATCCTCCGCCTGCGGCGCCGGCACACCGGGTTCTAGTCCCGGTCGGGGCACCGGATTCTGTCCTGGTTGCTCCTCTTCCAATCCAGCTCTCTGCTGTGGCCTGGAAAGGCAGTGGAGGATGGCCCAGGTCCTTGGGCCCTGCACCCGCATGGGAGACCAGGAGGAAGCACCTGGCTCCTGGCTTTGGATCTGTGCAGCACGCCGGCCACAATGCGCCGACCGTAGCAGCCATTTGGGGGGTGAACCTATGGAAAAGGAAGACTCTCTCTCTCTCTCTCATTGTCTAACTCTGCCTGTAAAAAAAAAATGTTTACTGGGTGTTGAACACGTCCTAGGCTTACACAAGTTCACTGCTTTAGATGGGAATGATAGAGCAGTGATAAATAAGTCAAATCACACACACACACACACACACACACACACACTCGTGCACGCTGACTGCCCGTGCTGTCTGCTTGGAGGACTGCATCCAAGAAGGGTCCTCTGCCACGCAGGGTGGAGAACCAAGTGGACAGAACCAAGAGTGAGTGAGGTGGCACCCTCTAGTGTGAAGCTGGCTGTAAGGCAGGGTTCCTGTGGAACCTTCTCATTTGCTTAGAGAAGAGGCATTCTCTGCTGTTTGTTATTCTGCCTGGTGTGTGCTGTTGTCACAGAGTGACATGCATTGCATGATTGCTTTTATTTATTGGATTACATACAGGGAGTAGTGATTGAACTCATAACGCTGCAGCAGTGGACATTTTGGATGTTGTTTTTGTGTTTAACATTAAGCAGCTAATTCTTTTTTTTTGGGGGGGGGGCGGGGGTTGCTTTTGCTATGTGCCTGGCATTGTTCTAACACTTTAAATGCATCACTTAGGTTTCAGAATGACTTTAGATAACAGGCAGTCTCCTTTATTTTCCACTTGAGGGAGCTGGGACAGGGGACAGCCATTCCACTTTTGCCAGGATCCCTGGCTAAGAAGGGAAACAGGCATCCAGTCCAGGAAGTTCCATTGCTCTTCAGTGAGGCGGCACCTGCCTGGATGGAATTTATGAAAGTACAGCAATGGAAAGGCTGTTCTCTTGTTAAGTTTACATTCCAAGTTCAGCCTTCCTTAGAGAGCGCAGGTGTCATCAGCACGTGGTGGTGAAAGAGTTGGGATTCTGCTGGTTTTCCTTTCAGAACGCGGTTGTGGCCTTTCCCTCTGAGTTTCATACACCTTTTTATTGGGACCTGGAGCTTTTTAGTGAGATTTAAGTAATCCTTCTGTGCATCTCCTTTTATTCCGAAATACAAAACACTGATGAAAAATATGGTTGAGAGAGAAGTAAATGAACTGCTGGTCTGAGAAAACACAAGCAGAAGTGCTGGGCGTGACTTCCCGGGAACAGCAAGAATTGCTGCCGTATCTTGAGCCAGTTCTACGCCAGGCAGTGCTCATGTGTCACCTCTTGTTCTTACTTCCTCTCCTTAAGCTCTAGGGGAGAGGGAGTACAAGTTAGAGTGGTTAAGTCGCTTGCTGTGGAGTCCACACAACCCATGAGAGGCAGAGCAGGACTTTGAACCCGGCTCAGCCTATCAGTGGTTTTAATACTGCTTAAATGTTAAACAGGCTACCCTTAGACCCTTTTCCCCAAAGCAGTCTTGTGTAGATTCCAGAAAGTAAGGGGTCAGTATAACAGGAATCCACTTGGAATCCTGGGGGGCCACTGTCTGATTTCATCACAGTCCTGCTCCCAACCCAGCACCTCTGGGACTCTGCAGAGCATTTGTCTACATCATTGTCACTTCTTTCACTCATCCCTCCAAGGGTAAATGCATGGTCTGAGTCTTCTCACCTCCTGCAGGCTGATTATAGCATGGCCTGGTGTCATGTGGCTTGGGTCTTGTCTATGATGTTGGGCAAAGAACTGCTTCATGACTTTTATTTCTTAATTATAAAGTTTATTTATGTTTATTTGAGAGAGAGGAGAAGGAGGGAGGGAGGGAGGGAGAGAGAAAGAAAGAGAGAGAAGGAGGAAGAGAGAGGGAGATGGATGCCCACAATAGACAGGACTGGGCCAGACTGAAGCCAGGAGCCCAGAACTCCATCCAGGTCTCCCATGTGGATGGCAGGAACCCAAGTATTTAAGGTGTCATCTGCAGTCTTTTAGGGTACACATTAGCTAGAGTGGAATCTGGAAGCAGAGCCAGAACTCAAACCCAGGTACTCTAGTATGTGATGGGATGTCCTAAGTGGTACTTAATCCACTGCACCACAATAGCTGCCCCAGTTTCTTTCTTTTTTTTTTCAAATGGGCAAAGTTTGGGGCTTGGGCTGTGGTATAGTGGGTAAAGCCACCATCTGCAGTGCTGGCATCCATATGGGTGCCAGTTGGAATCCTGGTGACTTCACTTCCAATCCAGCTCTCTGCTATTGCCTGGAAAAGCAGTTGAAGATGGCCCAAGTCCTTGGGCCCCTGCACCATCGTGGGAGATCCAGAGGAAGCTCCAGGCTCCTGGCTTTGGATCAACCCAGCTCTGGTTATTGTGGCCATTTGGAGAGTGAACCAGCAGATGAAAGACCTCTCTCTCACTGTCTGCCTCTGCCTCTCTGTAACTCTACCTTTCAAATAAACACATCTTTTAAAAAATAAATGGGCAAAGTTATTGTTGTGGTTAAATAACCATTAAAACTCCAAACCCTTGGCCTAATGCCTTTCAATAGATGTTAGTTTATTACTATTGTTAGGAATGCCTTATTCCCTGTTCAGATTTCCAGGAAGGGAGATTAAGTATCTCTTCCCTATTAGATTGGAACATCTAGGAAAGTAAACTTATCCTTTTGCCCTCTTGAAAAGGAACCTGCACAGGTCTGCCTATCTGAGGGTTCAGGTAGAATGCCTGCTGGGTTCTACTCTGAGCTTTGTTCTCCACAGCCATTAATCATGCTGGTATTTTAGTTCTCCTGACTTTTCTTTTAGTTCCTCTGACTCTGGTTCTCTCAATCCGTTCAGAAGCTGAGCAGGGAAGGAAGGCCATCTGTGTGTGGCTTCTTTAAGACTCTGTCACTAGCATTTGCTGTCTTCCTCCTCAGTTCCCATAGAATCATAGAACTAGGGTGGAAAACAGAGTTTGAAAATGACTTGAATTCATCTTGCATCCAAGCCCACCTGCCAAGTGGCCATTTAGCACACATGCATGTGTCTGGTAATGAGGCGCTGGCCCTCCCCAGAGGTGGCCCAGGACGTCCAGCGGCACTGAATTGCTGTATTGCACATGTAGGGTTCCTGTGCAGTCGTGCTGGGCTTTCAGGCTACCCTGTACTCCATGTGAAACGTTCAGATCTCCTTTCCTGCAGGAGGAAGTACTGACCTGAAGCCAGCTTCCATTCAGGAAGTTCTCTTAGAGAGTTCGTTGAGCAGTAAGTAGTCAGCATTGGCCGAGGGAACAAGCCATCCCTATGTCTGGTGTCTAACTGAGAAATCTCCCAGCACCTCTGTGTGCGCTGCACCTTGGCTTAACGCAAATGATGCAGGACAGGGACCCGCAAGCACCATTAACCTTCAGACCTCATGGCTCCAGGCAGGGGATGTGACCACAGTAAGTCCTAGTCTCCCCAGAAACTGAATGTGGCTCATATTCTGGTGGAAGAAAGTAAAACTGCCAGTGAAATTCTACCATCAGTGTCCTAGATGCCATGTGACAGCTTCAAAACACTCAGCTCAGATACACCTGCCAGGTAAAGACAGACTGATTTGGGATCTGCTCACTTATGCTGTTTGTTCTCAATTTCGATATAACATGCAAAAGGAACTAGCAAATGTTAAGAAACCAAAATCTTCAATAACTAAAAAAAAAAAGCTTTATTGAGGTATAGTTCACACACCCCAAAATTCACCTTTTAACAGTGTTTAGTTTGGGGTTTTTAGGACAAGAGAATTTCAAAAAGTTCATGGAAACTGAAAGATCAGTTAATTTGGGTGCAAAAGAATTTTGAAATTCATGCATTTAAGTTGTCTTCAATAAGTTTGTGGAAAAATATATATTATAAAAATACTATCCATGGATTTTTAAAAAAGTTATGCATCAAAGTAAAATCATTTTTAATTATATTATTTCACAAATTGTTGAATGTAGCCTTTTATATTCATGGATTGTATAGCCATAACCTCAATTATTGAGGAATATTTCCATCACCACAAATAGAAACTCTGCCTATTAGCAATTACGCTCTATTCCTGTCTGTCCAATGCTTGGCAATCACTAGCCTGCTTTCTATTTCTATGGAATTGCATATTCTGGGAATTTCACACAGGTGTAATAATACAATATGTGGTCTTTGGGGTTTTGCTTTTTTCACTTAGTTTAATGTTTTTGAGGTTAATCCTTTTCATAGCATGCATCAAAATGATATGCTGGTTTTTATGACCTGATAAGTTTCCTTTGATTAGATATGCCACACTTTGTTTATCCATTCATCAGTTGATGGGCGTGTGGGTTGTGTTTACTTTTTGATTATTACAAATAATGTTTCTCTGAATATTAGTGCACAAGCTTTTGTGTACAGGTATGGTTTCAGTTATCTTGGATATATATGCAGAAGTTGAATTGCTAGGTCCTGTGCCATTCATAGTCCTTTATAGTTTATTTTTTGTTTTCTCTTCTTGGGCCCCATATTTTTTTTGACAGGCAGAGTGGACAGTGAGAGAGAGAGAGACAGAGAGAAAGGTCTTCCTTTGCCGTTGGTTCACCCTCCAATGGCTGCCGCGGCCGGCGCACCCCGCTGATCCGATGGCAGGAGCCAGGTGCTTCCTCCTGGTCTCCCATGGGGTGCAAGCACTTGGGCCATCCTCCACTGTACTCCCTGGCCACAGCAGAGAGCTGGACTGGAAGAGGGGCAACCGGGACAGAATTCGGTGCCCCGACCGGGACTAGAACCCGGTGTGTGGGCGCCGCAAGGCAGAGGATTAGCCTAGTGAGCCGCGGCGCCGGCAGGCCCCATATTCTTATACTGTGGGTTTACTTTCACTTCCTCTGGCTGAATGTTGTCTGAGACTTTAAGTTATTACATCTGGGACTCAGCTTAAAAGTCTTCATTGAAATAATTAAAAATTAATCAAGTGAGAATAAAATGAATCATAAGAATACTCATTATACAGAGTCAATACTAGATTATATTTGCATTTGTCCTTTTCCTTACCAAGGTCCTACTTGAATATTTACAAAGTTTTTTTCTTTTCCAGAATCGAAATGAGATAAAGAATGGCACCATCCTTCGATTAACCACATCTCCAGTAAGTTGGTCTTAGCTTATCACCGCCCAGTATACTCTTTTTTTTGTCCAGTTCTACTCTGATTATGGGGAATTGACTTTTGAGGGTGACTTTACTGTAAAACAAGGTCTCTGGAATGTCCTTCCATGGAGTTTCTGCATTAGCAGGAAGGCCCCTCCTTAGACTTCCCACCACAGAGGATAAAGGCTCTCTTCCAGGTTAAGATCAAGTAAGTCAAATGGGAAGCCTTGAAGATTTGCATTTGGTGGTCAGCTCAATTTTCATATTGTGGATGGGATAACTCAGCTGGATTTGCTGATTTTACCCACTGCCCTCACAGCTACCTTCCACCATCAGAACAAATTCGGACAATAAGCAAAGGAAGCAAACCAATGTTTGCCTATTATTTCCTCTCAGTGTGCATGTGTGTTAGTGTGTGTGTGAGTGTGTGTGTGTGTGTGTGTGAGAGAGAGAGAGAGAGAGAGGAATAAGTGATTAGCATTTGCTAGGTTTGTTCAATTATTATCACAATTCATAAAAATACAGTTTAAGTACTTTTGGACCCTGACCCTGATTCATTGACTACTTCTAGATAAAACACTTTAAAGTATTCTGAATAAAATGTGCTAAACAAGACACAGTATATTTAGATTATTGTAGACTGATTGTTGCTTATCTTGGTCTTCCTTCCTTGCTTTGATACTTTGGGTAGTACATTAGCATATTTCATCTAAATTATTTCACAGTGCATTTTATTGCCATCCTAAAAAATAATCTGCACAAAATACACCAAGTGTTACTATTTTCACTCTGCATATGTGATGAAAACTGTGTCTAACTATCATTTTCAGTTTTTACTGAAGCCATGTGGTGGGCTAAAAATAAATTTAAAAATCGAGAAAGGCATCTGGCTAAAATTAAACTGTGGGTACTATCTACCACAAATTCTTCTTGTTGAAAATTACATGAGAGAGTCTGAAAAACGCTTTAACGTTTTACCCAATAACGCCTTGAACCTGAGCTCAGTGATGAGCCACAGCATGCAGCTGGAGCTGGCTGGTTGGCTAAGCTGTGTTTCGATGCCGTCTTTGTCACTTAGTGGCAGTTAAAGTCTCTACTCATTTTTCAGGGGCTCCGTGATGAGCTGAGATGTTTCTGTCTGACTTCCCATTGATCTTCTGATTTGGGCTAACATAAATGGAAGTTAATTTGATCTTGGAAAACCAATGTTTGATTTGGTTTTGGTCTTTCTATTTATCCTGCTAAAAGTACTTGTCTGCTTGCTGGCAAAAAAGGGCACACCTTGTCTTCTATTTCATCTTAAAATCAAGGAGGCTGAGCTTTTTATCTAAGCTTTCTCTAAGCCAAAGGATGAGTCCTCTTTTTAATTGTCATGAATTCATGAACTGAATTTCCCCAATCCATGTCACTCTTTGAAAGAAGGTTAGGTGCTGGGCAGGATGAAGCTTTTCAGCATCCTGAAGGTGAGCATACTAATACCATGGGATACTTATTGTTGCCAAGGACCATGAGCTCTGTGTTCCTCAGATAATGATCCTTGCATTCCCAGCTCAGTGAATAGAAAGATATGAAAGCCAGTATACAGGCAGCGATGCAACGAGGGTGTCCATCTACAACAGACTGATTGACCTTTTCTAGTGCGGTGGCCTGAAACCCAGATCAGTTGTGGAACTGTAAAAATGTCCTTGGAGGGAGGGTGGACCACAGTGTCTGGAAGTGGGACCCAGGAAGCCAAATTCTAAGGAATCACTTTGTGAGTTGTCTAAAGCAAGGCCTGGCATTGAGCACTGCTCTGTAAACCAGATATTTAGAATATGTAATCTCCAATTGTGGCTAATAGATTTTAAAATTTTTTTGTGTGCATTTAAAAAAGATAGTTTGCAAATGCTTTAAAAAAACTTTTCTCAGCCCGCGCCACAGCTCACTAGGCTAATCCTCCGCCTTGCAGATAAGTACCTGGCTCCTGCCATCGGATCAGCGCAGTGCGCCGGCCGCAGCGCGCCAGCTGCGGCGGCCATTGGAGGGTGAACCAACGGCAAAGGAAGACCTTTCTCTGTGTCTCTCTCTCTCTCTCACTGTCCACTCTGCCTGTCCAAAAAAACAAAAAAAAAAAAAAACAAAAAAAAAACTTTTCTCTATGAAATTTGTTGGGAAGCACTGAGGTATAAAGAACCCAGCAGCTACTGTTAGATGAGATTTTTTTTTTTTTAGGATTTATTTATTTGAAAGGCAGGGCTACAGAGAAGCAGACACAGAGAAAGAGGGGGGTCTTCCATCCGCTGGTTCACTCTTCAAATGGCTTCAATGGCTGGCGCTGAGCCAGTCTGAAGCCAGGAGCCTGGAGCTTCTTCCAAGTCTCCCACATGGGTGCAGGGGCCCCTGGACTTGGGCCATCCCCTTCTGCTTTCCCAGGCCATAGCAGAGAGCTGGATCTGAAGTGGACCAGCACCCATACGGAATGCCGGCACTGCAGGCCACAGCTTTACCTGCCACACCACAGTGCCTGCCCCTAGATGAGCTTTTAATGTCCCTTCTTCTACCTCAGTTGAACTGTCCGCACAGCCAGATAAGAACTCAGACTTCCCAGGTGTGTCCGCACAGACACACACACACACATGCATATGCAATACCTAGAATGTACTCTCATTTTAGGTATTGTTTAGCTGTGCAGAGTTCTACCTCCACTGTGTCAAATGTGGTCCTTTTGGTGATTGACAGATTTGTTTTCTGTCTTCTTTTATCACAGAACAATCCTTTCTGAATTTTTCCCAGTGAAATAGGGCATTGCTATGGGAAGATCTACACAAAGAGTCTGCATTGTTTTTCCTATTTGCACATGGCTTGAAGCCCTTGGCTGCACCATCTACATCTTGAGGCCGACTCTCTATAGGCCATGGAAGTGCGTTTCTTTCTGGTGTTGCACCTCCAGCCTGTCCCACAGCATCACAGAAACCACCAGGAACAGGTGCATAGGATATGTGCATATGTGTGTCAGCTTCAGAGCAGGGACTGGGGAGCCTCTCAGGGTGCAGCTGAGTGATGCCTGCCTCTCTCTGCCATGATAGTAATCCTTTCGGAAACTGACTCGGACATCACACATTGCATGGAGTGTATTTTAAAATAAGTTTGGCTACTGCTCCCATCAGAAGTTTCGGTTGTCAGACCATTGATTTTTCTTTCTTGAATTTTTTTTAACTTATAGAGAATATATTTGTATCCTGGATTGAGGAAGAATCTCTCTAAGTAGGACACAAAACCTGGAAAACACAGAGGAAAGGATGGAGAAATAGGACTACCAAAAACAGCCCCACAAAAATCTTTGTTTGGAAAGAATTCTAGAAGCCAAGTCAAAAATAGAACATTAGAAAAAAATATTTGGAAGCTTGCATGTTAGAGAGCTACTTCATTAATTATGGGAACTGTTGGGAATGGATAAAGAAATTGCTCCAAGAGAAAAGTGTCCAAAAGGCATAAAAAAGGAAAACAAAGGAAGATCAATATATGGCTGAAAGTAGAAACCCATCTCTTTCTTCAGAGATGAAAATGTGTACTCATAAATCATCAAGGTGGGAGGAAAGGGAGCTTTGGTAGTCTCCATGCAGGAAATATTTTTAAAAACACTTATTTATCTATTTGAAAGGCTTAATTACACAGAGAGACCTTCCATCTGCTGGTTCACTCTATAGTTGGCCTCAATGGCCAGGACTAAGCTAGGCCAAAGCCAGGAGCTTCGTCTGGGTCTCCCACATGGGTGGCAGGGACCCAAGTACTTGGGCCATCTTCTGCTGCTTTTCCAGGCACATTAGCAGGGAGTTGGATTGGAAGTGGAGTGGCTGGGACATGAGTTGTCACTCATATGCAGCAGCTTAACCAATGGCACCACAATGCTGGCCCCTATGCAGGGCAATTTAACTGTATCTATCGAAGTTTAAAATTACATACAGCTTTGTTTTGACAATTCCATTTCTGGGGATTTATTCAATAAATAGAGTCACAAAACTTCTGCAGGACATGCGTAGAAATACACCACATGGCCATCCACATCCAAACATAGCCATGTGCGTCTTTGTTTTTGGTGATTAAGAATTGGAAACCTGCTACATAGCTATCAGATGGAACTGGGTGAATGCTGTAGGCAATGCAGCTATTAGTCCACGTGTGGCATGTGCTTCTGCAGAGGTATCTGAAGCAGGTCATTACGTGTACACACAGGTTGCCCAACGCTGTATATCGAATGATGTGGGTGATGTATATGGGAAGGAGCTATAGGTACGCTGATAAAAGGATAAAACTGTTTCTTAAAGCATACCGCAAGACAATGTTAACGTTGTACTAACCTCATTTTTATTTTATAGTTTCTCAAAATTCATATGTGTATATATATATATTCTATCTTTTGTGCTGTATTAGTTGTCATAAAACAAATATACAATTAAGTATGATGAGTGCCTGCTGTATACAAGAGTGGAATCACAATGTCCTTGCTAAGCATGTTTCGGTGATTAAACTGTGAGATTTCGAAGGAGCCCTTCCCTATAGGACAGTCCTCCTAGTGGAAACCGAAACTGCTCATCCAGTACCAGTGCTGCCTCGTCAGCTCTAAGCGTCATCTTCCTGTTCTGATTTCTCCTGTTTAGGGAGTCAGAAGAATTCTCTAGGTCAGAGGGCCTGCCGTAGTCATTTTGTGACTAGTTTCTCTGGTGATAAGAATAAAGTGGGTATCGTCTCAGTCCCTCTGCGGCCTTGGGTTATCAGAGATTCTCAACCGCAACTATTTACTCTTTTCCAGTTTTTCTCCACTGGTTTGAGAAGCTAAAAGAGAGTAGTGAAATGTCTCAGATTTTTATTTCTTCCCATTGTTCCAGGAGACCTAACAGTGGAGATGAACCAGGGGCGACTTGTAGGCAGCATGATTATAGGATCACTGGGGTCCTGGCCCTTGGCTGCTCCTGGTGAGGAAAGCTTGGCCCCAGCAGCAGGTGAAGGTGACTTGGGCAGCTTGGCTTGTAGGATGCAGAGTGTTGGAAGGAGTTTTTGCAGGGTGAGTCCCCCGGGTCCCCTGGTGTCAGGCTTCTTCGGGTGGGCTGCCAGGGTGCTCCTGGTGTTTTGGCCAGATAGACAGTGTGCCGTTTTCTAGCGTAGAAGGTTTGGGATGGGCTAGGAAGAGTTTGAGATGCACATTGTGTATCCATGAGGGTCAGTCAACTAGCGATTAGGTACGTGTGTGCTATTAAGTACTCTACAGGTGGGCCGAGCACCTCCACGTGAATGGCATTGAAAGCTGTGTGGGGTGGAGGGTTACTGCAGGAAAGGTAACAGCCCAGCCCAGAGCCTGGGGACACTCACGATAAGGAGGAACCTCTAGAGGAATTGATACACCTTGCAGGTACTTGCTGTATTGGGCTGGGCACACAGGCTGTGGGGAGACAGTGGAGGCAGCAACTATGGAGCCATTCCCTTTTCCAGAACTTTTGCTGAGAATGGGGGCAGTGAAACAAGGGGTAGTAGGGGGGAATTGAGTCAGTGGATGTTTCTACGTTTTTGTTTATTAGGATGGGAGATACAGGACACTTTTGCTGCTGGAAGTGGTCCGTTACAGAGAGAAAAGAATGATGCAGAAGGGGGATAATTTTGAAGACGAGCCCCTGTGAAGACAGGGGGAGAAGGCAGGGAAGGATGCATCTCTGAGAGGAAGCCACACACAGGACGGATGCACAGGGTTAGGAGGAAGCAGAGCGTGGAGGGGGCGCTGCCCAGGCGCTGCTCTTGGAAGCAGGAAGATGCAGGAACTCCCAGATGATGGCTTTGATTTCCTCAATAAAGTAGAGGGAAGGAGCGCTGGCAGGGCTGGCAGTGTTTAGGGAGAGAAGAATGGGCGCACAGGAGCCATTTTGGAGGGATATAGTAAATGATATGGGGAGGTGTGAGCTGCTGGGCCATGTTGAGAGCACATTTGGAACTATCTGTGAGCCTAAGGGTTTCCTAGACTACTTTGTAATTGTCCTCATGGACTCACACTTCCGTTGGAAGTTTCTGGGGAGTGATTTAATAGAACATTCAAGAACAGGGATGATAACCTCACACACACACACACACACACACACACACAGGTACCCCATCCTGTGCCAGCGCTGGGCTCTCACGGCTGTCTCCTTCCAATCCTCAGCCCAGAACCTTTCCCTCCAGCATGCGAGATGGCTACATCCAGCTGCTTGAGTGACCACAGTGAAACTTCTTCTCTATCCTTAAAACAATACCAGGACATAGAACTTCCTCTCTGGTGCAGTCACCCAACTGCCGGATTCTTTTCTTTTGTACTGATTGCTTGACAAATCAGAACTAAGCCTCTTATTTTTGTAATAACGTGGATAGTATATAGTACAGCATCATTATAGAAAATTCAAAACCTGAAGCTTGAGACAATTAATATTCTATAGACTGTTAGAATTTGTCAATAACCACGAGTCATACCTTGATTTTGTCAGTTCTGTGCAGTTATATGAGTTTATGTGTACATCTATGAGTGCATATGTTCATTGGTTCAGTTATTTAGTGAAATACTTCTTCAGCTCTTGGCAATTGCCAGGCATGGCTCTAGATGCTAGAATAGAAAACAGTGATGGGCAAGTCTGAACAGTTTCGTGTCCTTCTGGGGTTTATATTTTTGAGGATACACACACCCTCCTTCCTCTGCTCCCACTCCTGGACATTGCTCTGCACACCCCATCATGAGGATGTGGCTGTATGACCTTACAGTCCCTAAAAGTTTTATTTTTTGCTCCATGTCATCCAGTATTCCACCCTGTGTCATGAGTATTTCACCACTGCCCTGTTGATGAACATGAGCCTCCAGTGTTTTACTATGAATAGTGTGTGTGTATATATATATATATATATTTGACAGGCAGAGTGGACAGTGAGAGAGAGAGAGACAGAGAGAAAGGTCTTCCTTTGCCGTTGGTTCACCCTCCAGTGGCCCCTGCGGCCGGCGCACTGTGGCCGGCGCATCGCGCTGATCTGAAGGCAGGAGCCAGGTGCCTCTCCTGGTCTCCCATGGGGTGCAGGGCCCAAGCCCTTGGGCCATCCTCCACTGCACTCCCTGGCCACAGCAGAGAGCTGGCCTGGAAGAGGGGCAACCAGGACAGAATCCGGCGCCCGGACTGGAACTAGAACCCGGCGTGCTGGCACCGCAAGGCGGAGGATTAGCCTAGTGAGCCGCGGCGCCGGCTTGACTATGAATAGTATTTTAAGGGCCCCACATCTGTCTGAGATACTAAAATGTGTTCTTTCGCGGAAGCACATCATCACCCGCGACACCTCCAGCTCTGAGGAGCACTTGCTCTGTCACGTCTCCACCCTCTCTCGCTCCCGCTTGCCACCAGCCCAGCCGTGCTGTCCTCCTCTGTCCCTGCAGACACCCCAGGTGTGTCCCAGCTGATGGGCCTTTGCACCTCACCATCCCTGCTGCCCAGGGTGCTCCTCTCCCTTCTGGTCCATCTCATCGCTCTGTGAGTGCTGCTGCCTTCAGGTGCTTGTCCCTGCCGACCACCCCATCGAGACGAGCCGCCAGCCACTCGGTCACCTCCCTCTGTTTCGGGTGTTGCTGTAACATGTGCCAATACTATATTTCATTTTTCATTTTTTTGAATTACCCACTTCCCACTATAAGATCTGGAAGCCCCAGGAGGGCAAGAACATTAGCTGTCTTGTCATCAGTGAGGAGTCTGAGGGTTTGAAAGGGGCGTTGTTCTCCAGTGCAGAATTATAAAGACGGGCCCAAGTGGCGTCAAAGGATAAGTAAAATGCCAAGTGACTTGTAATAATGGATACCGAAAAAGTGAATTTTCCTTACAAAATCCAATATTTTAATAAAAATTATAATTTTTGTGATAATTTTATATGCATATTTTTTAGAAATTAGAGAAGATAAAGAAAATACATGTTACTATCTGTTCCAGTTCCCACTGGAAAAATACAACATTAACAGTGTCCCACCAGCTTGACATAGTCTTTTGGAGGCCACATCTGCTGAGTCCCCTCCCTGGTAGACTCATACTGAGAATCCGTGGCCAACCGAGAAACGGTCTCCTGCTGTGGGTCTTAGGGAAGCTTAAATCACATTTTTAAGAACAGTGGGTTCCTTAGAACATGGTACCCAAGGGAAGAAGAGCACCATGAACATAGACACATTGTTCTCAGGCACAGGGGCCAATACAGGAGCAAGGTGTATAGTTCTGCAGGAACCTCTTAGGTTTGACACAACTTGGGGGAGCCTTCACTGCTGGTGGGAGTAACGCCAGCAAGTCAAGGTATTGCGTTGCTGTCCTGTTGCGGGACTGTCTTGGTGAAATAGTTTCAATATCCATAGTTTCAGGAATTTGGGATTTGGTTGTGTTAGTACTGTTCGGTCTCAACTCCTCTGCTTCATACGCTTGTCGTTTTCAGGTTTGTATTGTCTACCTTTCTTTCCCTTAAGTTTTATTCACTTTTAAGTAGGTAACTAATCAAAGGCATTCTCTTCTCTTTTAAATCCTAGTTATTCGCCTCTAAGTAGGAAGCATATCAAAGGCATACAAGTAACGTAGAAAGCAATATAATAAATTCCATTGACCTAGCTTCTACACTTTTGACTTCTCTTTGTTCCTTAGTTATCCTGAGAAGTACTCGGATTTTAAAGGGCCAGTGGGTTCTCTTTTTGATTAAACCAACGAGGCATCATTGAAAGATGGAATCCGAGCTGCAGGCCCCATCATCGTGGGGGAAATGCAGTTTGCTGAATGATTTAGGGCAGTGGTTTTCAGCATGATTTAGGATCTGGGGGCTTTATCAACAGAACCATATATTTTCAGGGACCCTGTCCTGGGACTTCGGAACCAGGAACTCCAGGAACGGAGCCCAAAGAGCTGTGTTTTCAGAACTCATCCCTATCCTGGCTGTTGTGGCTGGTGCTGCAGTACACACGGGAGTGCACACATCTTTTTTGATCTACTCCTCAACTTTCTTTTGGATATATGCTCAGAAGTGGGAGAGCGGGATGATCTGGTTGACCTATTTCTAGTGTTTGAGGAGTTTCCTTCCTGTTCACCATAATGCTTCTGCTAATAAGGACTGTGTGTGAGAGAATCCCCCTTTCTCTGTATCCTTGCCGGCATTTGTTAGTTTGTTGTTGTTATTGTTTATGATACTAGTCATTCTGACTGAAATGAGAAGATATCTCTTTGTGGTATTGATTTACATTTCTCTGATTAGTGATTTTGAGCATTTTTTAAGCTCTTCTGTGTTGTATATTTGTGGACCAAATTTAAACCCTCTTTTGAGAAAACATCTATTCAGATAATTTACCCATTTTGAAAAAATCAGATTAGTTTTTTTGTCGTTATCACAGTAGCCAAGATACAGTCAATTGAGGTGTTTATGGACAGATGAGTGGATCAAGAAAATGTGATGTATATACACAATGCAATATCCTTTGCCCGTAAAAAGGAATAAAATGCTGTTATTTGTGACAGTGTGGGTAAGCATAGAGGACATTATGTTAGGTGAAATAAGCCAGTTACAGAAAGACAAATAAGATGTTTCCACATAAGTGGAAGCTAAAAATTTTGGTCTCTCAGAAGTAGAGTAGAATAATGGTAACCAGAGGCTGGGGAGGGTGGAGAGAAGAAGGGGTAGAGGAGAAGCAGTGGATGGAGGGATGGACAGAAGGGATTGTGTTCAGCACAATGCACAAGGGTGCAGTTGGAGAAGAGGCAAACAGTAGGGTTCACAGAAACAATTGTATGTTTCAAAATAGTTGTTAGAGATGACTGAGACTGGCCGGCGCCGTGGCTCACTAGGCTAATCCTCCGCCTTGCGGCGCCAGCACACCGGGTTCTAGTCCCGGTCGGGGCGCCGGATTCTGTCCCAGTTGCCCCTCTTCCAGGCCAGCTCTCTGCTGTGGCCAGGGAGTGCAGTGGAGGATGGCCCAAGGGCTTGGGCCCTGCACCCGCATGGGAGACCAGGAGAAGCACCTGGCTCCTGCCTTCGGATCAGCGCGGTGCGCCAGCCGCAGCGTGCCAGCCATGGCGGCCATTGGAGGGTGAACCAACGGCAAAGGAAGATCTTTCTCTCTGTCTCTCTCTCTTGCTGTCTACTCTGCCTGTCAAAAAAATAAAAGTAAATAAATAAATAAAAGAGATGACTGAGACTGATCCCAACACAAAGAAGCAGTAAAAGTTTGAGGGGATGGTTGTGCCAGTTACCCTGATCTGATCACTACACAATATGAATGTGTTTTGAAATATCACTGTGTACCCCATAGTAAGTACAATTATTATGTATCAATTAAAATTTTAAAAGGGAGGAGAAGGAGGGGAAGAAGTCAGCAATTTGAATAACCTGAGACCCACTGTTCAGAGTGAGTGCGTTTTCCAGAGTGGCTGCCCAGGGAAATGCAGTGTGACTTTGGGCAAGTTACTTAACTTCTTTGCTCTTTTTTGTCTGCCCCTGGTTTTCTTCAAATGAAGGTACTGAAAGTACCTGCCTACTAGGACTACTTACAGATTAAATGAATTAATATTTTGTCAATTTTGTCAATTTTTCCATATAAAGTAAATTTTAAAATTGTCACAGGTCATTAAAACTATAGTAGTATATCATCCTTAACAATATGTTTGACAAAGATTTAAAGCAGAGTTAAAAAAAAAAAAAACTGTATTTACCCTAAAACTAATACACAAAGACACTTTTTTTTTTTTTCCGGATTTTATTTTATTTTTATTTTAGCTTCTACACATAAGGGAGAATATGCAATATTTGTCTGTGTCCAGTTTATTTCACTTAATATTACGTCCTTCAGTTGCAACCATTTTGATGCAAATGATAGCGTTTCATTTTTTATGGCTGAATAATATTCCATTATATTGAAGGCAGAATATTGGCTCATAAAAAGTGCTAGGTATTCTTATTACTAGTATTAGCATCTCCAAATGCTATTACTTATTAATAATAATGACGAAGTAATTTTTCAGTACTCATCTTCATAATTTATATAGGAAACAAAGATTTCCTATTTGGAGAAAAGTATGTTTTCCAAATAATTCAAAGTTAACTATTATAGATCAGTATTATATCCGTTTGAAATGTACATTAAATATATCCACATTTGAAATATTCATTTGAATATTTTGAAGCCTGATATGTATCTTAGAATAATTTTACAACAGAAATAAAGTGATTCTCACTCAACCTGCCACTTTCCCATGTTGGAAAAATGGGCATTTCGGATTTGAGTGATTTGAAAATTATTTGTGCACCAGTGAATCAGTAGGGAGGACTCTCAGCCTCCACCTCCTTTGTCCTCCACCTCCTTCTCATTTTATAGAGAAAGGAAGTCTGTCTCTGGTTGTGATTAAGTGGGAGACTAGTACTCTGGCCAAGTGCCGAGAGCATGGGTCTCCCCACCGTGTGTGTTCCTGAAGAATGGCACTCGTTTTCTCTGCAGATGACAGTGAGGGGGAAACCAGCAGTTTTTTTTTTTTTTTTGCTTCCAGCACCTGAGTAGATTCTGGACTGCATTCTGAGTAGAGTCTGGTCTGCATCAGTTTTGCTAATGCCTAGGTGTGTTCTCTGCCTCTACTTTGGAATCCTAGCCCTGTCCTAAAGTCCAGGGGTTACAGATTCCCCACTTGTTTCTAATTACCAATTTGTGTTCGGGAGGGATAACCTTATTGTTGGGGCAAATACTGCATCTTCCCCTTCTCCAAAATAGAATTTCAAAGGAGAAAGCGTGTAGCAGACCAGAATATAACAATGGAAGAGTGCTTCAGTCACTGCTTTTTGAGTTAAATAATAACTGCAGCAGGTGTTTAGAGATTTCTGTTAAGCAAAAACACAGAGAAATTTAATGTTTTATTTTTCTGACTGCTTGCCTCAATTGAGAGGTAAATATGGAAACCTTGACTGAGTGAATGACACATATGGACTATAAATTATTTTCCAGAGGTTCAGGTTTTTTGGTAGTTTCCATTCTTCTCTGTCCTGCATGTGAAAGTCAGGTACAAACGCCTGAAAAAGTCTTATTCCAAGCATGGCTGTTAATCTGGATTTCAAATGATTTTGCTTTTAAGTCACACAGTAAGAAGCCAATGTATATGAAACACGCGTTGTTGAAGATTGAAAGTTACAAGCATCACTGTGTAGTGCAGAGGAGTTCCGGTAGCCCAGCAAGGTGTCTTGGGTGCCTAACAAAGCTTTTGAACGTCACGTGTAGGCAGTTATTTCTCAGAGTATTGACTGGACTGCTGGGTGTGTTGTGTAAATCTGTGTAATTGCTTAACTAAGCAAACAGCCTTTTGTCACTTCTAGATAATAAGAATTTTTAACTAAAAATTAAACTTCTCCCTGTTTTACCCTCCTTTCTCTCACACAACATGTTCAATATCTGGGGCTTTTTTTTTTTTTGGACAGGCAGAGTTAGACAGTTGAGAAAGAGAGACAGACAGAGAGAAAGGTCTTCCTTCCATTGGTTCACCCCTCAAATGGCTGTCATGGGCTGCGCGCTGCGCTGATCCAAAGCCAGGAGCCAGGCGCTTCCTCCTGGTCTCCCATGCAGGTGCAGGGCCCAAGCACTTGGGCCATCCTACACTGCCTTCCCAGGCCACAGCAGAGAGCTGAACTGGAAGAGGAGCAACCGGGACAGAATCCGGTGCCCCGACCGGGACTAGAACCTGTAGTGTTGGCACCGCAGGTGGAGGATTAGCGTAGTGAGCCGTGGCACTGGCCGCCAATATCTGGGGCTTTAATATTCTGTGTTCTTTCTTGACATGGAAGCTTGAGCCCCATCAAATAGTCTTTTAATAAATATTGCTGGCAAAACTGCATATATATATATATATATATAAACTACACACACACACACACATACACAACACCATGGAATTAGATCTCTACCTCCCACTATTTACAAAAATCAACCCAAGGTTGACAAAATACCTAAAATAGGCCTAGGAGCCATGAAATTTCTAGAAGAAAGCATTGGGGAAACACTTCAAGACATTTTTTATAGGTGATGACTTCTTGGCTAAGATCCCAAAAGCACAGGCAATAAAAGCCAAATTAGACAAAGGGGATTGTGTCAAACTCAGAGGCCTCTGCACAGCAAAGGAAACAATTAGCAGGCTGAAGAGACATCTGACAGAATTGGAGAAAGTATCCGAAAGCTACTTATCTGGCAAAGGATTAATATCCAGAATGTATCAGTAACTGAAAAAACTCAAGAACGCAAAAACAGCCAGTCCAGTCAGGAAATGAGCAAAGGACCTGAATAGACAGTTCTCTAAAAAGGAGTTACAAATGGCCAACAACAATATGAAAAGATGTTTCAGTATCACTATCCATCAGGGAAATGCAAATCAAACCACAATGAGATTATCGCCTCACCCCTGTCAGTATGGCTTTTATCAAAGATAGAGAGCAACAGATGCTGGCGAGGATGTGGAGTAAATGGACCTCTTCAACACTGCTGGTGGGAATGTGGGTTAGTGCAACCACAGTGGAGAACAATATGGAAAGTCCTTATCAAACTGAAAAAGGAATTGCCACATGATCAATAATCCCACTACCAGGTATATACCCCACAGATAGGAACTCATCACGTTAAAAAGATACCTGTTCCGTCTTGTTGTGGCATCACTTTTCTCTGTAGCCACAAAACAGATTCAAGCAGGGTGGCCATCATCAGATGAATGGATAGGGAAAATGTGGTATACACATATACCCACACACACACACACACACACACACACTGGAAAATTATTTAGGAGCAAAAAAGAATGAAATTCTGTCCTTGGCAGCAAAATGGATGGCACTGGAGGACATCCTGTTGAGTGAAGTAAGGCTGACACAGAAAATAAAAAATGGCATGATCTCTCTTATTTATGGGAGCTAAAATTAAAAAAAAAAAAAAGACAACTCAATTTGAATACAGAATTCTGATTACTAGAGGCCAGGAAAAATGTGAAGGATGAAAGGTTTTCGAATTAAAAAAGTAGGAGAAGCTGCTTGTGGTTCATTCATTTTAACAAGTGTAATAATAGGAGATACAATAAGGGAAAGGGGATGAGGAATATACGGAAGTTGCATAATTTTGTTTTATAAATTTAAAACTATTCTGAAATAATATGCTAAAAACAGTGAAAATTGCTGAGCTATGGGTCAAATTTTGTCCCACTGAAAAAGCAATAAAACTCCATCAAGCCTTCTTAAAACTCAGCAGCTCACTGGTTACCCCAGTGAAAGGGGAGGTCATTGCCCCGAAGGCAGTCTGTGGTGGGAGACCTGCTCCTGGGATGCGGCTCTGTCCTGTGCTCGTGGCCCTGTGCCTTCAGCCCTTGTCTCTATACCTCCTGAAACGGGACTTGTTCTTGCTGTAGTGGCTTCCTTTGTGAACACTCTTCCCTCTGTTTTTCCCTGGTGAGGCTCAAAGCGCCCAGCAGCTCCATGAGCGAATCCAGTCATCGAGTATGGATGCCAAGCTGGAGGCCCTGAAGGACTTGGCCAGCCTCTCCCGCGACGTGACTTTTGCGCAGGAGTTCATAAACCTGGATGGCATCTCTCTCCTCACGCAGATGGTGGAAAGCGGCACAGAGTAAGTGTCTTTCACCCACACCTTGACCTCCGTCCCTCTAGCTCCAGCCTTTTGGGCGTTGGTTACTTCTTTACACTTGCAGTTCTTTTTTATTTTATTTTATTTATTTTTTATTTTTTATTTATTTGACAGGTAGAGTTACAGACAGTGTGAGAGAGAGACAGAGAGAAAGGGCTTCCTTCCGTTGGTTCACTCCCCAAATGGCTGCAACGGCCGGAGCTATGCCGATCCGAAGCCAGGAGCCAGGAACTTCTTCTTGGTCTCCCATGTGGGTGCAGGGGCCCAAGCACCTGGGCCATCCTCCACTGCCTTCCCAGGTCACAGCAGAGAGCTGGACTGGAAGAGGAGCAACCAGGACTAGAACCCAGCGCCCATAGGGGATGCCGGTGCCGTAGGTGGAGGATTAACCAAGTGAGCCACCCGCCGGGCCCTACACTTGGAATTCTTTAGTGTCAAAGACGAAAGACTTGGCTAGACTCAGGGAAAAAAAAGTCTTTTAAGAAAGTGAGTTCTTAGGCCTGGCGCTGAGGTGTAGTAGGTTAAGCCTTCGCCTGTGGTGCTAGCATCCTATATGGGCACTGGTTCGAGTCCCGGCTGTTCCTCTTTCCAATCCAATTCTCTGCTATGGCCTGGGAAAGCAGCGGAAAATGGCCTAAGTGCTTGGGCCCCTCCACCAGCATGGGAGACCTGGATGAAGCTCCTGGCTTCTGGCTTTGGACTGGCCCAGCTCCAGCCGTTGTGGCCATTTGGAGAGTGAATCAGCAGATGGAAGACCGTTCTCTCTGTCTCTCCCTCTCTCTCTGTAACTCTACCTCTTAAATAAATAAATAACATCTTTTTAAAAATAAAGAACACTTAAAAAAAAAGAAAGAGAGTTCTTAATTTTAGTACTTCTGCAGCCTCCACCCACTGACCACATAGATTCTGGTACCCATTAAAAATCCACATTGAAAGTTTAGGTTTATGAGAAACAATATTAGGCCATTACTTCTAGGAGCCTATGAACACTAACATTATAATTCTGTTAAATGGGAATTCATCACATCCTTTGTGTAGCCCCACGAAGAATTTCCCTTATCTGATTCTATTAGAAAACTTAAAACACTGCTTTCAAAGCATTAAACCAGCTCAAGATATCATTCCTGAAGTAATTTTTTAAGAAAAAACATTTGAATTATTAAATACATGCCATTTATTATTTAAATATATTTTATATAATACTTATATAAAGTATCATAAATATTTATATCATATTTACAAATAAATGTTATATAATATATAATATTTTAAAAACCCATTATTTAAATACAATAAACATTAAGTAACTACTCTGCACAAATACTGGGAGTTGGAAAAGCCCTAAACGATGTGAGCCTTGCTTTCCAAAACTTCATGGAGATTATGCCACGCAGAGTTCAGTTGGGTGTAATTCCTACTGAAGATTAGTTGTCTGGATGCTGGACCAGTCATAACTCAAAGAGCCTTCCCGTGAACTGGGCCTACAGGCATCTGACTTCTCTCTTGGGTGAAGAACGTTGGACGGTGCCCTTGGAGACTCCCTGTCTCTGTGCCAGCTTTGACTTCCTGGTGTGACTGGGGAGTATGAGGAGCTGGTTGGTTCTGGCACTTACATGCTGGAGAGGTTACTCCTTGGATGCCAGGACAGCATGAACAGGGAGCTGCTCTTTTCCCTATGGGCAAGGGCTATTGGCATAGCCATTGGGAACATGTCATTTAGAGCATGCAAAATTGCTGAATGAATTAGGTACATATTAATATGCCAGATTAATAATATGCAGAGTCAGTACAGTTGTTTATTAGGAAAAAACAAATGTCTTTGGGAATTGGGATTTAAACCTGAGACATTTAAATCTCTCTTCAGTGTCTGGTGATACAAAGAATGAACTGTTGACTGTGTACCTCTGAGACCTGGCTGGCCAGCCTTCCTCCCACCCCTCCATCTCCTCTTCTCTCCTCCCCCTACTCCCCACCCTTTCCCTCCCCTCCCCCTCCCTTCCCACGCCTCCATCCTATTCCCCTCCATCCCCTCCCCTTCTCTTCATTCCATCTTCCTTCTTTCCTCAGTTTGTAATTACTTAGCTTCTGCAAATGCCACTAGTGCATTTCAAAGACAGAATGTTTTACAACAGCAGAATATTTTCCATACAAGAACATTCTTTGCAGTTTGGAATCACGCATGTTACCTTACTTCTCCACTTAGGGGGGAAGTCTCTCGAACTGAATAGGAGGGGGAAGAAAACTCTCAAATTCAAGGAGACCGACAAGCAGATTTGGGTGAAATGGAAAGGGTCCATTAACACAGATGTCACTTGGTATTTATGACAGTGACTGCAGCTCTGCTCATGAGAGCTTTGGAGTAGATCAGCTTGGCATGGGCCAGGGAAATGAAATCCTGGGAGTTACCAGATCCAAAGTAGTTGCTGTGAGTTGTAGTTGGAGCTTGAAGCAGCCAGAGGGGAGTTGAGCAAGCTTGAGGATCCAAGGGGCTTGACAAACGAGAGAATGAATAGGGTTCTGTACTGACAGGCTTCAGGCTGGCATCCTGCGGGGAATGTGTCAGGTTCCTTCCTCCTTGCTGCCAAGCAGCCCTGGAGGAGGGTGCGTTGTGATCACAAACAACCTCACTCTCAATTGTGGGCTGCCCACCACTGCTTCTGGTGGGACATGGTCCCAGGAGCTCTGCCTTGGTGATAGGTACTAACATGTTCAATAAAAATGTTGCTATGTATTGATTTACCTGAGTCCCAGCAAGGGCAGTGGACCAGAGGCCCTTGTAATGCTGCCCACCAATCTGAGGTGGTTCAGTAGCAGATAACTAGGTATCCAGGAAACTGGGCTCTTCGGTATTCAGAATGATGTTGTGTAAGTGCTTTCAGATTGGCCAGAATTGCAGCGGTAATTACAATTACAATGGGAAAGTCACCAAAAGCAGAGATTTGTATGCCAATTTCCAGTGCAAGGTAATGACAGAGTACCAGCACCTCAGAGGCTAGGAGTTATGTGCTTTGATAATGCAGCAAATGTGAGCTAACAACTAGCTTTGCTGTTTCTCCTTGTCTTGGTTTTATAGGGCTGCAGTAACAAAATGCAGCAGACTGTACGGTTTAAAGGACTGAAGTTTATTTCCGCACAGGTGAAGGTGTCAGCAGAGTTGGTTTCTTTGGAGGCCTCCCTCCTGGGTTTGCACACGGCCGCCTTCCCACTGTCCTCACTTGGCCCTTCTCCTGAGCATGCCCATCCTCCGTCTCTCCTTTTGTGTCCACGTTGCCTCTTACAAGGATGCCAGTCGGATTGGATTTGGCTCCATCGTAACGGTCCCATCTTAACTTAGTCACAACTCTAAGGGCCTTTTCTCCATATCGAGTCCCATTCTGAGGTTGTCAGGGTTAGGACTTCACATATGAATTTTGAGGGGGCAGCAAAATTTAGTTCATAACACTCACCAAAGGGACACTACTGCTTTTAAGAAAGAAAGTGAGGGCTGGTGTTGTGGCACCGCTGGTTTGAGTCTCAGCTGCTGCACTTCCAATCCAGCTCTCTGCTTATGCACCTGGGAAAGCAGGGGAAGATGGCCCAAATACTTGGGCCCCTGCACCCACATGGGAGACGCGGAAGAAGCTCCTGGCTTTGGCCTAGCCCAGCCTTGGCCATTGTAGAACTTTGGGGAACGTACCAGGGATGAAGGATCGTTCTCACTCTGTCTCTCCCCTCCTCTCTCTCTGTAACTGTTCCTTTCAATTAGATAAAATAAATATTTAAAAAGAAGAGAGATAGGAAGAGTAAAGCCTATACTATGCATTTGCCTTGCCACCCTTCTTATTTTCTATCAGTGCTGTTATTTTACCCTATAACTCCTCTGACCAACAGAGTAGCCTAAAAATTTACCATCCCCAGACCCAAGATTTGGGACAACAGGTCTGAAAAATATTTCCATCTTGCAAATTTAGAATGTGTTGGGATGTTAATGCTGAATCTACTGTTTATGAACCAAAGATTTTGGGGCAGGAAGTGGTGGGTGTTTGGCATAGTGGTTAAGATGTCACTTGGAATGCCCCCATCATGTCTTGAAGTATCTGGGTTCAAGTCTGGGCTCCACTTTTGATCCTAGCTTCTGGTATTGAGTTCCAGGCTCTTGTATTCGATCTGGTCCAGCCCCAGCTGTTGTAGACATTTGGGAAGCGAACCAGCAGATTAGAAGTGTTTCTCCCATTCCTCTCCCCGTCTCTGCTTTAAAATAGATAAATAAAAATCTGAGAGTATCACGCTCATTCATATTTTACCTGTTCACAGTCATCAGGAGGATGAACAGAACTCGGGGTGACTTCTGTGTTGCACCTGTGCCTTAGACTTTCCCATCACACTGTGTCCCTGGGAGGGAACTCTGGACCTCCTTTGGGGTTCCCCTCACCGTTCCATAGCAGTTCAGAGCCATGCTGTTTTCAGAGAGGAAGGCAGGCAGGACTAGAGCCAGGCTGCCTGCTTATCCTTCTGCTCCCACCTGCAGCTCATCCTAAGAGGTGTCTCCTTCGATCCACAGCTACGTTTTTGGATCTTTTGCTCTGATTAAAAAGAACAGAGAAAGACATTTTTCTTATGAAGAAACTTGGCTTCTCAATTAAACTTGTAGCGAGACTTTAATTAATTAACAAGAAACCTTTGGAATAGAAACTACACAAATTGAATGGATTTGCAATTTGGAAGGCATTTAGTCATGACTCACCGGCAGACTTCCAGCTGGGAAGGCTAGGTTTCCTAAGCTAGACCTGTGGAAATTTTTAGGAAACACTGAAGAATGCTAGCTGGAAGTTTTCTCCTTACTTTTAATCATAATGAGAGTCAGAGAGTTCTCACCTGTTTGTCAGTCCCTAGGGCTGTTTTCCAAGGTCTTTCTGGCTGGTATCAGGAGGGTCATGGGGCTAAAGAGCAACAGAGGAGCAATGGGAACGTCACATTGGCAGAGCACAGGATTTAAAACCCGAGCTTAATTTTCCTATCCTGGTGGAATTTTGGAATTCCATTCTTAGTTTCTGATGGAAGCCAAGGCATGGAAACAAACAAAATTGTAAGGGAACACGTTGCTCTAACCTGAGCCCCTATGAGGAATATTCAGTAATGGAGTTTCCTTTAAAAAAAGAAAAAACTATCAACAGATTTCTCAGAAATGATAGATTTTATTGGAAACAAAAATTGTACCTGCAACTCTAAATCCAACCTAGTGAATGGAAGTGGTCTGTCTTTGGGTTTTGATAAAACACCATGTTCTTTGTCTACAAGACAATTGGGCCATTGGCTCTGCATCCTTCACTGTTAAACAGTCATGACTTGGGGGGGGGGGGTGCAGAAGAACAGAGGGATTATTTCCAAGAATGAAAGGGCAGGGTACTTAGAGTTCCCTTCCCACTGGGCAATGTGACGGGAAAATTACACCATTGGAGTATGACTAAGCTGTAGCACCACCCTGGGTAGAAAAATCAAGAATGAAAAAAGTTAAATTCCTGTACTCACAAAATCAGACAGCTTTTTTGAATTAACTTTCTTTCCTTAATGAAAAATCATATTTATTCTTTAAAAAATAATATGTAAATAAGCAGAATGAAAAAATTAGAATCAATTGCAATTTTCTCCAAACCCTTCTCCAAACATTTTTAGTACTCTTGATCTATATCCCTTTTGTATACTCTTTTTTTAAAAGACTTGTTTTATTTATTTGAAAGGTAGAGTTACAGAGAGAGAAACAGAGAAAGTTCTTCCATCCTGTGGTTCACTCCCCAAATGGCTGCAACAACCAGGGTGGGGCCAGGCTGAAGCCAGGTTTATTGTTGGGTGGGGAAGCCTGAGGGGCTGGAGGCAGAGGGTGAGGGAGCAAGGGAGAGAGCTCCCAGGTGGTTATATTCTTGCAGAGGCAGGGAGGTGGGAGCTGCGAATCCCTTAGGGTGGGGGTGGAGCTGACACTTGCGGTTGGGCCATTTGGTACCAAGACTTTTAGCAGAGCCTAGAATGGTGTCCAGGACGTAGATCGCTCCGCCATTTTACTAATGCTTCTCTTAGCAAAATCTGTGCATATTTAAATTATTTTGTTAGGGGAAGTTTTCTGGTTCAGAGGATAAGCAGACTGGAAAGCTATTTTAAAATAAGAACAGCCCGATAGCTTGCTGAGTGTCCTCAGGTACACTTCACCATTTCAGTAGAAGTTTGTTCACTTCCAATACCCTGGTCGGTATAGGGCTGCTGTTCCTTTGGGTTTTCTAGATTTCCTAAGAAAACGGAAGTGGGGAGTTTGAGGAGTTGTCACTAATCTGGGGAAGTTACGAGTGCTGTTTTATTTATTTGGTTGAGGTCATTTCTCTAAAATTTGGCTGTGTTAGGAACAGTGGAAGGCGTCCCACAGTTACTTTAGCAGTGTGAAAAGCCCTTAAGAAACGCCATTCACTGTATAAATCATTAGTCGTCTCTCCCCTGTGTCACACAGAGCAGGAAGTCTGGTGCTGGGTATGTGTGTACTTTATGTAGATGTCACTGTTGCATTACCACAACAGTCTCCTAGTAAATTTTCATTGTTTACTTTCTTCTTGCCAAAGCCAGAGCTATTTTAATTCTCTAAGTGTTAGTAGAATTGCAGTCTGACTTGAATTCTGCGCCCTGAATGATGTCTTGGCTTTGACGTTGCCTTGTGCCCACACTTGAGAATGCGTTTGTGGGTTTTATTCATTTAACAAAATATATGTTCTTTGAGCACTGAACAATATTCCTGACCTTGATGTAGGCACTTGAGCCCAGGACAATTGTGTATGGAAAATACAAAGTTGTCTGTGACCGTTTTAACCTTGACTGAGATTTTGTCTTTACCTAAAAGATGCATTTTCTTTTTTTGAAAGTAGGGACACAGATTGTCAGCTCTAAGTCCTGCCTCTGCTCCTGAGAATTTGGAGTCTCTTAGGAGCCCTGGCTGTCCTGGGAGGTCCAGGCCAGGCCAAACCCGTCAGCCTAGCGCAGCCAAGTTCAGCTGACACCGTGCAAGTTTTGCGCTTCTCCTCAGAGACCACAGGCGGTAGCGTGCAGCTCCCAGACCCAGCCAAAAAGAAGCTCCTCCGTGAGGTCTGTGCAGAGTTAGCCTGGCTGGAAACTGCTGCTTCTTCCCAGCCCCTTAGCCTGTGTTCCCTGAGCATGCAAACTGCACACATAGCTTAGGGAGTCCCCACGGAACAGCCTTTCTGGGGCTCTGCCAGGAATTTGCATCACAAAGGCCAAAGAGGCCCACCTCCTTGAGCTTTGTCAGAGGTTGTGTGGCAAAAAATTCCTTCAACAGGATCTGTCTCCCCCCTTTCCCCCCCGCTGAGCTTTCTCTTTGTCTACCACAGTCCTCATGGAAATGAGAGAGGGTCAGGCAGCCGGTTAAAGAAGAGATTATCTTCTTCAGGGGTAAGGAATGCGGCTCCTTGGGCTGAAGTGAGAGATTTCTGGCCATTGTGAAACATTAACCTTTCCAAAATCATTTTTCTTCTAGTTAGATTTTATTTTATTTTATTTATTTATTTATTTATTTTTTTGACAGGCAGAGTGGACAGTGAGAGAGAGACAGAGAGAAAGGTCTTCCTTTGCCCTTGGTTCACCCTCCAATGGCCGCCGCGGCCGGCACGCTGCAGCCGGCGCACCGTGCTGATCCGAAGCCAGGAGCCAGGTGCTTCTCCTGGTCTCCCATGGGGTGCAGGGCCCAAGGACTTGGGCCATCCTCCACTGCACTCCCGGGCCACAGCAGAGAGCTGGCCTGGAAGAGGGGCAACCGGGACAGAATCCGGCGCCCCGAGCGGGACTAGAACCCGGTGTGCCGGCACCATAAGGCGGAGGATTAGCCTTTTGAGCCACGGCGCCGGCACATTTTATTTTTAAAAATGGACATTTTTGGGGGGTGGGGTATGAATCCCAGTTAGGATAAGAGATGAATATTACAATAAAAAGCTCTCCTTATGTGTAAATCTAAAGCCAAAGTGAGAATATGAAATATGAGAAGTAAGAGACATGAGGACTCTAGTGATATGGGAAAAATAGGCAAGGAGATTAGGTAGGGACAGCTGAGCTGGGAGATTTTTCCGTAATTTCTGCATCTAGCCCTGTATTTTAACTCTACTCCCCGACATGTCAGTCCAGTCCGCCTACTTTTCCAAGAAGCACCTGTGTCTCATCCAGAACCAGGAAGGAGGAGACACCATGATGGTTACGTAGAAGTTAAACTCCATATGCAGACATCATGAAACTCCCAGAGAGCCTCCCGCACACTAAGCCCTACCCAGACTCCACTCGATTCGTGTGTGCAGCTAGGGGACTTCCCCTACCCCATAAGGGGACTGTTACATGCAGGAGCTGCGCCCCCCCCCCTTTTTTTCTTGGCTTCTAGACATTTTTGATCCTTCTCTGGCCCCCTCTCACTCTCTCTTCTTGGAGGGAACACTCCTGCCCACTCACGGTGGGTACCTCTCCACATGGGGTTGCCCATCCCCACATGTCGGTGTATACTCACTCTCACTTTCAAATAACTACTGCTCTTACTTGTCCTTGTGCACTTTACTTATGCCTGTGCATTAAATTCTTAACACTGTGGGAGCAAGAACTGGAAATAGAAATTGAGACACAGTTTTCTGTAACAGTAGGGTTCAGCGCTGATTTTTCTCTGCGCTCAGGTCAGGGAGAATTCTCCAAGGCCAGGCTGCTGGAGGAGGTGGACACATGACAAAATTTACAGATGTGCAGGCCCCAGGCCAGAAAGTCATTTTGAGACCTTGCAGTGACTGCTGTGTGTACCCCCCCCCCCCCCCTTGCACACACATGCAGTCTTTCAGACTTAGAGGAAAGTGCAGAACAGAGTGCTCCCACTTGCCCATCATCTACAGACCCATCCAGGTTTCACCAGTGGCCTTGTGTGTGTTTTAATACAAAGCCTCTAACTGAAGGGAGCACTGGGCACCTGTTGTCTTCTCTTCTCCTCTCCTCCCTCATTTTCTTTCATGACTGTGGCATTTTTTTAAGTTTATAGGTTAACCATTTTATAGAATATTCTCCAATTTGGGTTTGTTTGAAGGTGATTTTTAACTATATTTTTCAAGCAAAGGCAAAATCATGACTCTTATACAGTACATAGATACAAATGGACATGTGTTAAGAGGATTTCTTATACTCATATGATAGGAGGCAACCAGGTAGATGTTATAGTCATTTCAAAGGAAAAGGCAAAAGAACATAAATTTGTACAGAGCCAAGGAATACTGAAATAAGTTGCAATTGGAGACCAAAGAGATTTTCCACCAGCAGGAAAGAAACCAATTAAATTACCACCGGACAGGACAAAATACATCAGATCAGTGACCTACAGCTGACAAGGAGCTGTGAAATAGTTCAAGGGCAACCATAGGTCTAGTAGCTGATGCCACAGAAGGTAACGTTGGCACCCTGCACAGTTTTTCAGGGAAACAAACATTTTTTTCTATAGTTTTGTCCAAGTTTTTTCATGATCAGATCCATATTATATGTCTGCTTGGACTATCACAGATAGGTGTGTATGTATAATTTTATTGCAGCCTACCCAAACACGTTTGTCATAGTACTCTTGTTAACTTTGCTTGATTAAGATAGCATCTTCCAGACATCTCTACTCTAACAACTGCCCCTACCTTTGAAATTAATTTCATAGATAATTTGTTGGGAGAAATTTAGAAACTATGGAAAATTCTATTGCTTGACCCAATTTCACCCACTAGTTTTGGCATTGAAGCTTCTTGTCTGAATTATTACTATGACAGTTTGTAAAGGGGGTTTTTCTCATGCTATCATTCCTTCTGCATTTATTATTAGTTGACTTTCTGCTATAGAACAAACTTTATTTTCTCCCTTTTTACTGATTTATATACCTGTTCCCAATGAGGTGCCAGAGTAGTCTCACAGCATTTCCCGGAAACCACTTTTGCACAACTCTTTCTGTCTCTGTGTTTACTGATGTCAAGTTGGAACTTTAGATTGCCTATGGTGAGAGTAGTGATACCATGGAAATTTGAAACTGTACAAATCAGATTTGTATACTTTTTCCACAGAGATTTAGTCTTTAAACATTATCAACTCATCACTCTATAGTAGTGATACCTCATATATTCCTGTTTTACTCAGTAGGCTAAGATTGATCACTGTTATTTGTTTTGAGGTTCACCCTGACCTACATCTGGCCATGATGGCTCCTTTATGGCATCCTTTTGCGCTATTGCTCATCATTTTTTTGTGCTTCTTTGCTGTTTGGCTCAATGAGATGTTCCTTGTTTATCCAGATCGTACATTGGCCCAGCCTTGGCATTTGCCACTTCGAGGAGCCCTGCTTTCTTCCAGTGGGGAGTAGTGTTGGGCCCTTGCAAGATTCCCAGCATCTACCCAGGTGTGCTTCTCTCTGATCACCGGTCTGCTTTCATCCACCCAGACTTTTTGATGAAAGGAAAATATGGTTGACCTTCTGTATCCGAGGGTTTTCCATCGATGACTCAGTCAAAACTGGATTGAAATTAGCCAGTATTTGCATCTGTGCTGATGCCTGTGCATGCTTTTTCTTGCTATTATTCCCAAAACAGTATGAGAAAAGAACTATTGACATACAATTTGCAATTATAAGTAATCCAGAGATGATTTAAAGTATAAGGGACTTCAAAACATTCTTGGAAAATGTGATTAAATAGATAAGTTAATTTGTATGCAAAAAATTAAAATCTAGCCATGATTTTTTCATAATATCGTTTTCTGTGACCTTTTTGGAGCTTTTGTTTATGGGAGGATCTGCATGGATTAAATGCAAATATAGTGCCATTTTATGTAAGGAATTTAAGCATTTATGGATTTTGCTATCTGTAGGGGTACTGGAACCAAACCTCATGTTTACTGAAGAAAAACTGCAGTTAATATATTTTAAGGAAAGGCAGGAAAATGAAGAAGAGGGGAAGGGGATGAGAATGACCTCTTTATATACATTTTTAATTTCTTATTTTTAGGCAAGACTAGATTTTAGTCTCCATGTGGCCACTTGAGTTCTAAAGTGGTTGTATTTTATGTGGTTGAGAATGTGAAACCTAACAACTTCTGAAGAACAAAACCGCTCATCAACCATTTATTGAGAACCTGCTCCGCCTGTGCCTCATGTGATACCAGTGACTCACGATGCAGAGCCCTGACCTTCAAGGCGTTATGCCAGTGAGATGTCCTAGGACTCACAGCTGATGTGTCCTTGGGTCTGTGTCAGAGGTCAGGATGGGCTTCCCGGAGGAGCCCAAGGGCGTTTGGAGACAGGGCCCAACAAGGTGGACAAGGAGGGGATGGCATATATAAAACTAGGGAGAGTGCGCAAACTTGAGGAACTGGATGTCATTTGACCAGAGTAGAATCACTTGATTCTTTATCTTCTTCAACTCAGTTTTTTATCAAGGTGCGATTGTCCTTTCTTGAAGCCAGGTCTTTCTACTGAAAGCTTCCAGAGCTGCAGTCTTAGTGTCCAACATGATCACAAAGTCTTTCCTCAGAAGAATCTTTCCTCAAGAAAGCAGAAAGTAGAATTGGTGAGCATTTTAGCAAAGAAGGATAGAATATTTCTTCATGGACTAGTGCTTTTGACTTGATTTTTTCATTGAAAACTTAGCCATTCTTATCCTAGGGGTTCTCCCCATCTGACAAAAGGAGAGTTCTTGTTGCCTCTACTCAAGAGTAAGTTTGAAGGGTTGATGAGAGGGGCTTAATCTTGATCTTTTCATTGTGCTTATCATTCATTAGAGAACACGGCTTTCTTACTTCGAATGACGCTTTGAGATGGATGAAGTTCCTTTACTTCCTGTCAGTTATATCTCTCCTGTTTCTAAGCCTGAGTTTTGTTTAAGATTCTTTGTATAAAAACGTTGCTTTCAAACATGCTGCTCACATCGTTGTTTTTAAATTTTGCAGACGATACCAGAAATTACAGAAGATTATGAAGCCTTGGTAAGAATACATGATCAACTGATATTGATGATTTAACACTCCTTTCTTCTCTGCATAATTAATCCTTACCTCTGACTAATCGCATAACTATGCATCTAGCTATTTTGAGTGAGTTTTTTTTTCTTTCTGTTTGATCTTCTTATAAACAAGATCCTTAAAAATTTATTCCTTTTCCTTTTTTCTTTGTGGTAGAAAGGGTATTTTATGTTTGTAACCACTAAATGAATCACTTCAGGATTTCTGCCCTTCTCCTGGGGTAATGCTGGGCATAATTTTATGTATTACTTTAAACAAAACTTTCTTTTCTGGCCTGTGTGATGTTCAAAGTCAGAAGTCTTTGATTCTCTTCAATGGCTCAGAAAGAAAAACTCTACATTTAAAAAAAATTCAAGATTGAAATATGGAATAAAAATTATTTACGATGAATTTGGGAAAGTGCTCAATTGCCTATCAGGTGAATTGCGTGCTAATTGTGTCTGGAGATCTCAGAACTTCTCAGAGTTTTCCCTCTTAGTGCCTTTTCTTAGCCACTGAGCAGGGTGCACTCAAATATGGCCTCAGAAACTCCACAAAGCAGGCTGAGCGTGTTTCTGGGGTGTTAAGCGATTAAGCAGATAATTTCAGTTTGAGAAGGAAGATGGAAGAGGATATCAAAATGTGAATTTTACTTTTTTAAATCTTCAGAGAAAATCCTCATCACCTTCAATGTACTGTGATACATGGATGATACTGGCCTCAGATCATTCATCCTTCCCTGCTCTTCCTACACAGAGTGTTCATTGCCAGAACCCTTCTGTTTGTTAAGTTCCAATAAAGTAGAAAATGAGATTTAGTTTCTTGAGTAAAACTTCTTAAATTTTATTTTGATAGAACTGTATATTTTAATACAATAGTCATACTTCCTAGTAATGGTAATAGAAATCATCATATAAGAACCTATTGTTTCAAAATGTTCACTCATTCCTTCTAAGCCATTCTTATGAGTATTTCCACCACACAAGCTCAGTATAAATAGCATCACTTTCCTGATACAGAATCTAATGCTAGAGTACATATTAAAACCTATTTTGACTCCATCATCCCCATGCGGTTTGCTAATGTAGAGGAATTTGGGGTTCTGAAGCCATAATAATTTCAATAATTTCTTAAATATAGCTTTAATCTTTTATAACGCAGAGGTGTTTGACAACTTGGCTGCCTGGCTCATGGTTTTCATTATCATCTGTAGCCAAAAACCAGACCCTGGTTTTGGTAATTCCAGGGTGGCATAATCAGACTAACACATCTAACAATTATAAAATCTGGACAAAACATGATAAATGAAACATCTGAAAACAACTATTTGAAGGTACTGGATAGCAACCCCAAACAGGTCAAAAGTGGAGGGAAATCAAGAACAGATGGGGCTCAGCTGGGATTGGTGTACTTACAACTGATAACACCTGCTCATCTGGATAGCCTGGGTGGCAAAAAGCCTTGGTGTTAGTGCTACTAGGAAGATACAGTTTGAGGCTGGAAGGGTGGCTGGGTAGTTAAGGGGGAATCCACAGAAGAAGCGAAGCTCAGAAGGCGCCAGACACCAGATCCGAATAGTAGTAGCTCTGCTGGGCTATGCCTGACCCTGAAAGTGTGCATGCATGTGCCTGCTGCCACTCACTGCAGAGTTGGAGTTTGGTTAACATCCAACTAGAACAAAAATCAACACTTTCCGGGGACCACCACTGACACTACTTTATTTAGAGGTCTAGGATACAATAAGGAATTTCTACTGTATAGGCATTGACCCATGGATAAGGCTGAAAAAGCAGAGAGTAGAGATTGACTTTGAGATGATCCGATGTTAGAATAAGCAGATGAAGATTTAAAAACTGTTATAATTATACTTGTAGAATATAGAAAATTATAATGAATGCATGGATGGACAGTCTTAACAGAGAAATGAAAACATGAAAAATAATAAATTATAAATCATAAGACTGAAAAATATACAATAGTTAATATGAAAGAATCTACTCTTGTTGGATATTATGGTTAGTAGTGCATTAAGCCTGTGATTATTGAGTGGATTGAAATTGTGTTTTTGCAAAAATTAAAGAAAAGAAAGGAGGGAAGGAGAGGAAGGGGGAATGTATGGTTATCTTCTTATTTTGTACCTATGAAAGACATAAAATCTGTTCTCTATTATTAAAATTTTTTAAAAGGAGAAAGAATCACTATAGGGGACTGAAGATGGCAGAAGTGACAATAGCCCTGAAGATATATCTGTATAAATTGCTCAAACTGAAAAATAGAATAAATGAATAGCAACTACTTGCCATAGGCAATAACAGATGATCTAATATACATTTTGTTGGGATCCCAAGCAGAGGAGAAAGTGAAAAAAGACAGAAAAAGTATTTTAAGAAATAATGGTAAAAGATGTCTAAACGTTGCTGAATGTAAATGTCATAGATCTTAGAAGGTCTGTGAACACCAGAACATAAAAGATAAAATAAAAACCATGAAGGAAGCCAGGGAAAAGTAATTTATAACATTATAATAAAAAAAGACTGCTAACTTTTCATTAGAAGCAAGAGACCAATGAGTAACATCTTAAAAGTGATGAAAAAAAAAAAAAAAGAACTTTTCAACCCAGAATTTTATGTCCAGCAAAAGTATCTCTGGTAATGAAGGTTGAGTAAAAGTGCTTTGGGAAAAAGGAAAACTAAGACAACTGATTATCAGAAAATGTACACTAGGAGGTATATGAAGCAAGTTGTGTAGGCTGAAGTGACATGATACTCGATAGAAATTTGGATCTACAGGAATATGAAGAACACCAAAAATTGAAAATATGCGAATAGCTATAAAATACAAATATAGTTTTCTTCCCTTCTTTCAAAAAATTCAAAAAGACATATAACTATGTAAAATTAAAAATGCTGTTTTATAGAGTTTATAATATGTATAGATGTAATATATGTATATGATAATAAGAGTTCAAAGGATGGAGATGCAAAGGAAACTATACTATAAACAAGCTCCCTATTGTATAATTTTCCTTTAAGGAGACATTTTTTTTTGAAAAGATTTCATTTATTTATTTGAGAGGTAGAGTTACAGACAGTGAGAGGAAGAGACAGAGAGAAAGGTCCTCCCTCTGTTGGTTCATTCCCCAAATGGCTGCAAAGGCCGGAGCTGCGCCAAACCGAAGCCAGGAGCCAGGAGCTTCTTTCCCGTCTTCCATGTGGGTGCAGGGGCCCAAGGACTTGGGCCATCTTCCACCGCCTTCCCAGGGCATAGCAGAGAGCTGGATTGGAAGAGGAGCAGCTGGGACTCGGACCGGCGCCCATATGGGATGCTGGTGGAGGTGGAGGATTAACTTACTGTGCAATGGCGCCAGCCCCTAAGGAGACATTAGTATGTTAATGGTATAATCCTGCTAAGAAATTAATGCAAAAAATAAGTCTAAATCCAAAGGAGTTAAATTGGATCACTCAAACAATTTATTCCAAAGGAAGGTAAGAAAAGAAAAACAGAGAACAAAACATTCTTGGGACAATTAGGAAATAAATTTGAAATTTGGTTGACTTAAATCTAGTCATATCAATATATTAAATGTAAATGGACAGGGTATTCCACATGACAATTTCGTATTGTCATATTGTCAAACCAAACTAAGAAAGCATGACTTAGCTCTGTTTTGCTTATGAGATGCAGGGCAAGTACAAGAGCATATGCAGTTTGAAAAGAAAAGGATAAAAAGCACACACCATGCAAATGGTGATAGCAATAGAACGGATTAGTTTTATTAATATCGGGCAAAATAAGATTTAGAAACTATAGGTTTCCAGAGCTAAAGAGTACTAATTAATAATAAAGTAGGGTCATCTTACTAGGCCAAAAAGTGCTAAATATGTATGCACTTAATAGTATGACTTTAAGATACACGAAGCAAAAAACTGACAAATACAGAGAAAAAAAAATCGGACAAATCCATTGTCATAGTTGGAAATTTTAGTGCCATTATTTCATGACTAGGAGAAACTAGGCCAAGAGGACTGAAACTAACACATCAAAACAGACCTATGATGAAACAGGAAATCTGAGTCCCCACAGCTATTTTGGTTTCATTGTTGAAACCCTCCCACAATGAAAACTAGTGGCTTCTATCATATACTTTAGCAGAAATACTGAATCTCCATACATGCTTCCAGAAAATGGAGAACAGGACCAACTTCCAATCATTGTATGTGGCCAGCGTCACTCCAATACCCAAATCTCACAGACAATACAGGAAATAAAAATTATAGACCATTGCCCCAGTTAGATAGATATAAAATCCCCAGTACCATATTAACACATACAATCAGGCAAATATAAAACTGATAATACGTCTTGACTAATCAGGATATATACCAGAAATGGTGTCACATTCAAAAATCAATCAATATAACTCAACATTTAACAGAATAGAGAAACAAAAAGAAGAATCTTCTTAAAGGTGGAAAAGCATTTCATGAAATTGAATATTTATTCCCAATAAAATTCCTCTCAACCTGATAAAGGCTATCGGCAGAAGCCTATGGTCCTTAATGTTGGAAAATTGAATTATTCCCACTCTAAAGACTGGGGATAAGACAAATGTGTTTGCTTCCTGTGTTTCTATTCTACATGCTATGGAGTTCCAAGCTATTGCAGTTAGTCAAGAAATAAAAAGATCTAATTTCAAATAAGAAACTGCAAAGCAATCTCTGTTCATCAAAGACATGACTACCTATGCAAAAAAGTCCTAAGGAATCTATAAAGAAATTGCTGGGTCTAATAACTGACATAATGTGGTTCATTTGAATAACTGACATAATGTGGTTAAGATTGCAATTCTCCCTAAATTAATCTATATGTCCAATGAAGTACCTATCAAATAAAAAAAAGTTATAAGACAACCCTACAATTAAAATGGCAGTGCTTAAGACCTATAATAATCAAAACAATCAAAAACAAAGTTTGAGAATTTCATTAACTGATTTCCTTCAAGACTTACAATTAGGTTAGTTATCAAGACAGTATGATATTGGTTTCAAATAGATCAATGAAATAGGCTTAGAATCAACCCACACTTAAAATTTCAACACTTACCTTTTCAATGTATGCAAATTCTACTTTCCACAACCCACAAAGGAGATACTTGGAGAACCTGAAGGGAGAGGGCAGAACCATAGCCTTCACTTTGGCCCAGGAGGATCTGTTCAGCAGGACTTGTGATAACTTTAGACGTGGCCTTTCCTATCTTCTTTTTTCCACTTCTGCCCTGGGCATGCCATCCAAGGAAACAGTCAGAGGCGCTGTTCTTTTGTAAAATTAGCCGCGTACATTTACATGCTTGTTTTGAGATTGGCTGAATTTTGTTGGAATGACGCTGATCTCTGCTAACTTGATAAGAAACATTTAGCTGAGTCATTCCAGCACACGTGGTGTGTTGGCTGCGATGGTGGCTCTCGACCAGCATGTAAAGTTTGCAGTTTGCTTCATGGCAGTCAGTACTGCAAAATCTTTAGCTAGCACTTTGTAAAAAAAAAAAAGCAAATAAACCAAACAAATAAAAATGTTCCTGAATGTGCCATGTGGTTGCTTTATATCTGTAATTCTCCTTGCTGCAATACTCTGTCCAACACTGGTTATGTCAGAGGTGGGACCATGCTTTCTGCCTTCTCATTTTGGAGCCTGAATCACAGACAGTGGAA
This sequence comes from Oryctolagus cuniculus, assembly GCF_051225735.1. NCBI lineage: Eukaryota > Metazoa > Chordata > Mammalia > Lagomorpha > Leporidae > Oryctolagus > Oryctolagus cuniculus. Next base: position 64,116,360 of record NC_142882.1, on the reverse strand, counting down.
ATAAACATGAATGTCAGGCTACCATACGAGCTTGTATAGCCACCTCATTTGAAAGAGCAGTTGAGTGCTTTGAATTAGAATGTAATGCAACTGTGGCATGCCACTCCTTCTCTGGCAATTGAGGGTTTGAAGTTGAATTTTGAAAAAGTTCTTCTGGAAACCTATGATGCCACTCTTTCATATATGTGTGTGTATATAGCATATAGTATATAATTATGTATGTGTGTGCATTGTATAAATGTTTATTATAGCATAACTAATATAATCACAGTGTAATAATGTATTGTATTATAGGTCATATTATATGATTACATATCATTTGCCCATTTGCTGTATATATCTGTGTATGTATCATCTATCTGTGTATCTATATGTTTATGTCTATCTATCTATTTATCTATCTGTCTGTCTAGTTAGATGGACCAAGAGAATGATCCATCCTCTGAACACCATGGTCGGGGTGTGATATAAAAATCCTTGCTCTCATTTCTGTCCTGCACACCACTGGGTAGCTGGGAAGTGCAGACAGCTCTGTCCGCAGTCTCAGAGACGGTGTTCTACCTCCTTTACAGCTATAGAGCTTAAAACCCTGGCCCCCAAGCCAGCTTGGGGATCTGGAACTTCATGATACTCTTTCTCCTGTTTTTTACTTCTTTCCTTCCCCCAAAGCCCTTGCAGCCTCTGTCTGAGGAGTCTGTACACAGAGTTCTGGAGTAGTCAGAGGGAGATTGATTGTCCCCAGATGTTATTAAGACCATTGGGATTAGGGTTCCATTGAGCAACTAGCTAGGGAGCAGTCATTTTGCCTTCAGATAATCAGAGAGCATAAATATAATTTATCTTTTGCTTTTAAAGCAGCTAATGAAGACTAATGTCATCTATTCTCAGTCTCAGGGAGTGCAAAGGAGAGATTGATGCCCATGGTGCCTGTATTCCTTGGCACTGCCTATTCCACTGCTGGCTCTGGTGTGGATGTCATTGGGGCAGAAATGTCTGTATAGGGACCAAGGACATCATCTTTATATGATGTGTGTATGGGAATCCTTTAGCATATGAGATCTTTTAGCATGACAGGTATAAACAAATGTCAATTACCAGTTATTGTATGATGGTTGTTTTCCCCCTTTTAGGTAAACAAAGCTAAGTAGCTAGTATTGCTCACTAACAATACTATACACTAATAATAATGTAATAATATTTTATAGTAATATTCATGCCTATCCTGCCTATTAATAAATATTACTAATTCTTTTCCTAAGGTGATTTTCCTTTTTCCCCTTGCAATCTGATACTTGTATTTTCTTGTGGCTCATTGACTCTAGAAGGATCCTGGAATTTTTATTTCACCCTTCTCATTTCTCTGTGTAGTCCGTTTTACTCGTTTTTTCCTCCCCTTCAAGTTTAGGCTTTCTGGTTTGGAATTTCCTTTGAGGCGTGATCCTCTGATGCCACCTAGGGGGCACCTGTAGGATTGGGCTGCCTGCCTGCAGCTCTCAGAAGCCTGCCTACCTCTCTGGCCCGAATGGTTTGGCTTTCCAGACATATCCCCGCGCACCCCGCCCCCCCCCCCCCCCCCCCCCGGATTTTAGGAAGAGAGAATCCTAGAGACACTGAAGGCAAAACATTTTAAAATTATGGGCTTCATTCAACTTTCTCAAATCTGATTTTGCATAGTGATTGATAACAGGCAACACTCGTATGCTGTTCATCATTTGCTGCACGCTCTTCCAAGGGCTGTAAGTGCGCTCGCCCACTTCATGCCTCCAGCAGTCTGGGTTAGGCATTGCCACCATCTGTGGTAAGTGAGGAAACAAGTGTGGAATGCTGGGTTAGCATGTCCACTGTGAGCTGTGAGAGGAGGGCCAACCTCTGCCATCTGACTCTAGAAACCATCGCTTAACCGTCGTGTCTGGTGTGTCTCATCCCCTCTTGGTCTCCAGCAGCTTGGGGTGTGGGTGCTCTCCCTGTCACAGCTGGCACTTTCACAGATGACACAGAATTTCAGTGGTCACTGTTGAGGCTGTGCTGATAGGAGGAGGACAAAGAAATGGAGAAGCTGTTTTAAAGTATCGTGGAACTGCTTTGTATTATACTGATTAAAAATGCATGGGAAGTTTCAATGTAAATCGTTAGGGGACTTTGTTTGCAGTGTGTCCATAATGGTATGCGTGACCCTGCAGATTAAAACTCTTAAATAACCAATGAGCGTAAGAAGCAGTGTTACTGCCTCATGCAGTGTAGACATCCTCATTGGCATAACACAGTGTACTTGAGAGTAATTTATCTCGAAGGCTGTCAGTTGATATTGATGAGCATGGTAATTTACAAGAAGGGTGAACATCTGGAGAAGATTCTAAGTGTCTGTTAAAGTGTTCTTTTGAAAGCACTGGAAACCAGACTATTGTCTACCAAGTGTCCTAGGAGGACAGTATTTTTCTCTGAGCACCCCCCCACACTCTTTCTTTGGATTTTTAAATCACACATTAGACCTGTTCTACAACTTTCTGCAATTTTATGGTCAACAAACCCATAATATGCAGTCATTATCTCCATAGATATTTCATAAAACCTATTAACAAAAGAAAAATGCTGGCCAATGTAACATCAAAGTGAATGTTTACCTACATGTATTTGTGTCTGTGAATACACATGGACTACTAGAATCCTTTCCAAGAGGATTAACATTCTGAATAGGACACTTTTTAATCTCCCCTTTTGGTGCTTATGGGTAATCAAAGAAGCACATTACCGTCTCTTAGCCATCCTAACTTTCATTCTGAGGTTTGCTTTAAGGTATCATTTACAGAATGCTAACATGCAGACTGAAGAGCTATCATTACCCGGGTTTTCAGTGAGGAAAACAGCATCAGAGAGGCTAAGTGAATTTTCCAGTGGTCCCCAGATGGCCAGAGTAAGAGTTGGTGTGAGGCCAGGACTGACTGAAGCCCCACTCACCTGGTGGTGTTGTCCTGGCCCTTCTGTCACCCGTGCGTGTAAGGAAGGTTGTGTCTAGCTGGGTAGCCCAATGGTCTTGCAAAATTCTGCTTGCGCTCAACTTTCTGAAGCTGTCAGAGCTGTGTCTTCCCTGTACTCCACACGGGGGCCCATCCCTCTCGCCTCTTGTGTTTTGCAGCTTTGGAGACATGCTGTCCTTCACCTTGACGGCCTTTGTGGAGCTGATGGACCACGGCATAGTGTCGTGGGATACGTTTTCCGTGGCGTTCATTAAGAAGGTAACGTGGCTCGTGCTATCCTAGGCTTGTGTCACCTCCTTCCTTCAAAAATATTTTTCTCTGCTTTGAGGATATTTTATTCTTGTGTGTGTTGGTTCTTTATGTTAAAAGGTAAGTGTGCTTAATGTCAGTATTACGTATGTGGGGGTTGAAGCACTGAAATTATATGTGAAAATGATTCTTGTTACATAGGCTATAAGGATTTTAATAGATTGCATATAAGAAACTGTAGTTAGGGGAAAATTATTAATTAATAAATAATTAATTAAAGTTATTAATAATTACACAGGTGTCTACTGATGGATTATCTGAGTGTGACTCTATTGGCCTTAAGGCCTTAGCAGAGTTCCTATGGTTTCTCTTAAACCTTCCATCTCCAAGCTGGTGTTCAGGCAAAGCAAACAGCAAAATACATTGTTGTCTTGAGTGGCTGGGTTTGAAGCAAGGCTGTGAGGGAAGGCGGCATGCCTGGGTCCGTGCGTCTTAGGTGGAAGGATCTGCCTGCTTGTCATCATCACCCAGTGACTATCTCAGGCCCCAGCCAGTTCAGCTGGCCCCTTACGTCTCCTCTCTGCCTGCCGCAGCTCTGATTCTGTTTCTGTGCAGCAATTGTGTATCTGACTGCCTCTCGGTGTGCGCGAGTGCAGGAGGGCCGGAGCACAGCTCTCTTCATGACTTGAGCCACAGCGTCTGGCCCAGAGTAAGACCTGAATGCATTTCTGTGAGATAAATGCTTGAAATTTGCTCAGACAGTTTTTAATTTAACTTGAAGAAGAGAGGGAATACAGTGATACTCTCTTTAAATATATTTTAAGTAAAATTTTGGTTATGATTGGAAAAAAATAGAGCTGTGTTTCTTTAAATGATATGAGTAGTGGTTAGAGGCAGCAATTTAATTTTCTGCCTACTTAGGAAAATGTTTTTCATTCACTGAAATTAAATTTAAAAATCATATTAAGCCTAAGGAAACAAAGACTAGCAGTCATGGCGATTTAGATAAAAGCTTAAATGCTTTTTTAAAAGTCAACACATTTCATATATTCAATTTCTTTATTCTCAGTTGTTATATTTCCTTTGGATTGCTACTTGGAGACCCCTTAAATGAACTTGAAAAAAAAACTAATCAGAAAAATACTTAGTTTTTTTTGAAGGTTAACTTTTTATTCATTAGCTGGACCAAGTTCAGCACTTTGACAACCCAGGAATTGTATGCAGGCATCTGTCTTTTAAATGGAGCTTTATCTCGACAAAAATCAACTAGGAAATGTGCTGACAAAAGATGCCTATCTCTGTGGGCTAGAGCTGGCTTCCTATTAATGCCAAATTCATACCACTTCAGAGAAATACATTTTTCTCTGCCAGCGCCTGACTCCTTCTCTGTTTCTTTATCTGTTTTGTTATGTGTAGATCTAGATTCTCATTTACAAATCTTGACTGTAATAAATAACATCATTTCATAAACAGGCCAACAAATGGAATCCCTTGATGCCAATATATAACGTCATTGCTTTTTAAAGACTTGGCTACTTAAGGAGAAGGTGGGAAGACATGGGGAAGAAAGAAAGGAAAAAAAATAATGGAAGTTTCTGTGTTAGGAGTTGGTTTTCCTCTAGCCAAGTACAACATCAGTGCCTTCTTTTGGAAAGAAATTTTCCCATAAATGCTCTTGAAACCCTTGCTCACCCCCGAGGACCTGGCTTACCCCGTGAGTGTTCTCAGTGCCCAGGCAAACATCAACCACTTCAGTGTAGAGACCTGGTAATTTCTGCCTTTTAAAGCCTTGATAGATTTATGAGCCTGTACTCAGATAATTTAAAATATGGGAGTGAAGTACCATGCTCTCTGTGGTTGTTTTGTTTTTGATAGCATAGGAAAATTTTCAGGCCTCATTCTCAGTGTTTATTGTGTTGCTGATTCATGCACTGTGGTACCTCTTAGCTTCTTAAAAGTTACCCAAAGATTCTTCTGTTTTATTTAGGTACCATCTTTAAATGAATGAGCCCCATACAGAGGTAGGATAAGGGACCTTAACAAGTTCATGGAAAAATAGAATTAAATAAGTTTATATTGGTGTAAGCATGTTTTGAAATCTATGCATAGTTTTTTCATGATACGTAATTTCCACGAACTCTTTGCAAACCCTTTGTATATAATTACTGGTAATCCCTCATTCCTCTCTTCCCTGTGATACAGGCTGCCTTTCAGGAAGCTGTTCTGGGGCTGGCTTAGGTTGGCTTATGCATGTCAGCCAAAAGTGCAGCTGGAAAGCAGGGAGAAGTTGAAAGGCAAAGGAAATCATTACTACTCCTTTCAGGGGTAAAGAAATTAAAAAACTTAACCAGTTTGTTACCTTTTTTCTTTTAAAATTTTTATTTATTTTCATTTCACTTGAGAGGGAGGGGGTAGAGTAAGAGGGAAGGAAGAGAGAGGGAGAGGGGAAGTGAGAGACAGAGAGGTTGCTTTTCTGTCTCCCGGTTTACTCTCTAAATCCCTAAATGCGCACAGCAGCCAGGGCTGGGCCAGGCTGTAAGCCAGAAGCTCAGAGCCCAATTCGGGTGTCCCACTTTGGTGGCAGAGAACCAAGTACTTGAGCCATCACCTGTGGCTTCTCACGGTACACATTAGCAAGGATCTGGACGGGAAGCAGAGGAGCTAGGACTTGAACCAGGTACCCTGGTAAAGGATGTAGTGTCCCAAGCATTGACTTAACTGCTTGCCAAAATGCCTTGCCCATAGTCTGTTATCTTCTTTAGCTATACTCAGGTCTGTAATTTTCAAACTGGATGCTTAGAATAACACTTGTGCCGGCACCACGGCTCACAAGGCTAATCTTCCACCTGCGGCGCCGCACCCCGGGTTCTAGTCCCGGTTGGGGCGCCGGATTCTGTCCCAGTTGCTCCTCTTCCAGTCCAGCTCTCTGCTGTGGCCTGGAAAGGCAGTGGAGGATGGCCCAGTTCCTTGGGCCCTGCACCCGCATGGGAGACCAGGAGGAAGCACCTGGCTCCTGGCTTTGGATCGGCACAGTGTGCTGGCCGTGGCAGCCATTTGGGAGGGGAACCAATGGAAGGAAGACCTTTCTTTCTGTCTCTCTCTCTCACTGTCTAACTGTGCCTGTCCAAAAACAAACAAACAAACAAACAAAACACTTGTACATTCACTTATATGGGGTTTGTCTCGAGTTCTTTTGAGGAAGAAAGTCATTGTAATTGCTTATATTAATGCTCAATGCTCAATTAATACTAATTAAGTAAAAGTTTTACATCACTTAAATGTCTGATAAAAATCAATGACCAATAAAGGTGAAAAAAAAAAAAAAGAAAAAGAAGTTAGTTTCAACAAACTGATATCTACTGCAGCATGTGCACCTGTCTCTAGTGAGTTGAGTGTCCACCATCTGCCAGGTAGGTACTCAGCTCGGTGCATTCTACAAAACGCTCCTTGCTTAACAGTTAGCGTTGCCAAGGTGATTGGTTCCGAATGTCAGTGAATTATGGAAATCGTGAGTTTTGAAGACTTTAAATGATTAGTTTAGTGATTGCTTTAATGAATAGTTTCGTGAGAGAAATATATAGAAATGGAATATAAATGTGGTGTATAAATATGCCTACATTAAAGCTAAGGTTACAGATTAGAGCAAGCTTGTTGAAAGCAGGAGAGAGTTAATGACTTGTAGAGAACTTTAAAACCCATTATAGAAAAGGTGCACTTCATAGCAGAAGCCATGAAGAGTTCTGACTGAGTATTTTGAGAAAGGAAATTTGTAAGAAGGAGGCTTATGCAGGTGGCTGGTATGTGTCTACTCACTGGGAAGTATGAATGTAGAAGAAACTGAAGATGATGCTGTTTCCATTACCCAGGCACAAGTTGGTCCATTGGCCAGTGCCACATGCATCTACTATATCCAAAGAGAGACATCTCTCTGATGTACTCTACAGGGATAGAAGATAGGGAACTGGAAGTGTTAGCCACTAATGTTTATGGGTGCTTAAAAAGACAAAAATCATTGGAAAAGGAGGAATAAGAAGACAATGTGACTTACTTCCACCCTGTTTAGGTTTGCACTTTGTTGGAATATCCCAATGGAGGAATTTTTTGTATACCGAGAGTAAGCATTTAATATACTTGATAGTAAATGCCTTCTTACCTGTCTGTGCTAGAACAAAAAGCACTCAAAGTTAAAAATTGTGTGTCTTGCTCATCTTTGTGCTTCCAGATCCATAAGACTGTGCAAATGCAATGCATATAACTTGAATGAGTCAGTTCAGAGGGAGTTTAACAATATCAGCAACAAGTGGAAGACCCATGGAGTCCTAACACATCCACTTTAATATACACAGATAGGAAGAAGAGCCTGGAGTAAGGAGAGAATTAGTAGAGAGAAAACCAGAAGCATAGTCAATGAACTGCTTTATGAGTTTTCACTTTCCTCATAGCAATGCCAAGAGTTATGTCAGGGCCATGAAAACCAGTGGGATGGTGGTGGTGGTGAGTAAGTCGAGGGATTTCTATTCTCTTTGGAAGAGGCCTAAGTCAAGTATTAAACCATGAACATAGTGTGAGGGTAATTGGATTTTTGTCAGGAAAGATGACCTTGGAGAAATACAGGTGGCCTCCGTATGGTAGATTTGGTGGATTGGAGCAGCCTGGAAAGATTAAGGCGAAGGCTTGCCAGGGGCAGTAAACACAGCGAGGAAGTTTATTATAAGTCATGAGTGCAGCTAAGGCAGTCTTTTAAGAATCTTTAAATCCTCACATTCTTCCTGCAGCTTGAATTATAAAATAATGGCTTTTTGGAATGTGAAAGCCTCATATGCCTGTGGTTCTCAGTGTCATTTTTCCCCCGGCCCCTGAAATCCATGTGTATCTGGGACAGGCAGGGTGTTTACACCTGCACCTCCCACCCCTACTCTTCCCAGAGAGTCTGTGGGCCAGAGGCAATTGAGATGTTAAGTGGAAGTTGCCAAGGTGCATTTGCATTTATCATGGACAAGGACAGAGAGGGGATGAGTGGAAGGGGTTGATGGAATGCAGAAAGAGAGACTGTTACTGACAGAGGGAAACAGCAAGTGTACTTGCCATGGAACCAAGTTATTTAGCTTTTAAGAAGGCAGACATTACGTTGATATAATAATGGCCTTTTAGTATGAGTTGTCAACAGACAGTAATAACATTTAATGAGGCCTCTAAAATAAAACCTTTATGGTACCCATGTGTTTGGATTGCTGCGATCCATTATTCTAACCCCTATTTTACTTCCCACTTACATTCTGATTTATTATGTTCGGGGCTTTCATGATTAATTGTTTAAGGAATATATTTTAGAGCTTAAACTATTGTTTTAACTTTTAGCACTGCTAATTTAGATGATTTCCTGTTTGCTAAGTTTGAGAGACGTGAAGAATTCATTTTAACCAAAAGAAATGGGAGGAATGGGGAGTTTTGTGTTTGTTTGGGAATAGCAGCAATGAGAGTGGCCAGTCACTGAGAAGTTCTGTCAGTTGAATCATGTTGACAAGTGTGATTTGTGGGAGTCCCTTAAGAACATAATAGAGACACATAATAGGAATGTAAAAATCATAGACTGTGTGGACAAAGGGGTAGTCTGGAAATGGAAGAGGAATGGCCATTAGTGTATGTTGAAATTATTGTCTCAGAAAAACACAGGAATACTTTTCAATATTAGTGTTGCAATTGCCTGTCCCTGGAAGCTGAAACTTAGAAGAATCATCCTGAGAAAACCAGACAGAATAGTCCTTTGAAGATAGTTACTTTTCTGAAAAAATGTTTGTCATGGAATTATGTAAATAGGATAAACTCTGCTGTGTAGTGTGCTATAAACAATTGTTGTTGTGAGCTTCTTGCAGTTTGCTGGCGTTTCAGGCACTTTCATCCTGTGTCTGATGTCTCCCAAGCGTTCCCAACGGGCTTTATTTGTTCTCTTCTCCTCTGTTGTACTAATTAAGAGCAGTCCATGAAATGTGTCTCCCTTGGATTTCCAGATTGCAAGTTTTGTGAACAAATCAGCCATAGACATCTCAATCCTTCAGCGGTCCTTGGCCATTTTGGAGTCCATGGTGCTCAATAGCCATGACCTCTACCAGAAGGTGGCGCAAGAGATCACGATCGGCCAGCTCATCCCACACCTTCAAGGGTAAGCATGCTAAGGCCACTCTGGGGAGGTCAAGTGATTCACAGAGACGGCTGCAGTAATGCCCTGGGGAAGATTCCATATTGATTTGATTAAATGTACAGAAAAAGAATCTTGATGTGTATAACCAAACCCGGCGACGTCTTCATACTGAAATAGCAAGATACTCCTTAGTCCCCACCTCTGGTAAGCTCTGTATCTGTTCTGGGCACCATTCTTCCCCCAGTGCTAGACCCTTAGAGAATTTTCAGTTTCAAGAATGTTAGGTATCAATTTAGTTCTCATTAATATCAGCTTGTTCTCGTAGGTTGTCAACAGAATCATTCCCTAACCTCATAGTGTTTTGTGTGACACATAGATACATTTTCATAGTTAATTAGAAATTTTACATCAGGTACACTTTTAACTAGGGATTTTAAAATGGAAGCTTATTCCTTAGATAGGAAGATCCTACAATGGCCTTTTCCTTTTGTATTTTGTAATATAATCTATGTGGGTTTTCTTTTTCCCTCACAACTAGAGCTGTAACTTAGGGATAAGACAAGCTGCCCTAGCAGGCTGCAGTCTTTAGGGCTTTTCCCTTGGTTTCTACCTGTAGGTATCTAGTAAGAGTGCCTCTGATGATACCAACTGGAGAAGGACTCCGTTGTGTGATGCTGTTCTATAAATTATTGTAGGTTGCAGGTGGCAGCTAGCTTGTATGGGAAAGGGAGTTTGTTGGCTACTAGGGTCCCTTGTAGCATCCATGAATGCCTTAAGGAGCTGTGCCTTGGGAAGGAAAGCAGCTGTGGCTTCCTCAGAGTGCCCATCACGGGGCTTGTTCTCAGTGAATGGGCTGCCATCAGCGTGACCTGGCCTTCAGAAGCCCCTGCCCTGGTCTCTCAGGTCAAGAGGAGACCTGACCAGCTGGTGGGAGTGTTGGGAAATTCCATGATCTTCTGAAGTATTAAGGACTGTGTTTATGATATACACTGTGTGAGCACATTAGCAGTTTCCTTCAGCTGAAAGGCAGAGGATGACCAGGATTTAAAATTTAAGTCACAGAAGCTGTGTATTGTGGCCACCAGGAAAATGAGCCATTCTCCAAAGCTGCTTTTGGAAAATGAGACCAGTGTTCCCATTTCCCTGAATGTGCAACATACACATTCTGCAGCCTGTGTCTTTCTCCGAACATCAAAGGTGTGCATGTGCATTCACAGTCACTTCACCAGCATGGAGAAATTATTAATCACCATGTGCTGTGCTAAGGATTTCATTTGCATTGACTCATTTTATCCTTCTCACAGCAACCCTATGAACTTGGGAGGCCCGTGAACTTGTCCAAGCTGGACAATGGTGAACTGGGCTTTGAATTCCACTCCACTGAATGCAAAGCTCTAAGCTCTTCTTCTGAAGCAGCCTGATAAATGTCCTTCTGTGTAGCTGGTGGGCTCTTCTCTAAGTGTTGGGGCTTGTTATCTACTACATGCCTTACATTAGAGCTTTGCCTCATTTGGAATCTAGGATTTCTTTCCAATGGAAAACTAAATTTTAAGCATCAGTGAAGATTGTATATCACTTATCCTAAATGTGTGGGACCACAAGTGTTTCCCATTATGGATATTTGCATACAGATGATGAGATATCTTACTGATAAGATCCAACTTTAAACTCAAAATTCATTTATGTTTCATATACATCTTACATACATAGATTGAGGGAATTTTGTGCAATATTTTCAATAATTTTGACATGAGGTCAAGAATGGAATTTTCCACTTTTGGCTTCATGTTGGCATTCAAAAAGTTTCAGATTTTGGAACATATCAGATTTTCAGATTAGTGATGCTTAACCTGTTCTGTTATTAAAACATTTCTATTCGAAAATAGAGTTTTATGATATGTATTATCATAGCCAAGGATACTAAACAGTTTCCTTGAAATAAGCCCAGGAATGTGGAGACAAGTCCAAGAATATTCCCTGATAAATTTCATGCATCACACAAAATCAAACACACACACACACACACACAGTACTGCTGCTGTTGCTGCTGCTGTACTACTATTACTCTTCCTACTACTACAGCTCATACAGTTGCTACAGCTACTGCCACTACCACACCCCCGGATTCATCCTCTTTTTTTTAAATTTACTTTATTTACTTGAAAGATAGAGTTACAGAGAGAGGTAGAAACAGAGAAAGAGGTCTTCCATCTGCTGGTTCACTCCCAAGATGGCCGCAATGGCCAGAGCTGCGCCGATCCGAAGCCAGGAGCTTCTCCCGGGTCTCCTACGTGGGTTCAGGGGCCCAAGTATTTGGATCATCTTTCACTGTTTTCCCAGGCCACAGCAGAGAGCTGGACAGGAAGAGGAACAGCCAGGACTAGAACTGGCGCCCATATGGGATGCTGGCGCCTCAGGCCAGGGCTTTAACCCACTGTGCCACAGCGCCAGCCCTGGATTCATCTTCTTAATCCAAATGGAGGAGAAGGAAGTGAGCTGATGACTGCCTGTGTTTCTGGGCAAGCTGCACTAAGCAGCTAGGAAGAGTAATTGTCCACCTTCTGTGCTTCCAGTGGTTGGACTGCATTCTTAGTGCTGAATGCGGTTTCTGGGCTTTGCCTTTCTGACTCTCCTTTCTTATTTGAGGAGGGCAACATTGAGCCTTCTCATGGTCTGACTTCTTCTAATGTTCTGTGTCTTTCAGGACAGATCAAGAAATCCAAACCTATACCATTGCTGTGATTAATGCATTATTCTTGAAGGCTCCCGATGAGAGGAGGCAGGTGAGTGGTATTGCTTTAGTATTAAGACCGAGTCTGAGGCTGGAAAATTTTCATGCCGAGAGAGCCCTCTCCTTCCCGTTGGAGGTACTTTTTGGGTTGCTGCAAAGCAGCTGTGCTCTGGAGCCATGCTGGGCAGCCTGAGTTCCTGACAAATCTAGGGCAGGCAGGTGGGCATGGGGAAGCCCTTGACCAAGAACAGTGCCAGGAGCATTGCAGTAGCAGTTGGCTTTTATGAAATGGAATCCTGCAGAGAACCAACCACAGGAAAAGACGGGAGCATGGCCGCTCTAGTGGAAGCAGCGTCAGAAGTCTCTGGGGTCTTCTGGACTTTCTCACTGGGTGCTCACTGGCATGAGGCAGGTTCTGTCCCCGTTTTCCAGATGGGAAAACTGAGACAGAAAAGAAGTCCCACTTTGCCCAGGAAGGAGTGAGGTGGAAAGGTGAGAGGACAAGAGGGAACATATGCAGATTGCTGCCTCTGGTTGATTTAACTGCATTTGTATATCAGAGGGGCTCTTTGCTTGGGGCTTTTCTTTTGAACATGGGTGGATGTGACTGGGAACTGAATAGTCCGTTTCCCTCCCCTGTAGTAAAAGTGAAGGGAATCCCTTCAGTGTGCCCAGATGAAACGTGCTCTTTGGTAGTTTTCTTGGTCTGTGGAGCCTTCGATTCTTTCTCAACCAGAGACAGGAATATTGTAGTGAGAGAAGGAGAAGTGCAATTTTGCCATCACTTGAAATTGAGTTGCAAAATCCATTCATGGTTTTTGATCGACATAATACACACCTGTAATAAGTTACCTTGTCACAATGCAAAGCCTTCCAACACTTCGTGGAAATATCGGACCTCTCAGCCCTACGATATGTACTGGGAGCTTGATGACAGTTCTCGATTGTTTTAGAAGCATTTAGAAGGCTCATCTGGAACTAAGTGCATTGTCAAGAATGTTGGTATTTTATTTTTTCATTGCCAAGGATTTCAAACCTCAGTAAGTAAATGTGAGGGGTTCTGGCTTGTTTTCCATTTAGAATTATTTGTTATTCCTCTGGGGCTCTGTCTGCACAATGAGTGCTGTCACTTCATAGTTTCCCTGGGATTTGAATTTATGCTGGCTGAAGCCAGGAGGTGGGGCCTGCTGTCCCTGAGCTTGGGCTGAGACCTCTTACCCAGGCCCGGATTTAAAAAAAAAAATATTTAATTAAAAAAATTTTAATAGACATATTAAAATTGTACATATTTATGCAGTACCATGCTATATGTTTTGACACATGTACGCATTATATCGTGTTGAATTGGGGTAAATAATGCCTATCTCCTCAAACATTCAACATTTCTTTATGTTAAAAACATCCAAAATCCTGCCTTCCAGGTTTTCTCCCTTTGCTAGAGAAATATATAGTGCGTTAACATTATCTGTAGTCACCCTATGATGCAGTAGAATCCCAGAGTGTCTTTACTCCTACCTAGCTATCGCTTAGTACCCATTAATCAACCTTTCCTCATCTTTCCCTCCTGGCTTCCCTCCCCAGCCTCTGATAACCACCAATACACTTTTAACTTCTATGTGATTTTTTTTTTTTTTAACTCCACATAGGAGTGACTGGATTTTTAAGGGATTCTTTGTAGATGTGAGACAGGGTGATGGGTGGAGTTACCCCTGTGATATTGTATCTGAGTACTGAACTCGGATTATCTCTCAGGCAACCCAGCCAATTGGCTGGCAGCTCTCCCTAGGCATTAGAGGAGCTTGATCCTACTGCCCAGACCCGGGACATCTGGCCAAACCACACAGCAGCTAAGTGGAGAATGTGGGGCTCAGTGAGGCTGTGTTCTGGTCTGAGTTCTTGGAAGTCTCCTTTCCCCATCTGTGGAAGAAGAGGCTGGATTAAATGAAATGAAAGTTCATGTCTACCCCCGGGGCTATGATTTCACTTGGATCTCTGAATCCAGACATGAGTAAGATGCAGACACCATGCATACTACTTTACACAAAACCCTCCTGCTAATTTGGTGAGTGAAAGCCTCATGACCATGGTCACACAGGGAAATATGTGTCAATTTCTACTGTCTTCAGAACATTGGTAATAATGGAAATAAAACAGGCTAGCAGTACAATATCAGGCTTGGATTCTGTGGGTCAATTTGCCTTTTTTTTTTTTTTTTTTTTTTTTTGACGGGCAGAGTTAGACAGTGAGAGAGAGAGAGACAGAGAGAAAGGTCTTCCTTCCGTTGGTTTACCCCCCACATGGGTGCTACGACCAGCGCACTGCGCCAATCTGAAGCCAGGAGCCAGGTGCTTCCTCCTGGTCTCCCATGCAGGTGCAGGGCCCAAGGACTTGGGCCATCCTCCACTGCCTTTGCAGGCCACAGCAGAGAGCTGGCCTGGAAGAGGAGCAACCGGAACAGAATCTGGTGCCCAACTGGGACTAGAACCCGGGGTACCGGCGCCGCAGGCGGAAGATTAGCCTAGTGAGTTGCGGCACAGGCCCCAATCTGCTTTTGAAAGTTATGCAATATAAGGTGGCCTGGATGGAGTTTGATCATATAAAGCTGTAATAGTAATAAACTACCACAAAGAGAGGTCTAAAAACCTTGAGCTATTTAAGAAAACAGTTCAATTAAGAAAGAATATATGTAATCCTGCAGAAATTTACAAAGAATTGTATTACTAATTCAGTCTTTGAAATGAGTTATGAGACTGTATGGAAGATTCCAAGATGGTGGATTAGGGAATGACATACTGCTCTAGGCTAGGGATAAACAGTTTTAAAAAAGTGTAGGAAGTACACTCTCAGGGGAGAATTGGAGAGGAAACTGCTCTGGAAATCCTACAAGAGAAAGAGGAACGCCGTGAACCCATATGGGATGCCAGTGCTGCAGGCAGTGGCTTTACCCACTGTGCCACGGTGCTGGCCCAAAATTAATAAGTCTTTCAAAGAAAATAGTCACCTTGGATGTAATGGCCTCAACCTTCCAGTTAAAAGACACAGAATGAGTGAATGGATTAAAAAACAAGACCCGTCCATTTGGTGTCTACAAGAAACACATCTCACTGACAAAGATTCATGCAGACTGAAAGTGAAAGGATGGAAGAAGATATTCCATGCTACTGGAAAGCAAAAAATATCAGATGTTGCAATCGTAATATCAGACAAAATAGACTTTAACATAAAGTTAAGAGACAAAGAAGGGCGCTATGTAATGATTAAGGTATCAATTCAACAGGAAGATGCAACTATAATAAATGCATACATATGCATTACAGGGTGCCTGGCTATTTACAACAAATGTTAATGGATATAAAGGGAGACATAGACTCCAGTACAATAGTAATGGGAAACTTCAACCCTCCACTTTCATCGATGGACAGATCAACTAGACAGAAAATGAACAAAGAAACAACAGAGCTAATCAACACTATGGACCAAATGGACCTAACTGATATCAACAGAACTTTCCACCCCACAGTTGCAGAATACACATTCTTCTCATCAGTGCATGGCACTAAGATAGACCATATAGTAGACCATAAAGCAAGTCACAGCAAATTAAAAAAAATCAAATTCATATCATGCATCTTCTCTGACCACAAGGGAATGAAGCTGGAAGTCAACAGCTCAATGATCTCTAGATCATATGCAAACATATGGAGACTGAACTGTTGACTGGATAAAAAAATTATGGTATATACATACTATGGAGTACTACTCAGCTTAAAAAAAATGAAATTCTATCTTTTTCAAGATGGACAAAACTGGAAATCATTATACTTAGTGAAATAAGTCAGTCCCCCAAAGACAGATATCATATGTTTTCCCTGATCTGAGGTAACTATTAGAGTACCTGAAATGTAATGTATTGGAGTGAAATAGACATTTTGAGATTCAATGATTATTTATAGCCCATGTCTTCCACTGAGGAAGTGTTTTTTTTTTTTCCTCTTCATACAATTTGTTGAACTCTTTTTCTTAGTGTACGGTTAACTATACAATCATTAAGTAAACTGAGAATAGATCTTTGTAAAAATTGAGAATGGGAATTTGAGAGGGAGGAGGAAGAATGGCTGGAGCATGGGCGGGAGGGAGGGTAGAGGGGAAAGTGTCACTGTGTTCCTAAATCTGTATATATGAAGTACATGAAACTTGTATAACTTAAATAAAATTTAAAAAAAAAATTAGTTATAAGCTACTAAGCTGTTGTGGACATTATAAACAGCTGAATTTAAGATATTTATCAAAAATTAAGGGAGTACCATGACTTTTAAATTATTTTTAAAAAACTTGAGTGAGTTATGAGAGTTAGCTCAAAAAATGGTTTCAAGTTCCACAGTAAAGGTAACTCTGTGGCCAATATTCTGAAGGCCAAGGAAGCCCTCTACAGCAGGAGATTAGGCTTATTGGTGATATCACCTGGATTGGTATAGCTAATATCGCCAGTAAGTGTGTACACCTTTGTCTGTCCAAATGGAACAGATTTTTTAGCTGGTGTAGATTTCATATCAATATTGTTATTGGCATATAGCATGAAAACAAATGAGGGAATTGAGACTCCAAAGGAATAAGGAACTTGACCAGATCACTGAGCTGAGGAGAATCAGAGCTGAGAAGTCTGACCTCATCCTCACCGCATCCTGCAGAGCGCTGAGTGCCAATCAGGGAGGTGCCACCCACCGAATTCTCCGAGGTTTGCCAAGGGAACACCTCTCTGCAGCATGAAGGACACCAAGCCCATTGTCTCTCTCCGTTTAGATTAAAACACAGTCTAAGCATTTATGTATGTGATGTGCAGCAAGATCTTTTTTGTTCAAAGCCTTAGGACGTTGGGTACATTCCACTTCAGCCAAGGATGTTTCTTTATTTCATCTTCTCTTCCTCAGTTGGGGCCAAACACATTCCTGGAGCTCTGTTTTCTAGGTTTCCTTTAATTTTTAAAATGCATAAAGTGGATTTGGGATGATTTTAACACCTATCCTTTATTTCACTGTTTACTTGGGGAAAACATACTACCGTAGTCAGAAGGAGCTATGTAATTTTTTTCTCTTGTGTTTATGGAGTGGACTCTGCTGATGGGCACTGGGCAGGTGCTGTGCCAGGACTTGGGTATAACGTCCTCTTCTGGGAAGGCCTCCATTGCTGTCTTGGGTTGGTGGCCACGCTTTCCCATGCCCCTGTGATGGAGGAGGCCCTTGGTTCCCTGCACAATGAAGGGAGCGGTGCATGCGTTTCACAGGGGAGGGGGTTGCTCGTAGATTGGAAAATGCATCCGTGCCCCGACAACTACTTGCATTATCCAGTCTGCTCTTTTTTTTTTTTTTGACAGGCAGAGTGGACAGTGAGAGACAGAGACAGAGAGAAAGGTCTTCCTTTTGCCGTTGGTTCACCCTCCAATGGCCGCCACGGCTGGCGCACTGCGGCCGGTGCACTGCGTTGATCCGGTGGCAGGAGCCAAGTGCTTCTCCTGGTCTCCCATGGGGTGTAGGGCCCAAGCACTTGGGCCATCCTCCACTGCCTTTCCGGGCCACAGCAGAGAGCTGGCCTGGAAGAGGGGCAACCGGGACAGAATCCGGCGCCCCGACTGGGACTAGAACCCGGTGTGCCGGTGCTGCAAGGCAGAGGATTAGCCTAGTGAGCTGCAGCGCCGGCCCCCAGTCTACTCTGTCTACTCTTTTAATGCAAGCATGTTGGCAAGATTCATTCTAAATTTCCCTGTACATTTCGATTGTTTTTATAAACAATATTAAAAGACACTGTTAGATAAGCACTTGGTAGAAAATTCAGAAACGACGGAGTTAGAAGGCAGAAGGCTGAATGACTGGCGTCCCGTACTGGCCTTTGCAGAAACAGAGCTACTGCAGTTATTCACAACTCTCGTGCCTTTCATGGGGCTACTTCCTGCCTTGTCCCCTGTGCATATTCTCTTACGTATATCATACTGCGTGTGCTGTTTCTGTTAAAAGAACACTTAAAATGAAACAGTATTTTGTGTTATTTTTCCATATCAGTATAGATAAACTCATATTCACAGCTTTCCATACTTTTGTATCACTTTAATGCTATAGCATAGTCACTCTGGATTCTCATGTTTTTTAGAATATTTTTCTAAATTGTGCAGAAAAATCCATGATGACAAGAGTATTTCTATTTTCTTCCTGACCAAGCTCCTATTCCTTAGGAGGGTAGTATCAAACATGCGCTTAGTCTTTTATCAAGCATTTATTGGCTGCCCTATGCCAGAATTTATGCTTTGGGCTTGGAATACAAAGAAGGACAAGCTGTTCCCTGTGCCTGTGAGGAGCCCATAGTCTTATGCAAACATAAATATTGTAAACTGATAATTGCAAACATTTCTCTAGTAGATGTTACAAATATATTGTCCCTTATAACTTACTTTAATATACTCTAAGCTAGTATGCTAGGATAAACAGAAAGAAAAATAGGTTTTCTTTTTTTGTTTGTATGACTATTAGGCAGTAATTTCATTTTGTAAAAGGAAAGAAATTGAAAGAACTATAGAATCCTTTGGGCCTTTTTGTCATTTGGCCCAAGGACAAAAAACAAACTGGTGGGCTTTTCTATTTCAGTTGACCAAGCGGCAGGTAGAGCTGCTTCTCTGGTATCGTGTAATTTGTTTCTGGATGGTCAAGGTCCCTGCTTTCTGGTTTGCAAGAGCACAGAAGAGGATGTGCTACTGGAGGTCAACTGTAAAGCTGCCTAGACTTTCTGAATCATCGTACAGAATAACGCCCTTTTCAATGCGCTGGGTCTGCAGGGGGTTCACTCAAAGCTGCCAACCTCTAACAGAGTCCTCTGCCTTCCCGTCCCTTCTTCTCTCCTCCTCGCATTCCTCTCTGTGGTGGCGCTGATGCCGCTAGGTTGATGTAGAGAGCAGTGTTGACATCCTTGGTTGTCCTCTGACTGTAAGTCATCCGCGTTCCCCTTGTCAGCAGAAATGGGCCCTGTTCTCCGCGGTGCTGTCCGTCCCTGCTTGTATGTGCCCCCTGGAGCTCCTTCCCCTGTGTTCTTGTTGATCCTTGCTTTCTGCAAATTTATTTTAACCTTGGTAGAATTCATGGTTTTGATTTTTAAAAATTCTTACTCACCTACTATTTTCTACTTATTTGGAAGGCAGGTAGACAGAGACCCAGACTGACAGAGAAATATCTTCCATGTGCTAGTTCACTCCCCAAATGAGCGAGGCAGCCAGGGCTGGGTCAGGCTGAAGCCAGGAGACAGAATTCCATCTGGGTCTCCTGTGTGGGTGGCAAGGACCCAAACACTGCTGCCTTCCAGGGTGCTCATCAGCAGGAAGCTGGAACCGGGAACCAGGAGTGGAGCCAGGCCGTGATCCTGAGCTTCTGATACGGGATGCAGGTGTTACAAGTAGCAACTTAACCACCATGCCGAGCACCTATACCTACTCCAAGGTTGTTTATTTATCCATAGCTTAGTTTCATCTTTGGTCAGTAAGATCAGCAATACCGAAAGTACTCCCCACCACAAAACAACATTCTAGAATCTGCTTGAATATGAGCAGTATTTTTTACTTTTTGAATGTGTACACCAAGATTGTGCTTGACTGTATAATTTTCCTGAGCATGTACTTGTCAATATGTAGAAAGGAAATCTGTGAATCATTTTGTTTAACTAAATCATCTGCAAAAATCTTTGCCAATCAAGAAATGTCAAAGTGTAAAGCAAAACCTACAGCTAGGAGGCCTAGCGGAGCTGCAGTCTGGCGTGGATTACTGGGAGAGCTCAGCATCTGGCTAGACACCGTTCTCTGCTAAAACACCACTCAGTTCACTTACGTGGTCTGCTTTCAAGACCTGCTCACTCTTTGATTTTGCATGAATTAAGATGAACTGGCAGTTAGAAGACTTAGCTCCTCAAGGCCGTGCACGAAGGCCTTGCTGTAGGAGTGTGTTGTTTTGCCAAAGCTTCCTGCACATAGACTAAAAGCAAACATGGCAAGCCTTCTAATGGAAACCCATTGTTTTCATCTGGAATGTTTGATATTTAATTGGCACTCACTTCTTTCTGGAAGGAGGAAATTTTTTAAAGCCCAAAAAAAAAAATATTGTAGGTGCAAGACTTCCTTCTTTTGCATTTGAGATGGCTTTTATAAGCTCAATGGAACATTCAAAAAGTACTGTGCATACGACTGCTTGTTGGGGTTCATTCTTTCGTAAGAAATACTGCTGATAGACAGTTAGGAAACACAGCCCAGGGGAGGTCAGTTTTGGATGTGTTGACCTTGGTCTTTCTAACCTAAGCCTTCATGTGCGTGTGTTTTTGTTCCACAGGAGATGGCAAATATTTTGGCTCAGAAGCAGCTGCGTTCCATCATTTTAACAGTGAGTACTAAAGCGCTGCGGCCACTTTGGGGATAGATAGCCAGAGTTGTTTATGCTTCTCCTCCTTTGGTTACGTCGCGGTTTGCTCCATGACCTGCTTCTGTGGTGTAGCAGTAAGAACTGGAAAGGAGGAAAAATCATCCTTTTGGAGTTGGATAAATAAGGCATTCCTGCATGAGCGGCTTTTCGTGATTGGAGGGTGGAGTCTCTGGAACTGGAGAGAAGATAGAGGGACCACATTTTCCAGGAAGGTTCCTCAGCGTGTCTCACAGAGGGGCAGGTTTATTACACCCATCAGAGCTTTACTCTGCATGGACAGAAATCATGGGCTCCCTTATCTTAAAGCATCCACCAATCGGAGTTTTTAGTATTTTTAATGAGGAAGCTAAATGGCCCTGAGAGAGGGCCTGGGATTGTGGCCATTATTTTCCTTGGGCCTCTGAGAGAAGGAGGAAATACAGCACATGCGTTTCCTGCAACATAAAAATAAGCATGAGCCTCAGTGGGAAAGAAACCCTAAATGTCAAACTGTAAGTGTTTAGAAATAAACCAAGCAGCAAGAGTTCCTGAGGCCTTACCAGCTACTTGAAAGAAGCCGGTTTGGTTCATTTTCCTGCTTCCAGAGAGAGAGAGAGAGAGAGAATGAAGGAAAGAAAAAAATGTTTCTGGTTGTGTGATTCCAAAAAGGAGTTCAGCAAGTTTACAGTTACCCACACACACACAATTTTAAAATGTAGGTCTTTTTATTATTCAGGTAAGGTTAAGTCCACAGACCGGATAACAACCTTGGAAAAATGAATTGTTCCTTACCATTCCCAATGGGGAGGGCAGAACTTGTCACGGTGACCTCATGGGGAAGCGCCTGGCTAGGTCCGGAGGCAGAGGGAGCTGGCAGAGAATGAAAGCAGGGCTTTTCTGTGGTTTTCAAGGGGTGAAGTGCTTAAACTGGTTAAACAATTCCAGATTGGCTAATTTGAATACTTTCAGTGGGTTCTGGAGCAGATGAGCTGTGCCTGGGTGTCTAGTACTTGGCCATCCATTATCAGAGCAAGGTGGTAGGGGCCCTGAGCCTGAGAGTCTGATAGAGGATGGGTGGGTTCAGGGACTTTGGCCTGATTTGTTTGCACATGGAAGGAGTCACTTGTTATCTTGAGCAACTGGTTGGGCCCGGGAGAGATAATCTCTCCAGGGTCAGCAAGGCTCCAGATGTCAAAACATTAGAAACACATGGTTAATACACACATGCACACATAGTCTGATGCAAGGAAGCCACTAAAAATTAAAAACCTCTGTGGGCAAAGGAAATACATACTTAGCACCCAAGATTTGTGATAAGGATTGCAGTTTGTGATCAGGTTTATTTTAAATTTTTTGACTGTCAGAAATGAAGAGAACCATTTGAGTGTAACTTTCATTCAGAGATACAAGTTCTGCCCAGCACACACCCACCTGGAACTGGCATCTGAAATAAGTCTTGCTGGAACATTATGGATATGTGGGAAGTGCAGGAAGAGTCACACTATATTCACAGTAACAGTAGAAGATGCTTTATTAAAGTGTGTTTCAGTGAAGGTGCTTGTTCAAGGAGGGGGTGAATGGGGGGATGTAGGGTTAGAAATGCTGAATTAGAGGGTCTTAGCCTATAGTTATTTTTGCCTTGTGCGGCAGTCATGGTTGAAAGTCCAGAGAAATGAGTGGGTGGAGGGACAGTGGTAGCCATCCTATCTCAAGGTTCAGTTTGCTGAATGGGGCAATTTTATGAGCCTAAATAGCTGGAAGTTCAAGGTTGGTACTGTCTGGTAGGAACTGGGAGTATAAACACTTTCAGTTTGTTGCAAAAGTAGATAGTCAGGCACTTTGGACATTAAATGTGCATTACCAGTTAGCATTCCATCCTGAAGATTGAAGCATATGAGGTCTGACCTCTCCCCATCCCATTCTCTAGCTCCCCCCCACGACTGGATTAGTGACCTTGTATTATATTACCTTCCCCCTCTTCCTTCTGTTCTTCATTCTTCTCCCATACCTTTTTTTTTTTTTTTTTTAAAGCTTTCTTTATTTATTTGAAAGGCAGAGTCACAGAGAGGCAGATACAGAGACAGAGAGAGGTCTTCCATCTACTGGTTCACTCCCCAAATGGCTGTAACTGCCAGAGCTGGGCTGATCTGAAGCCAGGAGCTTCTTCCAGGTCTCCCATGCAGGTGCAGGGGCCCAAGGCCATCTAGTTGGGCCATCTTCTACTGCTTTCCCAGGCCATAATAGAGAGCTGGATCAGAAGTGGAGCAGCCAGGACTCGAACCGGCACCCATATGGGATGGCGGCACTGCAGGTGGCAGTCCCACCCGCTACGCCACAGTGCTGGTCCCCCATACCTTTTTTCTAATCTCCTGTTATAGTGTGGTGCTGATAGCCAAGGAATGGAATCCAGATGCATGCCAGTTTGGGAGACACCCAGATAGTACCTTCAGGACCTAGATTTCCTCCAGTCCTGGCTGCAAGACGATTTTGTTTTCCATGGTGGGCAGCTTTGACGTTCACTGAACTGTCACTTGGAAGTCAGCTCTCAGCAGTCTGCCCAGAGACAGCGATGCAGGGGAAAGTGCTCTCTCAGGAAGCAGGGCCTGACTGTGCCCAGCACACTCACAGCTGGCATGAATGTTGTCATGCACTGCTTGTTTGGCATTTTAAGCTGCAGCCAAGATCTGTACCAACAGGCTGTGTATTAGGCCCTAATATTGACTTAGTGACGGCTATTCCATTTCAAAACCCAGATCTGGTGTGAACAAAAGACCCATGCATCTTGTGTTAAATTTGTTTCATTTTCAGTCCTGTTTCTATGGGGAAGGATCATTGTATTTCTCATTTAATTGGTAACTGGTAAGGAAAGTAACGCCCAAGCCGGCGCCGTGGCTCACTAGGCTAATCCTCCGCCTTGCGGCACCAGCACACCGGGTTCTAGTCCCGGTCGGGGTGCTGGATTCTGTCCCAGTTGCCCCTCTTCCAGGCCAGCTCTCTGCGGTGGCCAGGGAGTGCAGTGGAGGATGGCCCAAGTACTTGGGCCCTGCACCCCACGGGAGACCAGGAGAAGTACCTGGCTCCTACTTCGGATCAGCACGGTGCGCCGGCCGCAGTGGCCATTGGAGGGTGAACCAATGGCAAAGGAAGACCTTTCTCTCTGTCTCTCTCTCTCACTGTCCACTCTGCCTGTCAGGCCTTCCTCCCTTACACTTCCTCCTGCACAAAGTAGGTCTTCTGGATTCTGGTTTAATGACCAGGAACCTTTCTGGATCGTGGAACGTAAAGGAAAGCTCCGAGGTCACCCCTCTGTGGGGTGGTGATTCTAGCACTCTCCACCTCCGTGCCGGCACATGAAGACTGCTGAGGTCCTCTTGGCAACGATGAGGGTTAATGTTCGTTGTTGGCTCCCTCTTTCTTTCTCTTTTTTGTCCCCCATTCTTCCCTCCATCTCTTCCTTCCTCTCTTTCTTTATTTCTTTCTGTTTTTAAAAATGTCACTTGTGGTCCTTCTTCCAGCATGTCATCCGAGCTCAGCGGGCCATCAACAACGAAATGGCACATCAGTTGTATGTTCTGCAAGTGCTCACCTTTAACCTCCTGGAAGACAGGATGATGACCAAGATGGACCCCCAGGACCAGGTCAGTACACCCTGGATGAGGGAGGGAAGCTAGGAATTTCTAGATATTATTGTTTCGTGGTCATCTCAGAACTTGATGGCTTTGACATTTAGGTGAATCTAGGCTCTGAGAATTACATAAATGGATTCTTCTCTTAGTCCCCCAATACCTGCATATTCTTCTTTTATTGCATAAGAACACCTGCTATCACATGGCAGGTGTCCCTAAAACCTTCGGCAGTGACAGCTTTGGAATCAAGTACCCAGACAATGAGGGCAGTGGGGCTCTGTGTAGTATTGATTCTGCAGATTGAGGAAGTAATTTCCACTCTCCAGTGACCAGTGCCAAGGGCCAGTCTCGGGTTAGATGCAATTTCTGGGCTGGTGTTTCTGTCAGTTGATTATTTGCTGGAACTCTCCGCCAGGTCTTTGGTTGTCATGCCTGAAAGGTGATGTCTCCATCCAGAAGGCTGTGTGTGGGTAGTATGAGGGTAGAGTGAAAGCAAACAGCTGGGAGCCCTGCTTCTGCCTGGGATATTTTCAACTTCACCAGCACTGCAGCTCTGGGAAGGAAAACACTCATTATTGGCACGTGAGGGCCTGATCGATTGCAGATGTGAAGTGTGTGGCTGCCACAGCACTTCGCTCGTGGCATGCGGCCATGCGTTGAAGGGTGATGGAGAGACTTAGAGAGGCCAGCAAATGGGCCCTGTGTTTTGTGGCAAGGCCACGTGTGGTCACCCCTGAGAGGTGAGACTCTCCTCTTACCACTCATGGTGATGGAGAGCAATGCATCTTAATAGGGAGCAATTTCCTTGTTTGCACACCCTCCCGTTAGTTCATTGGCAATGTTTTTAATTATAAATATATGTAACACAGTGTACCATTTTAACCATTTTTAGTGTGGATTTATGACCGTAAGTACATTTGCACTGTTGTGAAACCATTGGCACCACCTACTTCTCAACTTCAGAACTGAATTTCTGTACTTATACACAATAGCTCCCCGTTCACTCCTTCCCTCAGCCCCTGGGAGACACCATTCTACTTGCTGTTTCTATGGCTTTCGCTACCCTACGAAGCTAATGGGAGTGGAATAAGAAAATGTTTTTTTTTGTATCTGATTTACTTCACTCAGCATAGTAGCTTCAAAGTTCATCCATGTTGTAATGAACGTCAGAATTTTGTTTCTTTCTAAAGCTGAATTAATATGAGGGTACTTCAAGACCTGTATGAAAATGAAATTTAGGGCCGGCGCCGCGGCTCACTAGGCTAATCCTCTGCCTTGCGGTGCCGGCACACCGGGTTCTAGTCCCGGTCGGGGCACCGGATTCTGTCCCGGTTGCCCCTCTTCCAGGCCAGCTCTCTGCTGTGGCCCGGGAGTGCAGTGGAGGATGGCCCAAGTGCTTGGGCCCTGCACCCCATGGGAGACCAGGATAAGTACCTGGCTCCTGCCATCGGATCAGTGCGGTGTGCTGGCCTCAGTGCGCTGGCCGTGGCGGCCATTGGAGGGTGAACCAACGGCAAAGGAAGACCTTTCTCTCTGTCTCTCTCTCTCTCTCACTGTCCACTCTGCCTGTCAAAAAAAAAAAAAAAAAGAAAGAAAAGAAATTTAAAGTGCATTTTGGTGCAAAAATTTGATCTCTATGCATACATAGTTTGTTCATAATACACATTTTTCATGAAGTTTTTGAAGCCCCCTTTATATAAATGAATGTTGAAATTTTGTTTGCACCAAAATAAACTTGTCACTAATTCCATTTTTTTGAACTTTTGGAGGCACCCTCATCTTGCACTGCGTGTCTATACCACATTATGTTTACCTATTCATTCCTGGATGGACACGGGGCTGTTTCCAACTTTTGACCTTTTCTGTTTGTGCTTATTCCATTTGTTTCCATGAAATCACTTCTCAGTGAATGTAACTTCAACACTGTTCGTTGTTTCCAATAGTACAGGACTCCCAGTTTCTCTAGCTTAGCCTGCTCCAAACACAACCCTCCCATCCTATCTGGGGCTCTCCTTTGGGAGCGCACTGGGCAGTGGATATGAGTGCTCCCAGTAACTTGGCTGCAAGTTATTGTAGAATCAAGCCAGGGATGACCGGCAGGGAGAGGCAGGAGGAAGACAAGTCTGCAAAGCCCTGACTTAGAACACTGGTTGTCTTTTATCTGTTTTTCTTTTGCTTGAATGCAGTGATTTAGTGAAGCCCTGGGGAAGAGGGAGTTGTAACATCACAGGATGAAAGCAGCTCTCTCCACCTCCCCTTATGCTCCTCCTAACTCTTTCAGGCTCAGAGGGACATCATATTTGAACTTCGAAGAATTGCTTTCGATGCGGAGTCTGAACCTAGTAACAGCAGCGGCAGCATGGAGAAACGCAAGTCCATGTACACCCGGGATTACAAAAAACTTGGCTTCATTGTGAGTAAAGCCCTCGGCAGTAAGCTCTCTCCTCCCAGCCCCAGCCCCCTCGTCCCCGGGGCTGACCTCAGCCGCATCAGAGCGTGTGGTCCTCTCGCGCTTTGCACATTTCCAGATGTTGAGCTGGTTTAAACAGGATCACATGAAAATCTCCTCTGGCTGCAGTCAAGTGGAATAAGTTGCACAAGTGTGACTAATGCCGCCTGTGTTTATTCAGTCCTGATTACGTGTAACCGAGAGTAGTTAGCCTGGAATGCAGCTCCACTTCATTAACTCTGCCCACAAGGTGCTCGAGGGCCTGTTTGAGTTGAATGCACGATGGCATCTGTGGGGTGGGTTTTATTATTTGGTTGGGGACCGGATTATACATATACATATATTATATACATCGATTTCTTATCAGAAGCAAACAAAAGGTTTCCTGAAATGTCATCGTGATCGAATTTATGCAATTTGCATTTTCCTAAGAGCTTTATCTTGCTAGGAATGCTGATGACCTGTCTCCTAGGTTTTTTTTTTCCAGTTTGTAAATCAGAACACAGTTGGCCTGAATACAGTCTGTTGTTTTGTTTCTACTTTTGCTTCAATCTTGTCTTTATCACCATCCAGTTTCTGAGTGCTGTTTGGCTGCTCTCCAATTCTGAAGGTGTAAAATTGGGTTTCCATTTTAGCCTCCATCATAAACAACCTACATCAGATTTCCACAGCGATGGTTAGATATCAGCAGGGATCATTTTTATAATTTCAAATATTTCTTCCTTGAAAACACTACAGCCTGTGTGTGTATATATGTATCTATGAGGCGTCTTCAAAAAGTATGGAAAATGCACATTATCCTTTAATCTCATATTCCATGAACTTTTTGAAGTACTTCCATCTGAGTCTGTAATAAATACACCATGTATATATATATATATGTGTGTGTGTGTTCATATATATGTATATGCATATTCTATGACAAAAATGCTGTGGTGTTTTCTGTTTTATTTAGGAAACTTTGTCTTTCGTGGAAATTCTTTGAAACCGTCACCGTATCAGTCAAAGTGTAGCATGTTTCATAACCAAAGATTCTTTCCTTATTTGGAGGTACCATGGTTTATTTCACTAGGGCCATTTTACTGAGTGATTCAATGCTTTGAAGCTACCAGCAAGTCTATAATTAACGTTGGTGTAGCCCAGTGTTTATGTATATCTGTGATCACATTATTTGGATGAATTTGCAGAACTGTCATTTTTTATGGTATATCTTTTAAGGCTTTTGGTATTGTCACATTGCTTTCTGCAAACATTGAGTAATTTCCGCTTTAATCAGCAATAGGTCAGACTGACCATTTTTTAACCCTCTCCGGTAGCGTTTCTTCAGCTAAAACAAAATGAAAATGGCCAATCTGAGGAGTCGTTTTTATAGTGTCAGTCTCACTGTGATTCCCATGCTCTGTGAAACATCATGTACATATCTTAGTGGTGGCGGGCATAGATGCTGCAATCCAGAGGAGCCAGCTGGTTCTAACAGGGACAAAGGAGAGGGAGCTGCTTGGGGACAAATGAGGGAATGTCCATACTCCAGGTCTCGTGGACGTGTCTCCTGTTTGTCCAGTCGCTGTTAGAACACAGAGCTTTCTACTCATAAAATCGCAATCTCCTTTATTCCCACATCGTATTGAAATTGTCACGGAAGCGATCAAGAGTAGCATTTCTGCGAGCCTGCCCTGGTCCAGAGCCTGGCTCTGGGCGACTCCTCTGTCTCCAGTTCCGTCGTCCTCCTTCTGCCCTTGCCTGGCTTTCTTTTGGACTGTGTGGAAAGTGCACAGTTGGGTCCCTTCCCTGTACTGCTTGCAGGGATCACTCTGTCTCTGCCCGAGGTCGCGTTGGCTTTGCTGCGGCCAGCGGGGTACTGGAGTACACCCCGAGAGGGACTGACTTCTAGGCTGTAGATCTCCGTGACAGGTACAGAGGACGGGAGTGGGGGGGTGGTGAAGCAGCTCCCTTTCCATTTCCAAGCTCTGTTCTCACTGAAATCCCTGGGGCGCACCACAAGCCAAAATATGAGCAATTTTTCTCAGTGTTGCTCCATCTGTCTTCACACTATTGTGAATTCCTCCAGCTTAGTCTTGGAGTGTGTTTCTTCATTTTCTGTCTACTAAGTATTCTGCTTCATGAGTACTTTATGAGAATGATGGTTATTTTATTTAAAAAAAAAAAAAAACAAACCTGAGAATGAAATCAATGTGATTCTAAGGCCCTTGCTACTTACAAGGTCTTCTCCCCAAGGATTTAGTTGAAAAGTCGTTTAAGAAAAGTAAAGAGCAGAGAATAACTCCAAAAGCCATGGTTTTCTTTATTTCTCCACTGTTTCAGTTTTCAATTTCAATCCATCTCCTGCACACGCTCTGAAGCAGGGTCTTGCATCAGAGTTGAAAGTTGGGAGAGATTAGGCATGATTTCGTGTGCCGGAGATGATCCAGCAACCTTGACAAGTAGATATTTTTACTTTTCAATACTCAGCCAGAGGGAGCGAAACCTCAGGAAAGGGAATTACACGCTCATTGCGCCACCTACAGGCCGTCTCGCAGAAAACACCTGACGGCTGGCGGAGGCCGTCCAGTCTGGCCGCTAACGCCGGCATAGCCAGCGAGCTGAGCTCTCTGCTTCCTGAAGAGGAATCCTCTTGCCTATTAAACTCCTTCCGGGACGCGAAGGAACGATTGGAGGTTGGGTAATCTCTGGGATCTCTCTGGAGAAAAGTTCAATTCATGAGATGAAGATATTTCTCATTTCTTCTCTCCCAAGTGGGCAATACCCAGGCAGCATTTGGAATTGGATGGGCTGAAGGTTATAACTTCAGTTTTCCTACTTCCGAGCCACTCATTGAACCTGTTTGAGCATTGATTTCCTCACCTCCTTTTAGAAATTATTTCTGAGCCACATGGGTACTTTAGCATGAGAAATTTTGTAAATATTTCCCCTGGTATGTACACATTGTTCCAAATGAAAAAAAATGACAAACATGTGAGGATTGAATGGGAGAATTTTTTTTCAGAATTTACGTTCATGTTAATTTTTAAAAAGATTTTATAACTTCTTTGGTGATAGAAGATAATTATGCATAGTTATAAAAGTATAATTCTACATAATTACATATACAGTGCTTGTTGTCATTTTCATATAGTTTTTTCCAAATGCAGATGGCAGGGAATGCAGTGAACTCTGTGTGTGTGTGTGTGTGTGTGTGTGTGTATCTTTCTCCATCTCCATCCCTGTCCCCAAAGCACAACAGGAAGCATTTTGGCCCTAAAGTTCCTGGATTCAGGAGTTACTGTGTGAGTGCAACACGAAGATTAAACTTGGGCTCTGGCTTCACGTTGTCTGCATCCATTTCTGAGTCTCTCACTCCCAGGCTGAGTCGCTCAGGCAAGTGACCTGAGATTTTTGTGTATTTTTTTTTGTATCTTTAAAATGAGAGATAAGAATTGTGTCTATTGGCACGTTCACTGCATAGATTAGATTAGTAGATACTTGGACATTATTTGCAGCAGGGTTTAGCACATACTAAGCCGTGTGTGATTCTAGATGCTATGCTGATGCTGTTAGGGTAGCTATTAATGTTCTCGGAATGGTGCCCAGGACACCGAGACAGATAGTAATAGGGTCATGTGGGAGTTGTAGGTTGTCCCAGGAGAGTGGGGAGAGAGTACAAACTAACAGTAGAAGGGGAGTGGACACCATGGGCTTGGGGAACTGCAGATCCTTTATCATGGCCAGTGTTTATATTGGAGACACAGAGAGAGAGAGAGAGAGAGAGAGAGAGGAGAAGAATTGGCTTTGAGAGTTGAAATAAAGCTATAGAGATAAGCTTAATAATATTAATAATGAGTATTCTTGATGATTTTTAAACGATGTGTTTATTTATTCAAAAGGCAGAGTGACAGAGAAATAGAGATACAGAGATAGGGACAGAGAGTGAGAGAGACGGAGGCGGGGGAGGGAGCGAGAGCTTCGATCCGCTGCTTCACTCCTGAAGTGGCTGCAGCAGTCCAGGCCCAGCCAGGCTGAAGCGGGGAGCGAGCTCCTCCAGCGTGCTCTCCCACAGGGCTTTCGGAGGCCCTAGAGCGAGAGCCGTCTTCTGCTGCTTTCCTGAGGCACATTAGCAGGGAGCTGGATCAGAAGCAGAGCAAGCGAGACTCAAACCAGTGCTCAGATATGGGGTGCTGAGGATGCAGTCAGTGCTGAACGTGCTGCACCACACACAACTTGGGCCCTTTTTGGTGCTTTTTGAGGCTATTCTTGGATATGCAAAAAGCAACAAAAATTTTGCGTTGCCCAACCCACATGTTGGCAGCTGCGGAAAGATAAGGCTCTGCCTTCTCCTAGCAGTGTCGCACCGCAGACATGTCCTTGTAGTCTGTGTGGGGCCTGTCTGCGTGTGCTTTCTGTTGGTGGCATCACTGTGTCCGACAGCACAGTGCTGCTGTCCTGTCTGGTGTTCATGAATGTCAGGAAGCCATGTGCCTGCCAGAGAAAACACAAAAGTGTGTGTGTGTGTGTGTGTGTGTGTGTGTTAGGTAAGCTTCAGCCAGGAGTGAATCACAGTGCTCTTGGCTGCAAGTTCAATGTGATAAGCCAACACTGTAAGTTACGGTGTATTTAAACAGAGCTGTGCGTGAGGTAAGGGTGTGTAGAGATTTGTCGACAAAAATGCTGTGCTCAAAGGTGCATGAGAGTCAATGTTCTGTTGCCCATAGAGATGGTTCCTTTGTTAGCAGGGTTTGCAGCAACTTCGTAGGACATTACTACTGTGGAAAGGAGAACGTGCCATATGCTGGGCACTTGGGGGGCAGGAATAACCCTGCAGAAGAGAATCGCCGGGAGCCCACTGGATCTTGCATGTGGGTGGCAGGGACCCAGGTATTTGAGCTACCACCTGCTGCCAGGAGGCTGGAACTGGAAGCAGAGCTATGGGATTGGGCGTCCCAGGCGGCATCTTAACTGCTGTACCAAACACCCACCCCGGCACAGTGTTTTTAACCAAGCACTTTCCTTTCAGATATGTTACAGATACAGCCCTCTAACATAGGTCACTGGTGGAGGGATGACTGGGGATGCGACTCATGCTTGGTTCCCACTGAGTGAACTCACAGGCAGACGCTGTGTGTGCCCCGTCCTCGGAAGCTAAGTCTCACGTGCTCTGCCTCCTTGACACATCGCTGTGATCAGACACCCTCTCTCCCCTGCCTGAAATGCTGCAGACCCCAAATAATTTCTAGGCTCTGCTTGGCTTCATTGGGACTGCTCTTGGCTTTCACTAGCCAAGGTTTCTTAATGATGCCAGAGCAGAAACAGCCACCAGGTGGCGCAAAAGCACAGCAAATAGCTCCCAGCCAGCCTGGCAGCTGGGCGCACACCCTGGTACTCTGCCGCCTTCCTGGTGAGCTGGCAGAATTTGAAGTTGTAGGACCAAGGTGGGCCTCCATCCTGGCCCTGAGAGGACGGAGTGCGTTCTAAGATGTGCAGCTGGCCTCTTCCTAGTAAGTGGGATTGTCCTGCTGTGCATGGCAGATGAACATTAGTCCAGCCCCAGGTCTCCTGACTCCCATTCCCCGTTATTTTTCCTTACGCTATCATGAAGGAGTCTTTTCAGCGAGGCCTGACAACTCATTTATCTACTGTTTTCTTTTTGTCGTAACATGGAAATGCAGGAAAGGATGCACAGGAAACAGGAAATCTAATTGAATATTGATAGTAAAAAACACACTGCTAATAATAATGGATTATTAATAAGGATCAATAATCATTTAATTAAATATTAATTACAATTATTTATAATTATTATTTATAATATAATTATCATATTATGTAATTATTATATTATTGATTATATTGTAATATAATTATTTATAGTTACTTGTTTAATTAATTATAATTAATAAGGATTAATAATCCATTAATAATGGATTTCATTAGGGTTTAATAAATCTTATTGAAATGTGTGAAGTGATGACAGAGGGCATCCGAGCGCACCAGCATTGCTAGGAAGTGGCACAAAGCTGTCTGGAGAAGTTCGGTCTGACCCTGGGATAAGTAGAAACTTGCAGAACGGTCCTTGAACGGTTTCTTGGAATTAATCCCTTCTGGAGCTATATGTTCACAGGTGCATTGAGACGCCTCATTTAATGGTGGCGGACCCTTAAATGTCTTGAGCATTTTTTCCTTTTAGTGTTACCTTTCTGTCCTCGCTCCCAGAGATGTCCAAGGCAGGGCAGCCCATGAGGTGGCCAGTATTGAAGCAAAAACTTGCAGGCACTTTTGTTGCTCACTGCATGGATTGGCAGGTGAACTTCCTGTTCAGATGACCCGTTTGCTGCATGAGAGGAGGACACTGCCAGTGTCCTGCCCTTACACGCTCACGGTGCCCTCTCCTGTCTTTGGTCTAAATGGTAACAGAGCATGGCATGTGCCGTGTTCAAGTTTTGTTTCATATACACAGACCACAGCTGTCTGCATGGGCGGAGCTGCAGCTGCACACTTAGAAGTGAAGATGTGAGCCCTGGAAAGCTGTCTCATGGATCCCAAGCAGATTCATATTGGGCTTTATTTTGTGCTGTTGAACCACACACCACGCACCGTGCACCACTGGGCGGGCTCCTGCACACTGTGCCCTTTGCCTTCCCCTTGAGGCCTCGCAGGGCATCTCCACTCAGTTTAGCATCATCATAATTCTGGGACGAGAGAGAAAGAGAGAGAGAGAGAGGAGAAGGGAAGGGTAGGGAGGGTAGGATAGGGGAGGGGAGGGGAGGGGAGGGGAGGGAGATCAAGAAGTTTCACTTAGAGGGTGGACTTTTGGCCTAGAACTTGAGACCAGTTAGGAGGCCTGCATCCCACATCCAAGAGATGAGGTTCAAATCCTGACTCCACTGCCTATCCCAGCTTCCTGCCCCTGTAGACCTTAGGAGACAGCAAGTGATGGCTTAACTGAGTGAGTTCCCGTCAACCCCATGGGAGACCCAGGTTGACTTCCTGGCTCCGGGCTTCAGTCCTGTTCCAGCCTTGGCCACTGTGGGCATCTGGGGGGTGAACCAGCTGATGGGAGCACTCTGCCCCCAACCCCGGTATCTTTGCCTCTGAAGTCAATGAAATAAATAAATAGTAAAGGAAGCGTCAGTTCCAACACTGGGAGATCTTTTCTTCTGTATTTCTTGGTTGCTGAGAGGACATCCAGAACAGGATCAGCGAGGCCTGCAGGGCTGCCCGAAGCCACGCTTTCTGTTACCTGTGGCCACGGAGAGTCCACACCCCATCCACTCTTGTTGCAGAGTGTGGTCGTCTCTTTTTGTGTGGTGAGCCAGGGCATTGTAATGCAAACCAGGCAATGGGGCAAACGTGGACCTGAGGGAGTAGTCTCATTTCACAAGCTCCTCCCACCTCTGTGGACACCCTCCACAGAGAAGACCCACAAATCATTATGTCTTTAAAAAGGTCTTGATGTCTTTAAAGGGAATTGTTTAAAAGGAAACTTTTAAAAGCCGGTGAACTCTGATTCATTGCCATGTCAATATTTTCATTTAGTTTTCCCCTGCATTCTTTAGTGTAGTTAATTTTAACTCTGGACAGCATTTCTCAGGAGTGCTTGTTGAAAGCAGGATGGCAAGACAGTTGCTTGCACTCCTGGGTTTCTCTATTCATTTCATGTTTACCACCCACCTCTATGCTCTAGGGTCATTTCTCTGCTATTAGATGGAATCTGATTTCCGGTCACTAGGGGGCGCGCCTGACATAGACAGGCGTGTCTGTGAGCCGCTCCACGGCTGATGATGCTTTCTGCAGAGTGGCTCTGATGTGTTTGTGAAGGCAGAGCTCTTGGCCTTCGCTGTTGGGTTTTTATGCCACTCAAGGAGCCTCTGTAGTCAAGAACTTGACCTCTTTAATGCAGACAAGGTGATTTTTTTTTTCTCTACACGTTGGTACCCAGGAACCAGCATGTAGTTTGTGTCTGGATCCAGGCTTTTGTAGGTCCCTGTTGTTGTGAAGATTTTTGGAAGCAAGTGGGGACCCATAGCTTGGCACCTGTAAGTCAGCTTTGTTGTCCACAACAGGAAACACCTTGCAGACCGACTCCATCCGTGACAACGTTTTGGGGGTGCCTTGCACTGAAGCTGATGGCACTAGGACCAGCTTGCATGGCCTGGGTCTGGTCCAGGATATGTAGTTAAATGTTCTCATCACTCTGCTGGGTTGTTGTCAACGTCCACTACCTCTTCCCATTATGCTTTGCTGTAGTAGCCTGGGCTGGTGATTTTGCTGCTGGTCGTATCATAGCAGATAAAGGCTGGAGGAGCAGGCAGATCAGAGACGCGTGCTATGATTGTGACTTCCTGTTGGCCCTGTGACAGTTCCCACACAGCTCTACAGTAAGTCAGGATGCCTTTGTGTTCCTCCCTTTTCCTGAGACATTTTTTGTTTGTTTTCTGTGGTTGCCATTTGTCAGGGTGCTTTTCCAAGCTCCGAATTCAGTGTGATGTGACCTAGGAGAGGTGGTGTGTGCAGGGCATCCAGATTGGACGTGTCTGTAAGGAAGTGATTTATACACCGGGAGCTGGCGTGGTGCTGTGGGATTCCAATTCTGGGGATGGCATTTTGTGTGTGTGGGAAGACCGTGAGAACCTTTCCAGTGGCAAGGGACAGGCACCAATCTGAGAATCACATGGTTATGTAAGACCGTCCTCATGTGGGCATCTCAGCATATTTCCCCTCCTGTTCATTCCCAAGAAGAGAGAGGCGAAGCAGGTGGAATTTTCCATGGCTCCTGTGGACTCCTCACTTTCAGCTGAGGGGGTGCTCAGCGTGGTGTAGTTGATGGGTTAAGAGGTTTTTCCTGGCCCTTTGCCTTCTTGCCCCCTCTTTCACGTGTTTGCAGCACCACACTGGTTAGACTGCAGAGAATATTGTGGGTGCCCCAGGACCCACGTCCAACATGTGCGGTGAGTATATGAGATCTGGGTCACCTGACTTCGTATTGCAAGTCTTGAACTTGCTTCAGAGAACTTCCCAAGGTGGAGCCAGACCTGAAGAGAGACTTCCTGGTGAGAAGATCCATGTGATGTGTTTACAAAGAGGGGTGGCTGGCGAGGCAGCCCTGGGAGACTGTTTGCTGATGCTCAGGCTGCATAGAAAGCAAGCGTGGTCAAAGGCTCCAGTGCTGGGGACTGAGAACACAAGATCCATGGAGGAGAAGAGGGCCAGTGAATAAAATTATGCCAGAGGCTGGCCAACGAGGGGAATATCGTCCCAGAAAGAGGTCAAGGTTGGCATTGTTGACTGCAGGAGGGAGGAACAAGTAGATGAAGACCAAAAAAAAAAAAAAAAAGCCATGGCATTTGGAGGAGACATATTGGGTGCTTTGGAATCTCTGATAAAGTAGTTCTAGGGAAGTAGATGGGGCATAGGTCAACCCCTAGGGGGCCATCTGGTGTGAATCCATTAGAAATCTCAGGAGTTTCTGGATTGCTAAGCATTTTCCCCTTAGAATTAATTGTATCCCTTTTTATTATTTTATTATGATTTCACTATGGACAGTTTTGAAAATATTAGGGAACAAAAAAGGAAAAACGTACCTATACACCTGCCACCTCTGAGATGGTAGGTAATGACTGAGTGTGTGCCCCCTCGGTCTCCTCTCTGTGCACACCTTGGTACTGGGCTCCTCTCTGTGCACACCTTCGTACCAGGCTCCTGACGGTGGGGTTCTGCTGGGAAAGAACTCTGCTGAGTGCACGAGGCAAGTTCTTGTCAGCGGAAGTGTAGGAAGTATACACAGTAGACTCACGTGTTCATGTATGTGTGTACGTGTGTGCCTACCTGTGCTCACCTACAGGCAGAAAGTCATGGGAAGAGAGAATTGGGGACAGCATGGCCTGCCACACAGGGGCACTCTGATTTGCCTGTAAGAACTGGGCAAGAAAATTGATATTCTTTCTATAAAAATACGTTGGCATAATCCTACTTTTAGTGTTTCCTACGGACTCAACACTGCATAGGTAGTTCTACCTTATTTTTAGTGCTGATTGAGTACGTCTGCGGTGTAAGGCTGCTGGATACCAAGGAGGCTGTGTTTGTGAGCACTTGGTCCTGCAAGGAGGCACCCTGAGTGGTGGTGTGGGCTCTGTCATTCTTTGCTAACCCCTGGCAGGTCAGGTCCATAGACCCAGCGGCCCATGCCCTTGACCTCTCGCCTTTCATTGCTGCTTCTAAAATAGCTTTTTGCAAGTTAGAAAAGAATGGCTTCCTTCTTCAAAGAGATCTCTCTGGAAAGATCAGCCTGGCCCAAGCCCCGTGAGCCAGGGTCCTTGGCTGGACTCGGCCCACCCTGTGGGTGTGGCAGCACAGTCCCTGCCTGGTGCAGGAGTTTGGGTTCCCTGAACACCCCTTCTCACGGGCAGTCCACCTTCCCCTCCAGGAAGCCCAGGGGAAAGTGGTCCAAGTGCTCTTGACATCCTCAGGTTATTTTCCGAAGTAATACAGACCTGCAGATTAGTAATTGTCAAGTGTGAATTCTTCAAATTTCTCAGAAAAAGTCCCTCTCCAGATCTCAGCACACATCTGCTGTGTTTTGCTTTGGTTTTCATACATTTACTGCATGAACTTTTTCTTTGTCCTTAAAAAAAAATCTATTTTCACTTTACTTGAAAGACATATACACACACACACACACACACACACACATCTTTCATACCCTGGTTCACTCCCCGAATTCCCATAACTACCAGGGCGGGGCCAGGCTGAAGCCAGTAACCCAGAACCCAATCTAGATCTCCCATGTGGGTGGCATGAACCCAAGGACTTGAGTCATTGCTGCCTCCCAGGGTACGCATTAGTAGGAAGCTGCATTGGAAGTGGAGTCAGGACTCCAACCAGGTACTCCCATATGCAGGGGTTCCAAGGGCATCATACAGTTGAGCCAAATGCGTATGCCATCTCCTACCAGTTTTTCTTCCTGTTGTCAATACGAAGCTCCCCTCAGTTGTAAAAATTGTAGAGGAAATTATGAAAAAGCTCAAGGAGCCATGAGAGGACACCCATAGTCTCACCATCCATGGCCAGGCCTGGTTAGCTGGTTTCCGCTGCTTCCTCTTCTATGAACTCCGTTCTTGTTGTCATTGACACTGTCCTCTGTGTTTCATTTCCTAGCATCCCTCCAGGTCATCAGTAAACCTTGATGAGCGTCATGTGCAGTGGCTGCATAGCATTTTATTAAGTGGCATTCTTCTGTACACTTAGGACTTTTTATATCACAAAAAGGGATCCCGTGAGTATACACACTCAACTGTGTGTCCACATTAGAGAAATTGTTAGACAGTTGGTTCAAAATGGAAGCTCGTTTTTGAAACTCTTATTCTTAAATTTTGTTTATATGTACTTTTTATTTCTAAATTCTTCTTGCTCTTCATGAGGTAGGGTTTTGCTCATATTTTTTTTCTAACTACTTTGAATTCTGGATTTTTGAAAAATTATTCTAATTAAGCAAGCAGAATATGCTTATTGCAGAAGATTCAGAAATTAACTAGCCACAATAATTTCAATAAAAACCTACCATATTCCTTCATATCTGAGTAAAACATTGTTACACCTTTGATTTATATTTTCTAGATTTTTCTATGCTTAGATAAATAATTATGCTTTTTTTATTTGACAGGTAGAGTTATAGACAGTGAGAGAGAGAGAGAGACAGAGGAAAGGTCTTCCTTCCGTTGGTTCACCCCCCAAAAGGCTGCCATGGCCGGCGCTATGCTGATCCGAAGGCAGGAGCCAGGTGCTTCTTCCTGGTCTCCCATGGGGTGCAGGGCCCAAGCACCTGGGCCATCCTCCACTGCACTCCCAGGCCACAGCAGAGAGCTGGACTGGAAGAGGAGCAACCGGGACTAGAACCCGGCATCCATATGGGATGCTGGCACTGCAGGTGGAGAATTAACCAAGTGAGCCGTGGCACCGGCCCCAATAATTATGCTTTTACTATAATGTTATCCTATAGGTTTCTAGGAAAAATAGCATGAATTTTACTTATAAGATTTCTAAGTGAAAAGCCATAATAGGAGCTTATTCTGTGGTGTTAGGATATGCTTAGCTTTATTTGACTCTGTTATTTAAGAAAGGTTTTCTTTTTTTATGTTAGATACAAAACTTTGCTTAAAATACAGCCTTGTAGGAAGCATATTGAGGAATGTCTGCTCACCACATTAATCTAGAGATTATTAAATGATAATTATTCCTGTTACTTAATATCCATCAGTGACTAACATACAAGAAACCTACAAAGCAAATACAATATGTGGTCCTGGAGCAAAGTAATTTTTTATGATTAATAGTCTCTAATTAGCATAATGTTTATTTTATGCATTTGAAGATTCTACATAACCTGAATTATGGTTTGTGAGTATCAACCTGTTGATCTTTGTTGCTCTTTTCTGCTACAGGAATCTCTGATAAATATCGTCATTCTTCCTCGTGTAGGTGAAGGACGAAAAAACAAAGTAATTTGTGAGGAATGTGATAATTTGGCCTGGTTGTAAGATTCATAAGCCAAGGATATCAAACCACATGAAATCCTACAGCTTTTCTACAGGCTTACGTTCCAGTTTATTCATGGTACCCATGTTAATAAAAATGTAGAATGAGACTATGACTTACATACGCTTTGTGCAAGGGGTGTTCAAAAAGTTCAGGGAAAATGCATATTATGGAAAAACTGTTTATGTATTTCAATTTTTTATACCAAAATAAACCTAGTTTTTGTCTCCATTTTCATGCATTTTTTAGGGCCCCTTGTGCATGGTATCACGTGGAACATGCATGCCACTGAATCATTTGAAGTATTTCCTTGCTCCAAGATTAGGTATTTTTTTTTAAGATTATTTATTTATTTGACAGGTAGAGTTATAGACAGTGAGAGAGAGAGACAGAGAGAAAGGTCTTCCTTCCATTGGTTCACCCCCCAAATGGCTGCTACAGCCGGAGCTACGCCGATCCGAAGGCAGGAGCCAGGTGCTTCTCCTGGTCTCCCATGGGGTGCAGGGCCCAAGCACTTGGGCCATCCTCCACTGCCCTCCCGGGCCACAGCAGAGAGCTGGACTGGAAGAGGAGCAGCCGGGACTAGAACCCGGTGCCCATATGGGATTCTGGCGCCGCAGGCGGAGGATAGCCAAGTGAGCCACGGCGCTGGCCCCAGTTAGGTATGTTTTATATCATAACTATAATCCAGCAAGGAGTAGTGGTGAGAAACTTAATAAAATCTCAAACCTTGGAGTTAAGCCATGCCAGAGATGAGACTTGACTTTTTGGTACATTCTCCTGGGAACCTCTTCCAAAAGGGTCGGCCGCCACATCCCAGAATTCCAAGCTCTCATCCTCAACAAGAGGTAGCTGTGCTCTGGATTTATCCTTAAGGATTTTGATCCCTACTGCAAACATTTTTTTAAAGAACCCTAGCCTTAGAATGTTGACATTTGACTGAGCTCTCAATAATGCTGAAGATTATTCTTTTCTCTTTACTAATCCTAGAGCAAAACAAAACAAAAAGTCTGTTAAGATCCCTTTCCTTGGGGCTGCCGTTGTGGCACAATGGTTGAGTTGCCACTTACGACACCAGCATCACATAGTGGAGTTCTGGGGTGAGTCCTGGCTCCTGAGCTTCCTGTCCGGCTCCGTGCTAGTGTGCCTGGGAAGCAGAGCAAGACAGCACTTCGACCATAGGGCGTCTGTTTCCTTCACATCCTTGTGAATGCTCGTTCTTATCTGTTTCTAGCCATCCTGGAAGCTCTTGAGGTTTCCATCTGCATCTCCTTGGTGGCTGATGATACTGGAGCACCTTCTCCTATGCGTGCTGGATTTTTGTATATCCTCTGTGGAGAAAAGTCTGTTCAGAACTTTCGCACACTTTTAAACTGAGATGTCTTTCTGTCATGGAGTTGTATAGTTCTGTGTATATTTTAGATACAAGGCCCTTCTCAGATGTACGGCTTGCACGATTTTTCTCACCTTCTGTGGATTGTCTTCTCATCTTTCTTGAATGTATCTCTTGACACTTAAGAGTTTTGCTTCAATTGTTTGTGCTTTTGCTGTCCTGTCTAAGAAATCATTGTCCGATTCAAAGTCACGAAGATGTGTACCTGTGCTTTCTTCTAAGAGTTTTATTGTTTCTTCTCTTACATTTAGGTCTCCACTCATTTTGGGTTAATAGTATATGGTGTAAGGAAGGAATCCAGTTTTTTTTTTTTTCTTTTTCTCACATGGATATCCAGTTGTCCCAGCTTTCGTTGAAGATTATTTCTTCTTTTGGCACTCTTGTCAGAAACCAATTAACTTATAAATGAGATGGTTTATTTCTGGATTCTCAATTCTGTTCCATTTGTCTTTTTTAAAAAAATTATTTAATCATTTTATATTTTATTTTATCTGAAAGACAGAGACACAGAGAGCTCTCCCATGCTCTGGTTCACTTCCCACATGCTTGCAACACCTGGGACTGTAGCTGGGACTGGGCCAGGCCAGAGTCAGGAGCTGGAAACTCCATCTGAGTATCCCAGACAGGTGGCAGGGACTCAACCACTGAAGCCGACACGTGTCTCCTCCCAGGGAGGAGTGAGAAGCTGGACTCCGATAAGGGATGTGGGTGTCTCAAGCAGTACCTTAATCTGTATGTGTTTAGTCTTATGCCAGCACCACTGTCTTGATTACCGTGACTTTGCACTTAGCTTTGAAATCACAAAGTGTGAGTCTTGCAACTTTGCTATTCTTTTTGAG
The DNA here is from genome assembly GCF_051225735.1 of Oryctolagus cuniculus. Taxonomy (NCBI): domain Eukaryota; kingdom Metazoa; phylum Chordata; class Mammalia; order Lagomorpha; family Leporidae; genus Oryctolagus; species Oryctolagus cuniculus. Next base: position 64,075,014 of record NC_142882.1, on the reverse strand, counting down.
GGTTATTTTGGCTATTATTAGTCTCTTGAATTTCCATATGAATTATAAAATGTTGTCAGTTTCTACAAAGAAGTTGAGATACTGATAATGATTGCATCAAATCTGTTGGCAAATTTTGGGAAAATATTGCCATCGTAACATTAAGCCTTCTAACCCATGGACTCAAGATGCCCTTGTCCGTGACTTAGGTCTTCTGTACTTTCCTTCCACAATATTTTGTAGTAGTTTCCAGGGTATAAATTTTGTACTTCTTCTCTTCAACTTATTCCTATTACTTAAATGCTGTCATTAATAGAATTATAGACTTTGAGAGATAAACATCAAATTTTCAGGATCCCCAAATCTTGGCTGACTTGAGTCCATGAATGGCTTGGTCCAGGCAGTCACGTGCTGGTCATGTGGTCCTTCCATACTATGTGCAGTGCAGTTTTCCCAACACAAGGCTGCACATAGAGGTGTATATGATTAGAGTGCCTCCAGCCACTTCATGCCCAGGAAGTGGACCTTTATTTGGAACTTGAATATCACATAAACACTTATGTGTTATTTTATCAGGACAATTCATCTACTCTGTGATAATTACTAAGGCAGCGGTGTTATGTTAACAAATAGGAAGTGGAAAGAATAAGTAACATTGCAGTCTTCCTCTATAAATGGTGCTAGCTAAGCTTCCCTGCTCTGCTCTGGGTCCATTATCAAATATTACTGCATTTCTTTAAGAAGTACAAAATGCTATCTATTTTAAAATTCTAGTTGGCTACTCTTGGGTGAAAAATAAAGATCGACCACAAATTCAACCCACGATGTAGTTCTTTTTGCCTTTAGAGTCTGAGATTTGATTCAGAACCACTGCATTCCTGAGAAGATTTTACTGACAAGATGTGAAAGGAGAAGCCAGTGCCTCACATTTACCCTTACTCTGTTTGTCCATCTAACAGGGACATAGTCCTCAATCTTCATACATCATGACTTATTATTTAATAGATATGAAGGCTGGTCAAATAGGTAGAACAGAGGGTAAAAAAGGATAGCAACCAGTGATGAAGAGACTCTAGCAAAAGCAGATTGGTTCGTGTGGATCTTTATGGTCTTGGGTTTACAATTTTTTGCCGGGGAAAGTATGTTCTTTTGCTCTTAACCATATGGAGAAATTTGAAGGCACTCCTTTTGGCAGGCATCTGTGGTTATAGCATCCGTGTCTGCAGCCAGACTACCTAAGTAGCTCATGTTAGTGGGTTCCTGCCTCCCATGTGGGAGACATGGGTTGTGTTCCCAGCGACTGGGTCTGACCCTGCCTAGTTCAAGCCATTGTGAGCATTTGCAGAGTGAACCAGTGATGGGGTCTTTCTGTCTTACCCTCTCTCCTTCTTTCTGTCTCTTCCCTCTCTCTTTTTGTACCTCTCTCCTCCTGTCTGCCCCTCAAATAAGTACCAAATTAAAATAATAAGTAACCCCTCCCCTGAACCGTAGCAGGGCAAACAGTGTGGAGGACGTTGGGATACATTAGCTTTTGAGCACAGGGTCATTGATGCGCCAGAGTGGCATTGATTGCATAGACACAGGCTTCACCTTGGACCAAGGACAGGCAGAAGCTGGGGGCGGGGGAGGGAATGAGAGTGCAGGATTTGTTGCTGTTGAGAGAATCCTCTTGTAGTCTTCCTGTTTCTCTGCAGAGGAACATCTATTTTTAATAGTATAGGATGATTTTCTGTTCTCAAATTTCGTGTAGCCACATCTTCGACTCAGAGCCACACACACATGGAGCCAACTCAATGCAGCCCAACTGTAGACAGACAAAAAAAAAATTCTCAACCACGATGCAAGTTGCAGCCCCAGAAACAGTTTGTACTTCAAGTGCAGATGAGGAAATCTAAGCAAAGAAACCAACACTCATCAGAGAAAAATAGCAGAATCCAGAATCCACACAACCTAACTTCCATAGTGTCTGGAATGGGACCCAGAATTCTGTGATATGTGAATAATGAAGAAAACGGAAAACCAGCCAAATCCAGCTCCAAGATGGAGCAGATGTTGAAAATGACAGACAAGGAGTCTCAATCAACCAAGAGAACTAGCCCCACAGAAAAAATGTTATGAAAGAATGAAAATATTAGAGAAATAGAATCCATTAAAAATTGTGGACATGAAAGACACTATTTCTGAAATTCCCAGTGCACCATAAACGTTGTATAACCATGAGCTGTCATTGTTGCTATTTTGAAGGACAAGAATAGGATATTTTGTTCTTATCTATTGTAGTTTGCTAATGAAATGGAGGGAGATAGGAGAGTTCTTTTTTTTTTTTTCCCATCTGCTAAACATTATTCTCCTTTGCTTTGTGGGAGGAAAAGCTCTGCAATGCAAGTAGTAAAGTGAGAAAGTTAACGAGTCAGGGACGTGGAACGGGACTCGGCTCTTCTCTGTTCTGTGTGTCTGTTCTGTGCACAGAGATGAGTTCAGTTCCTCTCCTGGGCCCTGAATCAGAGTTCAGCTTCTAGGTCATTCTTATCCCTTTGCCTGATAGGAGCTAAATGGGTACTGAGTGAATGGGTAGAACTTTGTGTCTTGGTCCCTATTCTTATCTCCTGTCTTTTCCCCCTAGGTGTCCTGCCTTTAGTGCTAATGCTTTAGGGAGGATTTGTAAGATATTACTCTTAGTGCTAAAGCAATAGTGTTTACTGAGTACACAGGCAGAATGTTTGAATGATCGGGTTTTGCTTTTGTATACCTATGGAACCACTGCACAAACAGGTATGTTGGTCCCTGTCAATAGACCTGCCCTTCCTCCCCTTCCTGCCCATTACCTCTGTGTTGGGTCTTCTTTGGCAGCTTCAACTCCTTTGTTTGTCTCTGGGGTGAATTTAGCATGTCCATTCCTAAGATACCCCCCCCCCCTTTTTTTTGACAGGCAGCGTTAGACAGTGAGAGAGAGAAGGACAGAGAGGTCTTCCTTTTCCGTTGGTTCACCCCCCAAATGGCCGCCATGCCAGTGCATTGCGGCCAGTGTGCTGCGCTGATCCAAAGCCAGGAGCCAGGTGCTTCTCCTGGTCTCCCATGCGGGTGCAGGGCCCAAGCACTTGGGCCATCCTCCACTACACTCCCGGGCCACAGCAGAGAGCCGGACTGGAAGAGGGGCAACCGGAACAGAATCCGGCGCCCCAACCGGGACTAGAACTGCAGATCTTGGCTCTGCAAGCAGAGGATTAGCCTAGTGAGCTGTGGTGCCGGCCTAAGATATCCCCCTTTAAAACTACTATATAATAGTGTAGTAACAGTGTGCTGACACACAGATGACTTTTATTACATGCTTGTTGTTCTTCTTCTTCCTTTTTTTTTTTTTTTTTTTTTTTGACAGGTAGAGTTATAGACAGTGAGAGAGAGAGACAGAGAGAAAGGTCTTCCTTCCTTTGGTTCACTCCCCAAATGGCCGCCATGGCTGGTGCTGCGCCGATCTGAAGCCAGGAGCCTGGTCTCCCATGCAGGTGCAGGGCCCAAGCACCTGGGCCATCCTCCACTGCCTTCCCAGGCCACAGCAGAGAGCTGGCCTGGAAGAGGAGCAACCGGGATTAGAACCCGGCGCCCATATAGGATGCCGGCACCACACACGGAGGATTAGCCAAGTGAGCCATGGCGCTGGCCCCATACTACATGCTTCTTTGTCCTGGCATTCTAAACCTGGAACTCCTGTGTGCTAGTCTTTCCTGAGCTTTTCTAAGGGCTTTTGAAAAAAAGAGAATGAGAAAGAGAGTAGCAGAGCAGTGCATACACTTTCTGGATCACAAGCCATAGAACACGGAACTAAACATTGGGAAAGCTGGCGTATTAGAGTACCTGGGTTTAATTCCCAGCTCTGAATCCTGACTCCAGCTTCCTGCCAATGCAGACCATGGGAGGCTATGATGATCTCTCAGATGACTGGGGCCCTGACACCCACATGGGAGACTTGGATGGAGTTCCTGGCTCCTGGCTTCAGCCCTGGCCAGGCTTGGCTAATATAGGCATGTGGGAAATGAACCAGCAGGTGAGTCTCTCTCTCTCTCTCGCTCTCGCTCTCTCTCTCTACCCCTCCCTCCTTCGTCCCCACCTCTGCCCACCCCTCCCCCCCTTCTGAAATAAATTAAAAACTCCTTTTGGTACACCTGTTGCCATGTGGCAAGGCCTCTCCTGGTTGTACGACGTATTTTCCTCATTTACAGCTGGCTAGTGTAATCGATGTTTTGCTCCTGATCTTACATCTGATAATACTGAGGGCAAGTGATTGCTCAGGGCCTCCTAGATGCCAAGGAAGGCACACCCGCATTCAGCGATGCTGCTTAGGCAGAGCCAACTCTCAGATCTTTTGTTTTCTGTGTTTGCACAAAATTATACTTCATCTTTGTGAAGTATAAGTTTGCAGGAATGCAAACTAGAGTGCTTGTTGGGGAGGGGTCTATTTGCCTTCCAATGCTTTCATTTTTAACCAGTCCCTACCGTGAAAGAACCTGAGAGAAGTCATATACGCAGGCTGTGCTCCCTCCATTTGGCCAGAGCTGTTTTGCAGTCTCTCTGTGTGTCCCAAGAGAACATTTGAGTGCAAGTAAATAGGTACAGGGCTGCTAGAGCGATCGCTTTGACTGTACCGTATCTTATTCCCCAGTGCCTAGAGCATGTTTGTGGTAGGAGAGCTTGGCCCATGTTACCCAGCTGCTGAGGCTGGGAAACACCCCTCTGCCCGCTGCTGAGCTGATTGCCGTGCATGGCCACCAGGGGGAAGCATCCTCACATGGTTTTGTACAAGCTCAGTGGGTCTCGGCCATGGTGCTGCTAGACGCTCCCACCAAACCCATAGCTCTTCTCTTGCAAGCCTGAGGATTCAATTTTGGGCAAAGCAAAAGCAAACTCATTTTCAGTGTTTGCTTATTTTCGAGAAGGGTCCGTAAGAAGGAGGAAACTACATCTTGTGTGCTGGCATACACATTTAAAATATTTGCTATGTTATAAAAGCAGATGTCCTATTTGTACTTAGAGTCCTTTCCTCTATAGAGAGAATATCTTAGCTCTTCCTTCTGCCAGGGCCACAGTGTTCAGCTACACCTGTCTCACTCACAAGTTAAACCATATTTTCCTGAAGAAATGTGGCAATTATTGGAGGTCATGGTCAGTGGTTTAGCACTGACCATGGCCTCAAAGTTCAGACTTCAGAGCCAGCTAACCTGCATTCAAACCCCAGTTAAGGCACTTACTGGCTGTATGACCTTGGGAAAATTATTTTGTCTCTCTACGGGTCACATATTAATTTGTAAGAGGAGGACTATGATGCATTCATGCTCTCTCTCGTTGAACAAATGTTTATTAAGGATTTTGTTTTACACAGAGCCTGGTGCTATGCCTGTGTGTAATGGTCTTTACATCTGCCTCTGACTTCAGTGTCATCTCATTGGCTTCATGTTTCTGTAACTAGGTTTGTGTATTTGTCAGAAACCCTTGCTGATGTGGGGAGGTTCAAAGGGGACCCACTCTGAGATTAAAGGATGGAGCAGCCCCGGGTAGTGATGGATTAGTTAAGCAGTGAAGGGTTACTTGGGAGTGGGCCAGAGTTGGCGGCCTTGGTGGACCTCTGCCGTGAGCAGGCATCCTCCTCTTCCTTCCAGCTTTTCGTACAGCCAGGGTAAGAAAGGATAGGGTGGTTTCTGAGTTGGTTCTCAGGGCAAGGAGTAGCCCTGGGCTTAGGCTGGCCCCCAGCTGGGCAGTCAGTTTGATGGCCAACAACTCACGTCTGCCAGTCATTCCGGTTGTGAGTTTGGGCACCTGTAACCCTTGGACTCATGGATGCCTGGAAGTCCCCTTGGATTCTAAGCATTGTTTTTTATTAAGATTAAACTCATATAACATAAAATTAATCATTATTTAAGGAAATGATTTATTTAGCATACTCATGGTGTTGTAAAACTACTCTCTATCTAGTTCTGAAAATCACAATATTTTAAACTTTCTATCTGATACAATTTTAAACTAAGAAGTATTACAAGAATATTATAAGTAACTCCCACATAAACTTCAGCCACAGTCACTAACAGTTTATCTTTTGCACATTTGCTCACTGGTGTTTGCTCTACACATATGCACATGCACATACATACATGTATACAGACACACATGCATTCACCTTTCTCCATGAAACATCTGAAGATATCATGTCCATTTCCCATTAAATATGTTAGTCTGTGTGTGTTTCCTAATAGGGTCTACAGTACAATTTTAAAAGCTTGAAAAGTTAATATTAACACAGTACGGTTGTCTCATCCATAGTCCTGATTGAACTTTCACCAAAGGTCCTCTATACCTGTTTTTCCTCCAGTCCAGGATCCAGTGCACAATCTTATCTTGCATTTCATTTTCCTCCTGTTCACTCTGCTCTCATCTGGGAGAGTCCTTTTGCCTTTCTTTGTGTTTTTGACCTTGACATTTCTTGAAGAGTACAGGCCCCTTGTCTTGTGCATTGTCTCTGTCAATTTGGATTTAGTTCAGGATTTCTCATGATTAGATTCAAGTCTATATTATACACTATACCAGCCTTGCTGTGTGGGAAAAGTGGTTCCTGATGACCTGGTGTGAAGTGAAGAACATTGTCATCCTGCCCATCCTAACACCTGCAGTTGGGTGGCATTTTTGTCGTACGTGATACAAATGCCTTGGTGCTATGGGCTAGAGCAATGGGAGCGTTAGTTTCCCCAAGACCACTGAAAAGCCGCAGCTTCTTGCTTTGGATTCAGGAATCATTTAATAGGTTTCTGACTTCAGGAGTCAAAGGTAGGGATGGAGAAGCATGTTGTACAAGCCTCGGTGTGAAAACCATTGTTCTTTGATATCGCGTAGCCAAATGGAGCTTGCTGTGTGTTCATTCATTTGTCAGATGTTGAAGGAGAAAGTGACAATTTGTGATGTAAATTGTTAAGATAATTAAGTCAGTCTACTCTGGCATGGTGAGGAGCACCCGAGGCTGCCTGTGGGGCTCCTGCACCCTCTCCAGGGGGCCAGACCCATTCATTTTCTTGACTGTGTGATTTCTCTGTGCTGGGCAAAAAAGCCCAAAAAACTGAGAATAAGTTGACAATTTCTGCTTGGATTTTTGCCAAGTTTTCTTATGACTGCTTTGTTATTGTTTTACAAATAATATTAGAAGCAGACCTAGGAAAGTGACTTTGCCTTTCTCCTCTCTTCTCAGCCTCTGCAAATCGTTTTCTCTCCTTTACTCATCCTGATGCTTTTGATAACTCAGCTTTTCCTAAACGTCTTTAAGCGTTTGTTTCAAAAGGAGACGTGAGTGCTTGGTGTGGCAGTTAAAGTGCTGCCTGAGGTGCCTGCGTCCCCTATTGGAGTGCCTGGGTTTGCATCCCTGTTCTACTCTGAACTCCAGCTTCCTGCTAATGTGTGTCCTGGAAGGCAGCAGATGATGGCTTGCGTGTAGTTGGATCCCTGCCACCCAAATTAGAGACCTGCACTGAATTCCTGTCTCCTGGCTTGGCCTTGCCTAGTCCTGCCTACTGTAGGCATTTATAAGAGTGAGTCAGCAAAAGGAAGATTCTCTCTCTCTCTCTCTCTCTCTCTCTCTCTTTCTCTCTCACTCTCTGTCTTGCTCTTTCTCTGTATGTGCACATGCATGGGTAACTTTTCAAGTAAGTAAAAATAAGTACATAAGAATAAGGTAAAAAAAGAAATTCCATCCCTTTCAGTTGGTATCCCTGGTTCCCTTGGGCCAAAGGCTCAGAGGACATTTCTAAAGAAAAAATTAGTCAAAATGAAGGGGTGTGGCCGGCGCCACGGCTCACTAGGCTAATCTTCCACCTGTGGCGCCGGCACCCCGGGTTCTAGTCCCGGTCGGGGCGCCGGATTCTGTCCCGGTTGCTCCTCTTCCAGGCCAGCTCTCTGCTGTGGCCCAGGAATGCAGTGGAGGATGGCCCACGTCCTTGGACCCTGCAGCTGCGTGGGAGACCAGGAGGAAGTACCTGGCTTCTGGCTTCAGATCGGCGCAGCATGCTGGCTGTGGCAGCCATTTGGGGGGTGAACCAATGGAAGGATGACTTTTCTTTCTGTCTCACTGTCTAGCTCTGCTTGTCCAGAAAAAAAGAAGGTGTGGTGTTTGGCATAGGGTTAAGATGCTGAGTGGGATGCCCACATCCCATATCAGAGTGACTGTATTTGGATCCCAGCTTCAATTCTGATTTTAGCTTCCTGCTAATGTGCACCCTGGGAGGCAACAGTGGTGGTTCAGGTAGTTAGGTCCCTGCCACCCATGTGGGAGATCTGGGTTGACTTCTGGGCTACCGACTTTGATCTGGCCCAGCTCCAGCTGTTGCAGGCACATGGGAAGTGAGCCAGTAGATGGAAAATCAATCAATCACTCTCTCTCTCTCTCTGTGTCTTTTAAATAAAAAAAAGAAAATAAATAAGTAAATCTCCTTATGATACTATTTAAGAAATGGAATGCTGTGGATTTTACTTGTTTTCTCTTGTAAAATCCTTAGAGCTCCTGTAAGTGATCCATAACATAAGGTATCTCCATGAGGGGATAGCCCATTATCGCATAACTTAATCTTCCCCAGTATTCTCTTGAGTCTTCCAGCTGCACCAGGAAAACATTGTAAAATGTTCAGAAATTATTGGGCAAAACACACAGAATCTTGAGATTTCCTGTATGGTCATTTTTAATTGAATCATGAACCAGAACTCATACACTGCAACAAATACACATCATGCATGATCAAAAGACGTGATCCAGCATGTGTGTTCACCAAGGGTCTCCAGAATCAGTAGGAGCTGGATACGCAAAGGTATTTCAAAAAGTTCATGGAATTAGAATTTAAAAAAATCCTCATTTTGTGCAAAAATATTTGAAATCCATGCATATTTCTTTCATAATGTGAACATCTTGAAGACCCTCATATGCATGGATTTCTAATTTTTTGCACCACAGTAAACTTAACTTTTCAGTTCTATTCCCACCTACTTTATATACACATACATACACACACACACACACACACACCCCATTCATGCACATACATATGTGTATGCACATGATTGGTTTTAAGGAGTTGGTTCACACAAAATAATGGAAGCTAAGGAGTCCCACAACCTGCTCTCTACAGGCTTGGACCGAGCAAAGCCAGCAGTGTAGTTAGCAGGAAGGCCTGGGAGCCCTTGACCAAATCAAAGGGCATCCCCTGGCCCAGTCAACTTGACATGCTTACGTAAGCATGGCAGTGAGTCTCCCAGAATCCAACTCCCTAGGGAAGCATACATGCCTGTCCTCAGTTTTGCAGACGGTATCTTATTTGGGTTGAAGAATCTGAATGTTTCTGAAAATTGATTTCAACCTATGGTATGAACCTCTCCTTCAAATACAAGAAGTTACATAGATTGTTCCCTCTCACATATGAAGTGTAGGTCCTGGAATATACTGAATATTAAATAGTGAGTCAAAAGGAAGGAGGATTGAGGGAGGGCATTTAGCCTAGTAGTTAAGATGCCTGCTTCTCACATAGGAGTGCCTGGGGTCTAGTCCTGGCTTTGGCTGTTGACTCCAGTTTCCTGCAAATGCAGGTGATGGCTCATACAATTGGGTTCTGGCCACCCACTTAGGAGACTTGGGTTGCATTTCTAGCTTTGGCCCCAGGCAGCCTAACCATTATGGCATTTGGGATGTGAGCCAGTAGATGTGAGTTCCTTCTCTCTAAGTGTCTGTCTGTCTTTGAAATAAATAAATAAAAAGGAGAGCCAGAATAATCTGTAAGACGTGATCAGTCCATGAGTATGCAGCAGCTGGAATTGTCCTCCCTAGCTTTCTTTGACTAGTAGCGAACTTTAGAGATATTTACAGAATTTTTCTTTTTTAAAAAGGTTCATTTATGTATCATTTAAAAAGCAGAGTGACATAGAAGGAAGGAAGTAAGAATGGAGGGAGAGAGGGAGAGACAGAGGGGTTTTTAACATGAAGTTAATATTTAGGAGGAAGGTCACCTCTGTTTATTTCCTAAGATTTAATTCTAATTATGTTTCCCAGAACACGTTCTAAATTATTGCACTGAAACTCAAATATCACTAATTACCCGTGCTTCGATTTGAAGAAAAAAAGAAATTTAATTAGCTCTGAAGTTTGAGAACTATCAAAATAAGCACTATTCCCATACTGCCTCTCTGCAATTCCTTGTGCTTATGAGGTTTTAATTGCTAGTGTTTCTCGCATGATGTGTGAGTTTGTGTGGCAACCATTGCCACAGAGTTGAATACTGGGAGCTTCTGTAAGCCACATATGCGTGGAAGGTTTTCCAACAGGACAAAGAGAAGAATTTGATTCAGCCCACAGTCTTGCGAGGATATGCTGTATTTAGAGTTCTGGCTATAAGAATGCTAATTGCAAAGGTGATCTGTAATTCATTGAGGCTCTTAGCTTCAGTTCCAGTGAAATATCTCGCTCCCACTTTTTTTACATAGCTTTTAACATAGGATGCCCGTTGCTAGTGGGGTCACCTTCCCCACTGTGATATTAGTCTGCAGCTCTTCCTAAGCATCTTCAATTGTACTTTCCCACCAAGCTGCATCCTCCACCCTAGTCCATGTCAGTATTATCTGACATCGATTATATATTCTTCTAAAAGCTTGGAACTGTGTTTCCCTTTTTGTTCTACTCATATTTTCCCTGATTTTTATTTATTGCATAATCATCAGCATAATGGCAATAAGGAGACAAAGAAAAATCGCCTCTGTGTTTCCATCACAATAGATCAGCTACTTGAGGTTTGCTTATTTGTAGTTTTTAATCGTTTTATGGAGGATCAACTCATTGTGATATGAGAGGAGAGATCATTAATGTATTTTACTGGAAGAATTATAGCACAGGCACCTTTTTCATACAATCACATTGTGCTCATCTTCATGGTTGTTTACATCACGGAGCTGATGTGTCATCATATATTTTGATATTTTAAATTACTGGATATTTCACATTCTAGCAGTTTCCTACTTAGGACAATATTCTGTTGCATATCTTTGTTCTGACAACTTTATCTTCCCTTCTGAATTATTTCCTGGGAAGACCTTAAAGCGCTTGGAGACTCTTTGTTCTTAGGCTGCATTGCCTATTGTTTGTGTTTGTCTGAAACAGCGTCATTTCCAGGGAGGGATTCTGTCAGTGCGGTAATTCAGGGGAAGTTCTCGGATATGACAGTGAAATTATAGCAGTCAATGAGTCTTTGGGGAGCTTGTCAAATTTCTGGATTGTGAAAGACCATTTTTAAATTAATTTGTGTAGCCCACTGTAGTCTACCTTGAAATGATCTCTAGTCAACAGCCATTTCTTTTGCCACTGTATTCAAAGACTATTCTAAAACCAGCCTTGGTCTCCTAAATACCATTCCAAATTCATATTAAAGTCTTCTTTTATGTTTACTCTGAACCTCATGCTGCCTTTAAAAATCTGTGTAAGCTATTATGGGTCCATTCTGACATGCATGTGGAAGGAAGCCATGTTCTTCTGCATCTGGAATAGAGACACTGTGCCTTCCACGGGGCTATGCATCGTGTGCGGGGTTCAGCGTTGGGCACGGGAGGAATGAGAGCGGAGGAGGGTCCCTGCAGGCCTGGAGGGGGCGCTCCGTGGAACTCCATGGCAGGCCCGCCTGTCGGCGCTGCTGTCTGGCCTCCGTCCTCCCCAGGTAAGACTCGTGCTGCCGCCTGACTGCCCTCCGTGATGGGTTATGATTGCCGCCCGCTGCAGCTGGACAGGGAAACCTGCTGAACCAATTTAAAGAGACGTGGGTAGCGCTGCTTTATTTTGTGCGAGGTGATGATTGCCGGTGACAGCCTGCTCTGAAGCCGGTCTTCAATGATAGGAAGAGGGAAACACTTTTTGAATACGCTCACTGCACAAGCTACTCCTTCATCGCTCCTCTTTCCTGTCTTGCTGTTTCCCCCTTTGTTCCAGATGCTGTTTTACTCCTCCTTTCCTTCCCCCCTCCCACTTCTTTTCTTCCTCTCTATTGCCGTTCCCTCTGCTCCTCCACTTCATCCTTAGATCCTTTTTTATTTTATTTTTTACACCTTTTTACTTCATTTTATTTTTTTTAAAAAAGATTTATTTATTTGAAAGGCAGATTTACAGAGGCAGAGAGAGGGAAGGAGGAAGAAAGGGAGAGAGGGAGAGGGAGAGGCAAAGAGGGAGAGAAGGAGAGAGAGAGAGAGAGAGGTCTTCTATCTGCTGGTTCACTTCCCAAATGGCCACAATGTCCAGAGCTTGGCCAGTCCAAAGCCAGGAGCTTCTTCCAGGTCTCCCACGCAGGTGCAAGAGCCCAAGGACTTGGGCCATCTTCCACTGCTTTCCCAGGCCATAGCAGAGAGCTGGATCGGAAGTGGAGCAGCTGGGACTTGAACTGGCACCCATATGGGATGCTGGCACTTCACGAAGCGGTTTTTCCTTCTGCATCACAGCGCCAGTCCCACTCCTTTTTATTTTTTTAAATTTTATTTAAGTTATACAAGTTTTATATATTTCATATATACAGATTTGGGAACATAGTGATACTTCCCACCCTACCCTTCCCATACTGCAACTCTTCCTTCTCCTTTTCCCATTTCCACTCTTAATTTTTAAAGATCTATTTTCAGTTTACTTAATGACCTTATAGTTAGCCCTACAGTAAGTTAAATACTCTCTTTTCCCTTTTTAAAAATAAATTATTTAATTTTTATCCACTTTAAAGGCAGAGAGTCAGAGATCTTCTATTCCCTGGCTCACTCCCAAAATGCCCACAACAGCCAGGGCCGGGCTGGGCCCACGCCAGGAGCCCAGAACTTGATCTACACATCCCACGTGGGTGGGAGGGACCCTACTCATGCCTTCATCACTTGCTGCCTCTCAGGATACGCAGTAGCAGGAAACTGGTGGAGACATGGAGCTAGGACTTGAACCCAGGAGCTGTGATACAAGATGTGGGCATCCCGAGTGGTCTCTTAACTGCCTCGCAAAACACCTATCCCTTCCTCTTTATTTTTCACCATTCTTAATTCTCTTTCCTTTCTGTTGGGAAAAAAATTTAAATTTGGAGTGTGCTAACAAAATGCCATGTTACAGTGACAAATGGCAGGACTCAGGGATTGCCTTGTGGCTCACTGAGCGGAGAGCAGCAGGGGAGCTTGTGATTAAGGGGGTGATTTAGGGGCGAGGGCTCCGTGTCTCAGGTGGACTTGATTATGTCGCAGGACAGTTGGGTTCTCTTGAGCCTGATTTTGACCTCTCTTTGCCATGTAATTAACGGTATGCCAGCCACAGATCATAAGGTGAGCGCAGTTCAATGAATAATATCACATATGACTGTGTGAGTGTCACATATGAGGTTGGTCTTTCCCAGGGGGCCCAGTGGACATGGAGTGTGCCTGGGGTCCCAGCCAGGATAGACATTTGAACTCCATCTTGTGCTGCTGGCGTAGTGGGTGGGGGTTCTGATATCATGCCCAGATGCCTGCCCCGCTTCTGGCCGACAAAAAGTCCAGGAGCACACTGACCCTCTTCTCTTTTGGCACAGCATTTGTTCTGTTGCTTACAGATCATCAGCAAACATTGTAACTTATTTTTCATCTGAAGCTTAGGGGACTCAATGTTTTATGACGAGACTGACTCCTGAACAGATATCTCAAGCCCTCAGTCACCACAAAGATATCCACACAGTGAGGTAGGCTCGCCTCCCTTGATGAGTGTTACAGGGAATTCAGTCCCTCTCTTGGCACCTGTGTTGTCTATTGATTGGCAGAAGTGTAATTGACTGCCTGGCACATTCAGAGAGAATACAGCAGTGGGGAAGGTAGGAAGAATGGGATGAATGACTCTCACTTGCTTCAGATGCATGAAATCTGTCGGAGTGGAACGTGAAGGGCACCAGGAATATTTAAAGCCTCCAATCATGATTTCATTGACTAAGTTAAAGAATTCAGCCAAGTGCATGAGAAAGTTCCAGAGCACAGAGAAAGTGGGGCCAGGTGTGAACAGTCTTCCAGTAATTGCTGAGGCGTTCAGAATGTAAACAGATTACTTAGTGTCCCCAGAAGATGGGTGGCTCTGGCCCTGAATCAATCAGTCATTCTTGGAACTGCTGGTGTGGGAGCCAGAATCACTGTGCATGGTTTTCATCCTGCCTTGCAGAAGCTCACTGAGCAGGTGCTTCTGTCTTGGAATTTCAGGTACACGATGGCAGTGGTTCTAAAAGGAGCCCAAGGTGGGGAGAGAGGTCTTTTCAAAGGAAAGCGTTTCTCTTCTCTTCCCTTAGTAAGGCTCGAGTTTAGCAACCAGAGATCAAAGAAGGATTTCAGCTTGGGCTTCTGCCTTGAGCCCACTGTGGCAAGATGCTGCCATGGGGCTAAAGGAGAAGGTTCAGAGCATGGGAAACTGTGGCTGTCCCACCCCCTTCAGCATCATCCATTATTCACTCAAAAACATCAGCATGGCCTGTGAGCTACTCCAGCTTTTGCACTGTAGCTTCACTATTTAATTTGAAATAAATTCCCTGTTAATCAGTCTCATGAATAATCAAAGACAGATTTGGAATAATGCATTGAATGGTAACTCAAAAGGAGCTTTTTCATTGCTTTCTTCCATCAGCTGTGTCCTGGCCTGTACTTCTGCATGGGTCCTTCTCCTGGAAGGCTCAGATGGAGATGCAGAGCCAGGAGGTGGTATAGCACACGTACATGAAGAAGTGGGCTACTACCCTACGTGCCTGTACTGGCTGGATACCACTGAAGCCACTAAATCTAATGTCAAAGAGTACATCTTGAGGGTTAAATGAGTTTGCCTTCAGGTCCCTACTATTGCAGATGATGTAATCCTTGCAGACATTTTATTAAGCAGATTAAATTAAGATACAGGAAATGCTGTTTCACATTTCACTGGAGAGGAAAGTCAAGTCTTGTGAAATTGTTTACTGTAACACAGGGTTGTTGCATGTCTATTTGGACTCAATTTTCTCATTATTTCAGGATCTGAGTTCCCTTGCACAGTAGACAGTCACTCTGTTAGGAGCTTGCTGAGATGGCTAACAGCACTTTGCCAGTGGTGGCAGATTTGGGTCCCCCCAAAAAATCAATGGGAGCCACTGTTTGCTGTATCAAGCATGCGACACATGCATGCATGGGACTTACTTATTCAGTTCCAGTATTGTAATGAAGATGATAGTTTTCATTCTTAGCGTAGTATATAAATGCGCTCACTGCTTGTTGGATAAGTAGTTAACATGACTTCTGTTTCTGATAAAATCACTGGTGTGGCCACCTGAGACAAGTAATTGGACCAGTAGCTGTAGACTCCAGTTTCTTATTGCCTCCTAATAGCAGCTCAGTCTGCATATAATAGTGCCTCAGTCTACATACATGTTGCACCAAATCTTCTCTTTTCTGCATATAGCTGCCAAAGCCTATCAAAGGGTAGGGAGAATGATATAATAAATGGTTTTTGGTGTTGTGATATCTTGGACAGTGGTACAGGGAAGAAATGAAATGAAGGAGGCACTGAAATGTTTCAGCCTTCCCTATGTTAAAAGAAATATTGAGAGAACATTTCCTGGACATTGAGAGTACATTTCTGTTCTGAACTATTATAAGTGGCTCAGAGAGGACTTCAGTCTGAATGACTTTCTCCCCTCTTTGTAATGAAAGCCCAGACAATTCTCTCTCCACTCTCAATCCCTTATAGAATTTCCGAGCATGGTGAATTTCAAAAAGAGGAGGAACAGAAATGAAGTTGACAAGAGGAGTCATCTAAAATTAAAACTCTCCACATGGAACTGCTTTTTCTTTTCCTCCAGACATCATAATCACTCGAAGTCCTGGAGACTTGGCTCTCTCTTTGAGAATTCTCTTACAGCATGGCCATTGGCAGTACCTCCTAGTCTCTATCGTTGTCCAGTGAGTTATGTCTTCTAAATGGGAAAATAATTTTCTCCAAATGATGAGCTCTTCTTATTTTAAAATCTCTTTGCTAACTTACGTAGTGAGCAGAATAGTACAAGTCACAGAACAGGGAAAAGTGTTTCTTCCATTTCTTTCCTCTAGCTTCCCTCGTCTGATCCACAGACACAAATGTTCCTACTTTCTTTGCTGATTCTTAATCTTCGGTGGTTGTTTTAGGAGCTGATGGGATGGAAATAGCTCTGGGAGCTTAAAATACGTTAGAAGTCTAGACTGTATTAAAAGAGATAGTAGGCGGGGTTATAGTAATAAGCTAACGGATTGTGTTTATCCAGTAACACAGTTAACCTGGGCATTTCCTAGGTAAATCTCCTCACTGCTGCATCCACATTTCTTTGCCCCTGCTTTATTATCTAAGACGCCACTGATTGGTGGATACATATTTTATGAACAACTAAGAAAGAAGAAATCTAGCCAATTAAACAGTTCCCCAACATCCTCCATTATTTAGGTAAATTTAAAATATTACGTTTCTTGAAAGATCTGTGTCAGAGTTAATGATACATAGATGCTTATCTTTTAGCATCCTTATAAACACATAAAAAGAAAATACAGAGGAAGTAAATTTTAAAATTTCTTCCCATGGGTGTTCAACTTTCAACTCAACTGCACAATTTACCATGTGTGCCATGAAATCCGTTAGTGATATAATTTTAAAAGAATCTGGAGGCGAATGAGACTGTTGGTGCACAACTTTAAAGCTACTTACTCCTGTGATTTCAGAATCCACACTTTTAACTGCTGGGCCGAGAATCGAGAGAAAAAGGCTACCATGACTCCTTACAATATTCAGTGTTTGGGGTTAAAAATTGCTCTGATGCTTCTTAGAGCTTTTATTTCCAGACCCTGATATCCATTCTGTTCCTTTGATGCTGGCATATTAATATTCACAGATGCCTATGCAATGAAAATTACTTTATCACTGCTGCCTGGCTGACAGCATTTGAAAGATCGTTGATTATGAGTCTACCCAAATTTAGAACCATTAAAATATGAAAAAGCATGTTAGAATCAGTGAGAGATGGTTATATTAATTCTTTCTTGTTAATGAAAAGTGTAGTTTCTTGGGGTGGCCATTGTGGTACAGTGGGTCAAGCCACAACTTGGGATGGCTGCATCCCATATCAGAGTGCCTGGGATGGAGTCCTGCCTCCATTTCTGAACCAGCCTCCTGCTAATGCATCTGGGAGACAATAGGTCTCCAAACACATGAACCCTCTGCCCACAGAGTTTCTGGCTTCTGGCTTTGCCTTGGTCCAACCCTAACTGTTTGGGGGCATGTGAGGAATAAATTAGTGGATGAAAGATCTCTCTCTCTCTTTCTCTCTCTCTCCCCCTCCCCCTTCCTTCTTCTGTTCTTACTCCCTCCCTCCTCTCTCTCCCTCTTCCTGTCACACTGCCTTTCAAATAAATGAATAAAACTTGAAAAGCAAAATTCATAGAATGCTTACAGCATTATCTTTAAATTGTAGGCTTTTGTGGTACTCGTAAACCAAAACCATAGGTCAAAAGCAAAAGCTCTGGGATTTTGAAATACCTTGGATTCTTAAATGTGAGCCTCCCCTTCCTTAGGAATCTCACAAATATTAAAAATATACCTGTTTGTCAAAATATCTGAGGAGACTCAGTTTAATTATTTAAGCAGCAGGTTAAACTTTTTCTTGGTTAGTCAGCTATGAGTTTTACTGTAAGAAGGAAGATTTAGGGATAATCTAGTTGGAAAAGGAAAAAACAACAGAATATTTGCAACTCAAAGTGGCTCAAGTCATAATTATATTTTCCCTTTCTTTGGAATATGTAGTATGCTAGCCATAAGTTTAGAAAGAAGATTTAGAACTTGGAAATAGGCTGGCGCCGTGGCTCAATAGGCTAATCCTCTGCCTACAGCGCCGGCACACCGGGTTCTAGTCCCAGTCGGGGCGCCGGATTCTGTCCCAGTTGCCCCTCTTCCAGGCCGGCTCTCTGCTGTGGCCCGGGAGTGCAGTGGAGGATGGCCCAAGTGCTTGGGCCCTGCACCCCATGGGAGACCAGGAGAAGTACCTGGCTCCTGCCTTCGGATCAGCATGTTGCACTGGCCGCAGCAGCCATTGGGGGGTGAACCAACGGCAAAGGAAGACCTTTCTCTCTGTCTCTCTCTCTCGCTGTCCACTCTGCCTGTCAAAAAACAAAACAAAACAAAAAACTTGGAAATAAGGGAAAACAGTAGGATGACATATCCTTTCAATGTTACACTGTAGCTTTTTAAATTTTATTTGACAGAGTTAGTGTGAGAGAGAGACAGAAAAAGGTCTTCCTTCCGTTAGTTCACTCCCCAGATGGCTGCTATGACCAGAGCTGCCCCGATCTGAAGCAGGAGCCAGGTGCCTCCCCCTGATCTCCCATGCGGGTGCAGGGGCCCAAGCACTTGGGCCTTCCTCCACTGCCTTCCTGGGCCACAGCAGAGAGTTGGACTGGAAGAGGAACAACTGCGACTAGAACCCGGCGCCCATATGGGATGCCGGCGCCGCAGACAGAGGATTAACCAAGTGAGCCACGGCACTGGCCCTGTAGCTTTCAAAAAGTAAGCTGTCTTACTCTTTCATTAATAAGATAATTTGATTGTTCAGAAGAACATCGTTGTGTTTGATTCCATTGTTTACAGCTTGGTCACCAGGAAGTTTACACTGACATTGAAATTTTTCTCCGTATATGTATGGCGAGTGATCTGATAGAAACTCTCAGCCTACATGTGGTAATGCTTTGCTGGGCATCTTGGCTTTCTAGGTGACCTAGCAATCCTGTCCTAAAATTCTTTCTGCAAATGCTGTGAACACCTTCTCCCTCCAACACTCTGGGCCAGCTCTTTACCATCTTGCTGGGTTCTTTATTATCGAGTTGAATAAATCTTGGCACTTGTTTATTCTGTATTTTTATGACTCCTATTTTTAACTTGTTGAAAATTTAACTTTGTCTAGACTTAAATCTCTCAAGTGGAAGCTTGTTACCAGTCATGGTACACACTCCTCGGCTGACAAGTGCACTTGGTGGTGGTTCAGAGGAACCTCAGTGCATAATGGTTCATGTGTGGCAGCTTCAGAAGTGGATGGCTGGGACAGTGCTTGAGTTGGACTTCATCCAAGGTGAAGCAAAGGATGAAAGAGACATGGGAGCCAGAGCTGGGATTATACACAGAACTGTGAGACCATTGCAGGAGAACTGCCTGGTGGTGCAAGGCTGCCCAGTAGGGGCAGATGTTTGTGTTTGTTCCTTTAGTACCTAGAGTGGGTCTTCCAAGCTTTTATCCATATGTGTGGGGGTTCCTTGCAGCTGCCATCTTATCCATCAGCGAGTCTGAGGTGGTTCTTCTGTTTCTAGAGGCTCTAGAAACACATAGTTAGGTCCTCAGAATGTCTCCTAAGGGAAAAAAATTAATTGATCAGATACTAAACTTCTTTCGTTCAGGTTACCTCTTCCCACCATTCCTTAATTTGTATCCACATTCTCTTCCATTAATTCCATTTTCTCTCTATCCCCCTTTCTTCTTTATTTCCCTTTCACAAATGCTCCCTCCATTGGAGTGCTGTGGAAGGCAGCATCAGGTTTAACCGAGGTGTTTATTTGATTCCCTGAGGCTTTCCATAGGGCCTTTATAGAAGTGTCTGCAGTAAATGCCAATCAGGGAAACACTCAGAAATGAGAAAGGAGAAATTACCTCTGTATTTGAACCTTGCGTCGATCTGGTGCACTTGACCATGTTTCTAAGATGGTAATTAAGGTTTTTCATGTTTAAAGTGGTTTGGGGTCACTCATTTCGAAAGTACAGTGCTACATTGTCTTATGTAATGTGGCATCTGGAAGCCAGGTAAGATGGTGCTGAATGTGGAAATGTGTGGAAAAAGAGAAATGCTATTGAGTCTTCTTTACCAGAAACCCTTATATATAGAACACATTACCACTGGGGTGGGAGACTGAAAATTTCCATGCTTGGGTGCAGGGAGACAGAGCAGGGAGAAGCACCCCCCTCCCAATCTTGTGGGGACTTTTGTTTCTTTAATTAGTTGTTGTCTGATCCCATTGGCAGAACCCTGGGGATGGAGAGGGGCTCAATGGGGTCAGGAAGGAGACCCTTTTAGTACAATGTTTGTGAGATCCAGGAGTCAGTGTAGGCATAGAATAGTCTTACAATGAGAACCCTAGGGCCCACCAACCTTCAGATTAATGACATCTGAAGGCTTAGAGTTCAGGGTCAGTTAATGTCTTGAAAGTAATCAGGCCTGAGTAAGAGCCAAGATTTCCTCTCAGGGTGGCCTTGGCCAAATGGAGTGGAGGACGTTGTAGTTGAAAGTTGTTAATAGTTGACAGCTTTGTTTCCTGTGCTAGGACCTATTCAGAACATCTTCTAAGCATGAAATCATTTAACTTTCCCACCAGGACAATGAGAGATAATAAACACCTCCCCAGTGTTACAGGCGAAGAAGCAGGTTTGCAAAGGTGAACCTTCTTTCCCAAGAGTATCAACTAATGTTGAAGATTGCCCGGAACCAGGGGTGGTCTCTGCCCACTGCTGTGCAGCTGACCACAGTGCAGGGCTGCCTCCCTTTGTGTTCTTTTCGTGTCCACTGAGATTGGCCAGCGTCTTCCCTGCTGTGGCCCATCAGGCCTGCAGGATCAGGGCCTTGTAAAGCCCGGTTGGGGCAGTGTGTGAGAGTGCAGAGGCCCGTGAGCACGGTGAGATCCGGGCAAAGCATTCACTCAGCCCTTGCACTCCCCAGGGACAGGCTTTCCTAGGGTTTTTGGGAGGCCAGCTGTGCTTCCTATGGGCTGTTCCTTGATGTGTTCCTTCCTGCCACTGGGAGAGGTGCTACCTATGCCAGCTTGACAGTTGAAGAATGAGCACTTTGTGAATGAGCAAAACCACCCCTCCTCCTCTGTGTTCCATCTGACAACGTGAGAAGCCCACAAAAGCTTCTTTGCATCAGAGTGCCAAAGGGAAAAAAAATGATCCTTGACTAGAAAAATGAGGAACCAGAGAGGAACGCATGCTCTTGTAGACAAGGGAGGATTTTACATAAATATGTCCAGAGTGGCTTCTACAAAGACTGCTCATATATGCACCACATCTGCCTAGGAGAGATTCGTTTGTGGAAGACTGAAATGTTCCTATTAATACTTCTTATCTACGTGAAACAGAGGTGTCTACTGGATTTCACAAAATGTAACATGAAAACTAATCTCTAAGGGTTGTCTTTAACATGTTGCTTCCTCCTTCATTGTTGAAAATATATTTCAGTTCTCCTTTGCATTCTAGTATACAACAGAGGGAGACGATAGCCTAATCGGAATGAAAGTATTATCAAATGTAAGCACACACTGGTGTTTTTGCAAACAACTGCTTTTGACCTTACATCATATTGTTCTGTGATAGTTAAAGCACAGAGTTCTCAAGTTGTTAAACCCACTTACATTTGCTGTGGTCAGCCAATAGTTTATGCCTTAAATTAATAAAATTAGATCTTCTAAATTAAAATTTTTATTATAAATAATTTTGATGGGTGTGAGAAAAACAGAATGTAAATGATGTTCATGTAGTATCTGCCACTTGGATTTAACATATGCTAACATTTGGCTGTGTTTTCTTCTTATGTGACTCTGTTTTGTGGCAAGGAAATAGGATGTCACTGAGACATTAACATCTAGTTCCCTCCTCATCCTCTTTCCCTCCTTCCTTTGTCCTGTCTTGGTGCTGATGGCTGTTATTCCCCTACATGCTTTTTTTTTTTCCTTTTCAACTTTTATTTAATAAATTTCCAAAGTACAACTTTTGAATTATAGTAGCTTTTCCCCCCATAACCTCCCTCCCACCCGCAACCATCCCATCTCCCACTCCCTCTCCCGTCCCATTCTTCATCATGATTCATTTTCAATTATCTTTATATACTGAAGATCAACTTAGTATATACTAAGTAAAGATTTCAACAGATTGCACCCACACAGACACACAAAGTACAGAGTACTGTTTGGGTAGTAGTTTACCATTAATTCTCATAGTACAATACACTAAGGGCAGAGGTCCTACATGGGGAGCAGGTGCACAGTGACTCCTGTTGTTGATTTAACAATTGACACTCTTATTTATGACGTCAGTAATCACCCGAGGCTCTTGTCATGAACTGCCAAGGCTATGGAAGCCTCTTGAGTTCACCAACTCCGATCTTATTTAGACAAGGCCATAGTCAAATTAGAAGTTCTCTCCTCTCTTCAGAGAAAGGTACCTCCTTCTTTGATGGCCCATTCTTTCTGCTGGGATCTCACCCACAGAGATCTTTTGTTTAGGTCTCTCTCTCTTTTTTTTTTCCCACAGTGTCTTGGCTTTCCATGCCTGAAATGCTGTCATGGGCTATTTAGCTAGATCCAAATGCCTTAAGGACTGATTCTGAGGCCAGAGTGCTGTTTCCCCTGCATGCTTTTTATTCTTAAAAAAAAAATTGTGTAAATATTAAGTGAAATTTTCCTCACACCAATATTTTGTAATAATGATATCAGTTTAGAATCATAGTATACTTTAAAGTTTTTTTTTCTGTGAGGTTAATTATCAGTGTCCATTTGTGGGTGAAGTTTCAATTTGTAAAATAATGCCCAAAAAGTAAGTTGGATTTTAAGAAGTTAGTTCCAGTTCTACCTCACTGTCCTGCTCTGACCTCTGAGAAGCCTGGTGGATTTTTCCATGCACATGTCCCATGTATGTGTGTACCCTGGCAAACGCAGCTCACACATACATAGAGAAGACATGTTTATTTTTGTTTCCTTTTTTGCCCCATTATAACTGATTGATACACTTTACACAAAAACATACTTTTTCTACTTCTGAATCTATCATGGACATGCTCACAGATAGATTAAAACCTGGTACTTTCTAATAAATTTATAAATAATTTCTATCCCAAATTCCATTGTTTTCATTTTCTTCTGTTTTAAAACATGCCCTTTCCTCTCATGCCTTCAGATGAAACCATCTTTATAATCCGTCTTCTTTCCAATAGTGCATCTTAACCATCTGGGTGTGTTCTTCCTACCATTTCTGAGTGCTATTTTTTATTTTTTTATTATTTGACAGGTAGAGTTACAGACAGTGAGAGCGAGAGACAGAGAGAGAGGTCTTCCTTCTGTTGGTTCACTCCCCAAATGGCCGCAACGGCCGGAGCTATGCCAATCCGAAGCCAGGAACCAGGTGCCTCCTCCCGGTCTCCCATATGGGTGCAGGGGCCCAAGTACTTGGGCCATCCTCCACTGCCTTCTCAGGCCACAGCAGAGAGCTGGACTGGAAGAGGAGCAACCGGGACTAGAACCCGGCGCCCATCTGAGTGCTCTTATGGTCCTATTTACATGTACACATTTGCACATACATGTAGCTCCGTAACACCCACATATGGATCTGCTTCATTGCTGCACAAAAATGGGATCAGGCACGATGTGTCACCTCCTCCATTCTATTTATGAAGTAGCCATTGCTGTTGAGATCTGAAGAACGTAAAAACAACCAAAATGTCTTCACGAAGACAGAGCCTTGCTCATGGTGCCTTAGTAAACGTGGAAGAGCCGAAACTCTCATCCAAACATTCTCAGACAATATTCTTCCCTTACACATCTGCTTGAAGCAAGCACCACTCCTGAACAACCCAAAGGAGGAGCCAGTGGAAGCTTGGGGCAGCATTTTTTGGGGTGTAGTAGACCTTCATCATTATAGTGAAATGCCCGAGGTAACTTATTTTATGAGGAGAAAAGGTTTATGTAGGTACGGATTTGGAGGTTCAAGTTCAAGGCAGAGTGGCCCCATTGATGGCATATTTGGTGAGAGTGTCAGATGGAGATGGCTGAGCATGAGCAGAAGGATGGCGTTGGGAGCCAGGAAGCAGAGAGAGTGGCTGGGCCCAGCTCTGGCTTTTCTAACAACCTTCCATCATGGGAGCTCCAATCCAACAGCACACCCCGGTGACCTAAGGACCTCTCACAAGGCTCACCTCCCACACACCATAATTGGATTATGTTTCCACCTTCTTAGTACCTTTAATTTATGGATTTGGGGCTTAAACCACCCCCCCTCCACCCTGAGTTCTGGAGCCAGATCACATTGTGACCATGGTGTGAATCTTGGAAGACCTTGCCTGGGGCTTGAGAAAGGGCGCCTACTTTGTACTGCCCAGATTGCAGGTACAGCTTTCTCTGATGCGTGAGGTCAGAGCAGACTCTGCATGGTCTGACCATGGACTTGATCCCATGAGGTTCACAGGGACTACCAAGATGTGTATTTTTTTTTAAGGCATAGTAATTTTTAATGCTGTGTAATCTGTTTGCTAAGGTTAGGGGCAGCTTGGCATTCCCACGCTATTTACCTAACATTTCCAATACTTATCCTCTCTCAGGGCTTACTGCTGCTCCAGTTGGTAGTGGGCTCAAATCACTATCACTGGACGCTGACTCTCAGGACTGAGAAGGGCACAGTGGCTGTGTCCACAGACAGATTTGTGTAGACTAAAATGAAACCCAAACAGCCGTCCCTGTGTTTCTGTGACACTGACCAGTGAGGCCAAAAGACAGTGACTAATTCTTGCTCAGTATTTGCAGGTTTCATAGTGGGGTTAATAAGATTCATTTCTAAACATTTAATTTAAAAATTTAATTACAATATTGATTTTCAAACCAAACCCTCGGTGATCCCTGTAGTCTTTTTATTCTCAAACCTGTCTGGTTCCCTTTGCAGTTACTTCCATTATGTTCTAAAAAGCTGTCTCCTTTCAGAATTCTCAAGGTCACGGGGATGTTTTCATGTGTTTAGCTCCACTGATACTAGGTTAAACCACGGGAATACCATCTTCGTAGTTCAAAAATAGCCAGATATCAGCAGTTCAGTGGCTGAACTTGGTATGTTTCTTGAGTCAGGTGGCTTTGGAGCTAGAAGGTGACATCAAGAAAATATCATCTAACTGCCACCATTTGTAATCACGTGGGGCTGGCCCTGGACTGCCAGGTCAGTGGTAGGTGACACAGCCAGGCCAAAGCCCTGAATGTATAGTTCCCTGATAAACTGTCAAGTGGACTGCAAACATTCAGGCTCTGTGAGATGCTGGTTCAAAAGGTCAGGATAAAGGACGGGGTCCTTTCAAACCCCGAGGGCCATACTGTGGCAGGGCAGGCAGACTGAGCAAATGCCAGGGAATGGCCCAAGCCCGAGGGGTCTCAGGTTCGAGATTGCACTTGTTCCCAAGGATTAGATCGGACCTCTTCCTGGCCTCCTGTACTGGAAGAGCTGCCTGCAGGATGCAGGCCGTCTGTCCAGCCTGCACAGCAGTTATGTGGGTGGGTGGGGGAGTGTGAGCCTTTTAGCTCAGGGTGCAGACCTCAGGCCCAGCTGGATGCTGACTTGCAGCGATGGCTTCAGCAGGGTCCAGGATGAAAATCTGAACCATTTCTCATGTTCTACAAAATGAATTTATTTCCTTGTTCTTCAGAACAAGGGGCACATCCCTAATCAAATCTGAGTAAAAATCAATGCATCTTCATTAGAAAATATGGACAGATGGAAAAAAATTACCCATCTTCCCACCATTGCAAATCAAATCATTATTATTAATACTGTGGTGAACTCCCTTCCATTTGTAAAGTGCACTTTAAAAAATACACAATTATGATGTCTGTGTCTTGGTATTGCTGTTACTTGTACAAAGGATTTTCACAAAGCTCATGAGAAAAGAGTGTTATGAAATAACTTCATGGATTTCCATTTTTTTGCACCAAAATAAACTTAGCTTTTAATTTGTTTTTTTTTTTTTTCATAAACCTCTTGAGTTCCTTTTTTTTTTTTTTTTGGCTTTGTGCATTGAGAATGTGCAGAGAATATTCTCTATAAAAAACAGTGATAAGGAGTATGTACTACTAGAGAAATTTTATACAAAATACAACTGACACATATTTTACTTCTAAACTTTCCACATATAGTAGCTGAGTACTCTGGACAATTTTTAAAAGTTGTACCATGTTCCATCAAGTAGATGTTCCTTTTAGGACAGTAGTTAAGGACATGGAATCTGGACTGCTGTGTTCAACTCCCAAGCACACTGGTTTGTGTAAATGTGGGCAAGATGCTTAATCTGTCTGTGCCTCAGTTTGTTAATCTTTAAAAAGGATATAAGATTTATATTGGCCTGCTGTGGAAAAGAGACTGCCACCTCTAAATTTAAAAGCCAGACTTTGCCATTCATTGCTGTGGCATTGAAGGGTAGAAGGGGGGGAGGAGAGAATACTTGCCAGCCACAACTTACTTACTTACTTACATCAAAATCACAGGTAAATTTTTACATCTGAGTGTGTCACGGCCCCATCTGAGGTTTGTCCATGAAGAATAGGAGAGAACAGACCCCAAACACTAGGGCGTGGCATTGAATCACTGGGCCATAGGCTAGCAGGGGAGGGCCTCTTAGTCATGAACTGAGGTGACAGACAGCACCCTTTCAACGTTGCATTTGCAGGACACAGACTTTGTTGTCAAACATTTGTCGATCTATAACATCCTTACATTATTTATCCAAGGGAGTAACACATTGAAGCTTTGTAAAGGGTTGCATTGTTATCCCTGGAGCAAAACATTATCATTTCTGTGTTAGCTGAGGTTTTTAACTTTTGGATAAGGATGGCTGCGGCTGCTTTCTGAACTCCTCAGATCCCTGAGGACCAAAGGCTTAGAGCAGAGACGGGCAGATGTTTTCTGTAACGGACCAGCAAGCAAGTATTTCAGGCCTGGAGAGCCGCTGCAGGTCTCTGCCACAGCCTCTCATTCTGCTGCGGAGCGTGAAGCAGCCTCAGAACACTTGTGAGTGTAAACAGGAGCATTGCTGAGCCATCATAAACCTTGCATCGTGGACACTGAAATTTGAATTTCATGTAATCGTCACATCGCAGCTCCAGATTTTGATTAAAAGAAACTAATTAAAAATATAAAGGAAAACAGTGTCAAGCTAAAACAAGTGATGGACCCCATGTGGCCCAAGGGCTGTAGTGTACCAACGTTGGACTTAAAACAGTTCTTGGCACCCATTCATTGCTAGCTCGTGAATTCTTAAAACAGTTCATGGAAAATGCAATGAGAAGACAAGTTTATTTTGGTGCAAAGAAAATAGAAATATGTTCCTGGTTGTTTTCATATGTATTTCCCATGAGCATTTTGAAGACTCCTTTTAGGCTAGGGTTTCATTTTGTTTTTGTACCAAAATAACCTAATCTTGTTATACTATTTTCCATGAACATTTCAAAGAGCCATGCATGTGTTAGCTTCTATGCTGTACTTGGAGTTGTTATCCCTATCAACCGCATCAGAACCTTTCTGCTTTTATAAATAAAACTCTAAAGAATATGTAGAAAACCATTTTTCCCGCATGCTTTCGCAGTTGCTGACTGGCACGCAGCCCTGTGCTGGGGCTACACGGAGCCAGGGCCTGGAGGAAGCTGGGCTGCAGCACACAGGTCCCCAGCATCCACCCAGAGCTGCAGTTTGCTGGCCTCCCAGTTCTACCATGGTGAAGAGGTTTTGTCTTGCACACTGGTGCTGGTCCCTTAGCAGGGGCTGTTGGAAAGCTGCATTGGGCCCCAGGGAATGGCTTTTTCATGATGGATTTGCAAGGCCACTTGTGGGATGAGGATGACACAGGTATCTTGTCTGTAATGGAATTTTAGTCTGTATTCTCCCTGTGCTTGCATGAAAAAAAAAAAAGGAGGGGGTGGAAAAACCACTGAACATGAGTAGGGATGCTTCACTCCTTGGTTCAAAATGACAAGAAGTGGGGGGAAAGGAGGTCCCTAAGGAGCGCTCCAAAAATGAGCTTGGAGATAAAGGGAGAAAATTAGGGTGTGGCTATGAGCGTGCGCCACAAGCCTTGGGTTCTTCAGCATCTCTTGTGTGCCCAGCCGAGCAGAAAGATTGCAGATATCTTTATAAACCTTGACAACACTATTTGATTATTCACAAAGGCTCTTTTTCTAAAAAAAAAAAAAAAAATCATAACCAGCTTCATTTTAAAAGGAAATCTATTCCCAAGGCATTTTTAATTGAGTTTTTATGGTAATTCTTTGTATTGATTATTGAATCAACATACCAGATAAACTGTGTTTGAGTTCACTCAGTAACTCAGTTTTTATTCAGTAACAGTTTTATTCAGCGAGTTTTAGCTCTGCTGTTTCACACAGGTTTTTGTGAATTGTAGACATGGTGATGCATAGTCTTGGACTTTTTAAAGGCGTGATTTATGAAAGGACATTATTTTTAACTAAGGAAGTCTGCCCTAAATTCAGAATTTTGGGTAGAAGATCTTTCATTGCATGTGCTTGTGAAATCATTTAGGAGCGTGTGTGTGTGTGTGTGTGTGTGTGTGTGTGTCGGGGGTGTGCTTGTGTACCCACAACCTTGCATTTCAAAGCTGTGTGGTTAAGAATTTTAATTAACTCACTTCTGAAATGAAAGCTCCTTGAAGGCAGGTTCTAAGTCTGTTTTAAATTCACCCCTGGACAAAGGGTGTCATGTCTGTCTCACACAGTGGCCAAGCAGTAGACATTCAAAGTTCTGCGAAGGGAGAAAGAATGGGCTAGGGCACAGGCATCTAGAGGTCATTTGCTGCCACCCTCTGCCCTTCCATTCTCTGCACATTGTCCCTGATGTGTCTCCAACCTCTGCTCCAATGTTTCTAAGGGCAGGAACTTCTTCCTGTAGCTTCACGGACTAATATCAATACCCTTACAGGTGTGTGACAGTAGGAGTTCAATCTACAACTCCCATCTCACCCTCACTCCCACCTTTCTTTTTTCCCTGAGCTAAACCTCTAAAATGTTCTGCAACTTTTCTGACATCCTTTCTGTTGTGACATTGTTGCTGCTTCCTTGACACCCTGCAGCACATGGTTTCCTGTGTGTCATGAGCTGGCTTGCCATGTGGCCCTTAGGACTATGTTCTGTGTCCACCTGCAGCCCAACTCTGCACTGGAACGTTGGGATCCTCTCTGTTCCTGTTGCTGTGTCCTGTTCATGGAGCCCAGCAGGCCAGGGCTTTCTGGTTGCCACCAGAAGTTGACTGCTCTTGGACTCATTGCCAACTCCAAGTTCTTCATGACATGAATAGTCACGACCCCCAGGTTACAGAATATTCCCCAGAGGAGGAGGTTCTTTCTCTTGGTGGTAGTGGGTAACTGGAGATGGTCCTAGAGCTCAATTGAACCAGAGGTATTATCCAAAAGATTAGCTGTGGAATTGTCAAATCAGGAGAAATGGAGCCTAGGTTGAAGGCTGGAGGTAGCAGGTGGTGAAGAAAATTAATGAGACAAGCAGAGATGTTAGGGAGGCCGCGAGAAGAGAACATGCATCCCAGGGGGCCCCAGGGGGTCCCAGGTATGCTGGGCCATCAAGTGGCATAAAATAGGTTGGCCTGAATTCCTAGCATCTTCCTGTGTGTTTCTTTTTTGAGAATCCTTTGTGTTTTACCTCAAAGAATCAAATTTTAATGATGACGAGTTGGGCTCTCATTAATTATTCAGAAGCCAGAGATTCCGTATTCTGTAGACGTGCGCTTGAATTTCTAAAAATCTCTTTATAGGACTTTACATTTCTCTAATTAAATTCCTTCTTGCTAACAGAGCCCCAGGTCCTAGTCTCCACAGACCTTTTGAACCTAAATGAGGCAAAGGCTGCAGAATGGGAGTGGGACTGCTAGCTGTGATCTTGCACAGGTTGCAAGTTTTGAACCTCGGTAGTAGGACGCTAAGAGTAACATCTGCCACACTACTGACACCTTATCTGGTAGTTGGGATGATGAACTGAAGTTGTGTGCTTGGGTGCCTGGTACAGTGATCACCAGTTCCAGTCCAGTGCCTGGTACTAGTAGCTTTTCTGTTCTTCAGTGTAGTCACCATTTCTCTCAGTCTTAAATATGATTTCTTAATTTGTCTTCTCTCTTTTCAACCAAATTAGTAATTGTTATTGAATTTAATGGAGAGAGACCATGGTGAGAATCTGAGTATTTCTACTTCTAGGATCTTTGGGACATGATCTGTGTTGTGGGTTACAAAGTCTGATGCTTCCAGGAGTCTCATTATACAGATATGTGAGGCATTCAGTAGAGAGTGATGGTTCTGTGTCAACTCAAAGAATGTAAGGCCTAGTTAAAAATAGCCATTCCAAGAAAAGTCACTGCGTAAGTCAGCACCTGGCACAGTGAGTCAGAAATTCCAGCTCTATCCTCTGGTAGATGTGGGTCCCACACCTGCTCGTGGTTCTGGTTCCTGTGGCTTTGGAGCAGCAGTTCTTGGGGTATGGCTCAGAGACTATCAGTAGTACCTGGACCTTATGTAACGACCGTTCTTCGGCCCTGCCCCAGACTCACTGACCAGAAAACTCCACTGGTTGGGTCCAGCAATCTGAGTTTTAACAGACTCTGTCTAGGAGATGCTGGTGCTCCTTACAGTTTGAGACCCATTGATTTGGAAAATTGGTTCTCAGTCTTGATTGTACATTAGAATCTCCTGGGGAGTTTTAAAAATCCAGTCATGTGGTTCTCAACCATATAGTTTCTCGTGAACCAATTTGGGGTACAGCATGGACCTCAGGAATTTAGGGAGCTTGTGAAAAACCAGTACATTCATTTGTAGTTGGAAAGGGGGAGGTGAGGAGAGGAAGTCATGTGTCATTTGATAGAACTCCTGGGTAACTCCTGTATTTCCCCCTTGAAGAACCTGACCTTAAACTACCAGCTTCAAGGAATATCCTTGAAGGGTTTTTCATAGATTAAATTAATATTCACTCAATGTGATTTGTTTTAAAGGTTGCTTTGAATGCTATATTTGTTCAGCAAATGTAGGCACTCATATAGCACAAATATTAACTCCTGAATCCTCAAAGGCTTTCTCCATGGTATGCCATCTGGCAGGCATTATTGTAATCATCTCTTTATTATCCACACTAATGAAGGACTAGCATGGTAATTGAAAAACACAGATCATTTAGAAATCATTCAAGCAAATGCCAGAACTGCTTCCCCAACCAAGAAACATTCAAGAGTAGAAAATATTGACAGATTACAGTTTCCTTTGGGGGGGACTAACTTGTATTATTTTACTTAGAAACTTGAACAATAGGAGGAAAAGTGAGTAGCGACTAAATTTCATTTCCCTTTCCTGAAGAAGGGAGTCTGATTCATTGATGAGAGGCCTAAGCATAGACCAGATGAGCAGCAAGTGAATTCAAATGCGTCTGCATCCTGGAACCATTGGGTTAAAGTGTGACACAATAGAAGCCGTGTGGGATCCAGGGAATCGGTGGATCCAGATAGCAGATCGTCCTCTGCTATTTCTTCTGTTACTTGAGATGCGCCGTTCTAACCACCATTGGATCTCAAAGGATGGTCCTCATCCGGCAGCATCTGTATCACCTGGGAATTTGTAGCAATGCAAATTCTTGGCACCCACCCCAGGGCTACTGGATCAGAGACTCTGGGGGTGGTGCTAACAGTTGGTGCTTCCACAAGCCCTCCATGGGATCTTGATGCTGCCTCAGTTTGAATCGTGCTGTCCCCCACCAGAAGCTCACATTTCTCATCTGTGACTTAAGGGGCTTGTCTGGATTTATGATCCACTCCCTTTCTCTGATGGCTGTGGAGTGAGTTTAGGGATTTTGTGTCTTGGAGCGTAAGACTGTCCCTTGGATGTGTGGTTGAGATAACTCAGTTGAAAAACTGTCAGGCATGTAGTGGAAGAGAAACTGGTCTCCAGGAACCAGACCCCCCAGACTGTACACAGGGCACCTGGCTATGAAGCACCTCGTGGTATCTAAAGCTGGATGGCAGCACATTCCCTACATGACGAACTCTGATGGCTGGAAAGGGAAGCAGCTGCTCCCGCTTTCTCCAGGGGCTGAGAGCTGTCTGCTGTGTCACCGAGCGGCTCTGCTAGGATCTAACAAATGACGTTTCAGACGAAGGTGCAAGCTACACGGGCTCTGCAGTAAAACAAGGGGAAATTTCAAGCTATTTATCAAAGCTCTTGCAGCTCCCATTTCAAGACAGGTGGAAAAAAATAACATGGTACAGGAAAAGAAAATAAATCTGTACCCTGAGCATCTCATAAATAAGAAAGGAGTGGGGGAGCTCTCGGCCTTGCCAGGTTCTCAGAGTATTTTTGTCACAGTACAGAAAGCTTTCAAATGTTTCTTTTCCTGTTATCAGTAGCTCTGCTTGTAAACTTATTTTACTGGTCATTAAAACCAAAAGAAGAAAACAGTCATTTGCAGGAGAGAGAGGCTAAGAAAATGATACCTGGAGTTAAGAAAAGAGGGAAAAAAATGAAAAGCACAGTTCACCTTGCATTACAAAATCTTTTTTCATCTAAAATGTAGCGATGCTTAATAATTTAGGGCAAATCAATGCAAATCAAAGTTTGTTTAGTAAGAGCCTATTTGTTGGTGGCAATTAGGACATGGTTTATTGAACATGAGAGAAACGTTGGTCTGTTACAGTGTCTGGGAGGGATGGAGACATTATAGCTTTTATGGAAACGAATGGATCACGGGCCTGTTCTGCCTGAGGGAATGATACTGAGTGGTGAGAATAGGACCAATTAGGGTCCTGCATTGGATTTCCAGCAATGCCAGATTGCTCAGCAAGGTGACAGTACAAAATTCTAGTTCAAAACCCGTGTTCTGAGTTCACATTCTGGCTCTGCCACATGGTGGCTCTGGAACTTTAGACAAACAACTGAAACTCAGTGCCTCAGTGCCCTTCCTGTAAAAGAAAGATAATGACAGCATCTATCCGCTGGGGGAGTCTGTGAGGATGAAGAGCTGGAGTGTCCAAGGCACTTTGCACAGTGTCTGGCACATGGTAGGCATTATGTTATTGGTGCTGTGTGCTAAGTAGCTATATGGTTCTTTCAAGGAACCCTGAAGATCAATTATAGTTGGTCTCTGTATCCTCAGGTTCTTCATTCACAAATACAACCAATTGCAGACCAACAATATTTTCTAAAAAATGTGCATCTCCACTGAGTATATGCAGACTTTTTTCTTGTCATAATTCCCTAAACAATATAGTATAAATGTTATTTGTATGTCCTTGACATTGGATCAAGCATCATAAGTAACCTAGCAATGATGTAAAGTCTGTGGAGGGTATGAGTTGGTTGTCCAGAGGGGTCTGGAACCAATCCCTGCAGCTACAGAGGGAAGACTCTATATTGTTTCTCAGCTGAAATGATCTTCTGAAAGCAATAGTGTCCTATTTGATAGCCCTACTATGTGCCTGAGGAGGAGGCTGATTGATTGATAGGGGCTTCAAGGGAATCTTGGTGCAAAATTTAAACAAGACTGATGACTTTTAAGCCGTGGGGATATTTTTTTCTGGTCAGCTTCACTAAAGCATCTCTTTGGAAGGTTGTTTGAATTTGATTCAGAAAAAATAATTCTCACTTGATTTCCTTTTTTGTTCATTTATTTTTGGAATAGACTCATAGAGCAGTGCTAGAAATAGGTCTGAAATCAGTGACATGTTTTTCTCTTTTATGTTTGACTCACTCGCTTTTGTTGGCTGGCCCATGCTGCATGGCAGCCAATATTGATTAGCCTACATTTTTCTGAAATAAACTTTTCTCAGTGCATGTAAAGTTTAAATGTTAGCAAGTACCAAAATAAACGCATTCAACTTCTGTACTGCTGGTAAGAAAAAAATTTAGGGATGCAAGATTGTGGAGACATATTGTTCAAAGAAGACACCCTTCAAAAGCCAAATTGTAGAGGCCTGGGCAAGGTTCTGAATTCATCAGAGCAGTTTCCTCATCAATAAAATGGGGATAATAGTACCTACCGTAACTACACAGATAGGCTCTGAGATAACTGGATGCAAGGTGCAAGTTAGTGCTAGCACCTGGAAAGTACTCAGCAAGAAGTAACTTTTCTTCTTAGTTATCTTCCTGAAAATGATCAAACTCAAAGTAATAATTTTATGTATAATGGGATGGGGATTCCACTATTCTTTCCTAAATAACTAAATTATTATATAACCTTTAATTACAAGTTACATTTTAGACTAAATCTCCGTTCATTTATTTCCAACATTTTGAATTCTTTCTTTTCTCCCACTGTTGAAGAGTCGTTGGATCTCCTTACTCCATTGACTATCAAAGTAAGACAGCCCTGCTGCATTTAGCATGCTGAATAATTTTTATTTTTGTTAGATATATTTATTCTATGAGACATATCTTCCTTTTCATTAGAAGTACTTTGATATTTTAAAAACTTATCAACATTTTAACACACTACTCAGAGGGAGGAGATGTACAGTTCAGCACATGCTCCCTCAGACTTACCCCTAAGGGTAAAGCTAAAAACTTGCTATGGGACCCCAAATCTCATTAAGTTGGCAGGTACCAATGCCATCTTACTAGTTAAAGTGATCAGTTTCAGTTCATAATTGATCATAAAGATAGGATTAAGTGTCAAAGGGATCACCTAAATAAGACCAGTGTCTGCTAATAATAATTAATAGAATTAAAAAGGAGAGAATGATCCAACATGGGAATCGGGATATACAGCAGACAAATGCCCTAAACAGCACTCTGGCCTCAGAATCAGTCCTTAAAGGCATTCAGATCTGGCTAAAAAGTCCATGAGAGTATTTCAGGCATGGAAAGCCAAGACACGGCAAAAATTGACCTAAATGAAAGATCTCTTTGAGTGAGATCCCAGTGGAAAGAACGGGCCATCAAAGAAGGAGGTACCTTTCTCTGAAGAGAGGAGAGAACTTCCACTTCGACTGTGGCCTTGTCTAAATAAGTTCAGAGTTGGTGAACTCAAGAGGCTTCCATAGCCTTGGCAGCTCATGACAAGAGCCTCAGGTGATTACTGACATCATAAATAAGAGTGCCAATTGTTAAATCAACAAGAGTCACTGTGCACTTGCTCCCCATGTAAGACCTCTGTCCTTAATGTGTTGTACTATGAGAATTAACAGCAAAACTAGTCTTCAAACAGTACTTTATACTTTGTGTGTCTGCGTGGGTGCAAACTGCTGAAATCTTTACTTAGTATAGAGTTGAACTCCTGTATATAAAGATAATTAAAAATGAATATTAATGAAGAATGGGATGAGAGAGGGAGAAGGTGATAAGATGGTTTGTAGTGGGAGGGTGGTTATGGGGGGAAAACCACTATAATCCAAAAGTTGTACTTTCGAAATTCATTAAATAAAAGTTTTCTATTTAAAAAACCCACACTACTCAGGAGAAAATGATAAATAAAATATTGAAATCATTGCAGTGACACAACCGACCCAATAAATATGGACGAAGATATCCTCAGAAGTGGAATTCTAGTCAGTAGGCAGCCTGTTCTCATTATTTTAAATGTTGTTTATTAGCTTATAAACAACATTTCACATCCTCATGGGAAAGACAGTTTAGATGTCCTCTTGAATAATGTAATAGAATGTGGGTTGTTTGAACCTTGAACAAGTGTACAAAGAGCCCTTCCTGTACCAGAATTAGAAAAACAAAAAACACTTCGCCAAAATTTCCCCAGCAAAACAGAAATTTGAGTTGTATATTAAAAAAAAATCTGAGATCAAAAAGAAAATATGTCATTTCATGTAAATTATCTGGATCATGAAGTAAGAGCCCTTTTCTTGAATTCTTTAACATTTTAATTAAAAATTTTTATGTTAACAAATAATATTCTGTGATTTTGTTTTGTTTACAACATGTTATTTTGGAGGATATATGCACAATGGTTAAATCTAGCTAATTAGCAAGTGCATTTCCTTTGCTTTTCCAGTCATCATTTTTGTGGTGGAGCAAGACAAAGATGCCCACACTCACCACCTCTAATTCAGCTTAGTACTGGAAGCCCTTGCCAGGGCATTTAGGTGAGAGAAAGAAATTAAAGGCATCCAAATTGGATGTCCCTTATCTTATATGTACAAAACCCTAAGGATGCTACTAAAGAAGTAATAACAACTAATAAACAAACTCGCAAAAGGCACAGGACACAAAAATCAACATACAAAATTAGTTTTGTTTCCATAGGCCAATAGTGCACTATCATTAACATTTTTTTTTTCATCTCTTTAACATGAACACGGTGGATAACCGAAGGTTAGCCACCACAAATACAACTTTTATGTTATTTTCTTTTTCTCATCACATCACATGTTTAAGAAAAATTCTACATTTTGATCTCCAGATGGCCTTCCTAACCCCAGGTCTAAAAGCTGCTTTTGCAGAGCCTGAGAGCTACAGACAGAAGTTTCTGTCCCAACCCATAGCTTTCCGGGGTGGTGGAAAACATGTTTGTATTTGACTAACTGGAATTTGCTCTGTGGTTTTTGTAGGGAAACAAGGTGCTTGACAGCTGGTGATGTCTGCTGAAGAATTAACCTTGTCAAACATTTGCTTCAATCACAGAATCACGTCAACCCGGCCATGGACTTCACCCAGACTCCTCCTGGAATGTTGGCTCTGGACAACATGCTGTACTTTGCTAAACACCACCAAGATGCCTACATCCGGGTAAGCACCCAGGCCCTTTTCCAATATTGTAGGTTTCCTACTGACTCTTAATTTCAAACTTACAAATATGGAAGGATTACCTTCAGACAAGTGGCCCCAGATTTTTGGCTTTCATCAATCAGTACACTACAAAAATATAATTAACTGAAATTGATCAGCATGATTAACATAGGGATTTTTAACTTAAATTTTCTCCACATGACGTTTAAGAAAAATATAGTAGGTACTGGCAAAGCATTTTTATAGTTCAACATTAAATTATGACAAAACTCTTAAATAAGGAACAGAAATGAACTGTCAGCCCACAACTTTCCCAGCCTAGATGTAGTCGAAGCCTTTTTAGACTTATCCTCAAAGTAGGAATAAGACCCAGTATTCTGTCCAGTGAACTCTTTCTGTCCCATCTATTGCTGGAAGTACAGTAAGTTAAACACAAGGAAGGAGCTAGATAGGAGGAAGAGAAATATCTTCTCACATTTCATAACTGACCTGACAGACTCCAGTTCCTTAATTAGATTGGTTTGTGGGTGGGGCAGAGGAAGGGGAGGCCTCTGTTGTGTCTGAGATAGAAGGTGGTAGCTGCTGACCCAGCCGTGCTGGGGTGGAGAAACCAAAGGGTGAGAGAGGCAGGGCCTGAGATGACAGTGACGTGGAAGGCTCACCGGTCCAGGCTGCTTAATCAGAGCCTTGGGCTTGTGCTAATTCCTCTCTCCTGAGCCCAGATCCTTAACTGAGACTTGGGGCAGGGTGGGTTGGGAGGGTAGGAATCAATGGGACAGGGGAATAGGCAAATGCTTTACATGATGGCTGGATCGAAGCTTAGAGAGTGTTTCCTGGACAAATGACCTGAAGCAGGAAGAGCAAGGCTGACCTTAAAATACGAGTAAGAGCAGGTTCATTACTCTTTATCTGCAAGATTCTCAGTGTGGCGCTCACTTCTTGGAGACCTGGGTTCAAGACTTGGCAGTATTAGTAACTAGTGATCTAAATTTGGTCAGTTTATTTTGTCTGGTCTAAAGTTTCTTCCATAAATGAGGGAGACTTGATGGCTCTCAGCTGGGACACTGTTCCTGCAGGAGGCATTGGGAAGCATTTGGGTGCATTCCTTTGATGGTTACCATGCCTAGATAGGGTCCTGCTGGCCAAAACCTAGAATATATTGGGCAGTCTGCAAAGTGAACAGTGGTCCCATTCGGCAGTATCTCCTTGTATAAAGCTATGCCAGGTCTCCATACTCTCTGTAGGCAATATACTTTAAGTGTATGTATTTTTCTATCTATGCAATTTGGGAAGCTTTGACCTATTCTGAAATATTGTTTGCAATTTCATTACTTAGAACATTTTATAGTTCCTTTTCTGAAAGATTTGGAATCAAGAGCTTCATCAGAAATGCAGTCCTCCGTAAGGTTTTTCATAAAACTTTGATTTGATGTATATGCTTATTATACAAACATTTTCTAGGAATGCAATCTTGTTTCATAGTACATAAGTTAGTGTTTTGTAGACTCTTGAAGAAATGAGTGTGAAAAGGAGAAGCCAAGTAGAAATTGAATTTACCATTAGCTGATTAATGTTTGCAAATGAATGTTTCTAAAATTAGAGCTTATTTGTGCTGAATATATTGTTAATTATATAAGAAGCATATGTCTCCTGAAAAATTATTTAATGTTTGGAGTTTGTTGCCCTCAATGCATTCTCTAAATTGTTATAAGTGAAATTACTACAATGGTAACCTGATATAGAGTTTTATATCTGAGAGGGACTTATTAGGAAAGCCCATTTGTAAAGAAATGTGTGGCCTTTTTTTTGTCCACATGCACATTTCTTTTTTGCTCAGATGTGTACCTAACAGGTCTTGTTTTCTCAAACCCATCCTTTCCCTGATGTTTTCTGTGTGGCATCTGACTCAGGCATTAACTACTCAATGTACAGTTAAGCTGTTTACATGAATGGGCAGGTTTAGTGGATTTTATACGAAGTCTGAGGCTTTGTGTGAGGAAGTTTTGTGGTTACTATGATAAGAGATGCCCCAGCAGTAGTGCAATAATGGTGCAAATAGTGATCCCAGACATTTTTTAAAAGCTTTGTTTGTTTGTTTGAAAGAGTTATGGAGAAAGAAAGAGGGAGAGAAGAGATCTTCCATCCACTGGTTCACTCACCAAATGGCCGCAATGGCCAGGGCTGGGCCAGACCAAAGCCAAGAGATTCATCTGGGTTTTCCACATAAGTTGCAGGAGCCCAAGGACTTGGACTATCCTCTGCTGCTTTCCTAGGTACACTAGCAGGGAGCAGGATCAGAATTGCAGCAGCCAGGACTGAAACCAGTGGGATGCCAGTGTCACAGGTGCTGGTCCAAAGTGCTGTACCACAACCCAGCCTCAGCAGATCACATTTTGATCAATGAGCTTACTGAAAACTTCTGAAACATAGAGCAGGATTCATTTCTTAAAGTTTACATTCAAGTGCACACACATTCATGCACACACATTGTTCCTGCACACACACATTGTTCATGCTCATAGTTCATGCATACACACATTGCTCATGCACACACACACACACTCATGCATAGACAGTTCCTGTACACACATATTGTTCCTGTACGTACACACACACACATTCATGCATATACTTTCATGCACACACATTGTTCCTGCACACACACACACACACACTCGTGCACATAGTTCATGTACACACATACTGTTCGTGCACAGACACACATCATGCACACACATTCATGCACACACACACACTCATGCATAGACATGGTTCCTGTACACACACATTGTTCATCCACAGACACACATTCATGCACACATATTCATGCACATACATTGCTCCTGCACACACACACTCATGCATAGACATGGTTCCTGTACACACACATTGTTCATCCACAGACACACACTCATGCACATAGTTCATGCACACACATTGTTCATGCACAAACATTCATACACACACATTCATGCACACACATTGTTCCTGCACACACACACACTCATGCATAGACATAGTTCATGCACACACACATTGTTTCTACACACACACACTCATGCACATAGTTCTTGTACACACATATTATTCATGCACAGACACACATTCGTGTACACACATTGTTCCTGCATACACATCATTCATCCACAGATGTTCTCTTTGCCCATGACACTTCCACATTCCCTCAGGGATCACATTCCCACAACCACTTTGTGTCTGTGTTTGCGAGCTGTCTTCTGATCCTGTACTCTAACTTTTCTGCTATTTTCTTGTCCATGCCTCATACCCATCACTTTGCAAAAGCTCTGCCATCCTTCCTGCTCTCTGCCCCCCAGTTGGCACTTGATGCTATTTCTAGCAGTCGGTCCTCTCTTCTGGCCTCACAGCTGGTGCTGTCTGCTTGGTTCTCAGCTTGAGAGTTGCCTCTAGCTCTTAATTTCTCCCTCCCTCTTCTCTTCCTCTACCTGCTCCTCAAGTGCCCATGACTCCCGGGACCCTGGACCTTCACTTGTCTCATTCAGGCTGCAGCATGTTTCCTGAGCAATTC
Organism: Oryctolagus cuniculus; assembly: GCF_051225735.1. Lineage (NCBI taxonomy): Eukaryota > Metazoa > Chordata > Mammalia > Lagomorpha > Leporidae > Oryctolagus > Oryctolagus cuniculus. The sequence goes on along the minus strand of NC_142882.1, from coordinate 64,034,913 downwards.
TCAAATGCCCAGCAATGAGCTCGGTTGATGGGGACCCTCAAGGAACAGGTTGCTCATGAGTCCTGTGATGGAGGAATTTACTGTCTAGGGATAGAAAGGGAGTGAGTGAAGAGATACATACCTGGCAGCTTCCAAGTCACTGAGAATGTACTTGACTGGGGCTTGTGTTCCTAGCGGTACAGCAAAGAGTCGCCAGCACATAGGTGTCAGGCAAGGAGAGCTTCCAGGAGGAAGTGACATGTAGGCTAAGAGCTGTTGGGTATTACCTGTAAACAAGGTAAAGTGAAGAACCCAGAGAGAGCACTGCAAGTGGAGGGAACCATGAGCAAATGCATAGTGGCAGGTGCTTTGTTTGGGGAGCCAAACTAGAATAGTGTGGTGAAGAGGGGGAGCTGCAGATACCATCATGCCTTGAGACCCAGTGGGGGCCTAGTTTATTAAGGATAGTTTAAGTCACATTAAGGTGTTTGTTTTGAACCTAAAAGCAATGAAGAATTTCTTTTTTTAAAATTTTGATTAATATAAAGAGAAACAGGAGGTGGTATTATGTCATAGCAGGTAAAGCTGCTGCCTGTGATGCAGGCATCCCATATAGGCACCAGTTCAAGCCCCAGCTACTGCTTATGCACCTGGGAAAGCAGTGGAGCATAGTCCACATCCTTGGGCCTCTGTACCCATGTGGGAGATCCAAAGGGAACTCCAGGCTCCTGGCTTCAGTCTGGCCCAGCCTTGCCTATTGCAGCCATTTGGGGAGAGAACCAATGGATGAAAGATTTCTCTCTCTTTGTCTCTCCCTCTCTCTATATAACTCTGCCTTTCCTTTAAAATAAATTAAAAAAAATCTTTTAAAAAGACCCCTTATTTGAAAAAAAAAAATTAAAGAGAACAGATTTCATGTATTTCATAGGTACAATTCTAAAAAGAGAACCATATTTCTGAAGTCATTTAAGTAGAGATAAGGAGAATTAATTTTAGAAAAATGACCCTCTTACTTGATCACCAGTTTGACAGTTTAAGACCAAAGACAAAACTAAAATAGGAAGAATTATAGAGAGATGATATTTGCCCATACGAGGATAGTGGACATGAAAAAAGGGGGAAGCAATTGAATGTAATTACTTTGGAGCTAAATAAAATTGAACCCAAACCAAGAGGGATGTTTCTGGCTTGAGAGTAGATGGTGATGTCATTAACGGAATAGACGGGGCAGGTCTGGCAAGGCACAGCCAGTTGGAGCATATGCGTGTGGAACATCTGGGCCTGTGAAATAGGAGGTGAAGGGAGGCAGCAGAGCCCAAATCCATGCAGATGCCACGGTGTCTTTTATCTGTCCCCTTAAGCCTTCTCATTCCCTCCAATCCATTCATCTGTATTGCTGCCGTATCATCTTAATGGCCTGTATGCCTAAGTCTGGCACCTTCGAACCCGCCTCCCCTGCCAGCTGCTCGGATGACAGCCCTGGCCTACAGCCTGTTTCTGTGGTTTCATCTCTTGCTGCCCACCTGCTTCTCTGTCTGTCTGTCTTCTCCACTGCCGTCATATCCCTCATCCATAAACAATGATGTGGCTTCCACTAGCTCCCACTCTTCCTTCTGCCTGCCGCCCTCCCCATGCCATTGGCCTGCTGAGTGGCCCTCCTGGCACAGGTCACAGCAGATTTCCAGACTTGACTCCCTGGATGACTCCACTGACCCTCCTTGCCTCCTGGACACACTTACCAGCTTCATTCTTTACAACATTCGTATTTTAAATGTAGTTATTCTCTGTGCCTCTGATTGATTATAAACTCTATAATAGGTAGGCACCAAGGTTAATTTACGTTCCTGAAGCCCCAACACAGTTTCCTAACCCATAGTAGCTTTTAACAATTTGTTGTTAATTAGCAAGTGAAGTGTTTCTTTAGTTTTTTTCCTAATGGTCTCTTGCCAAGTATCAATTCTTTATTATCTCAGCCTTCATTTCTTATTAACAGTTACAGAGGGGTATTTTTGCAACATGCTTGTCTTGGTGGAGCATTTTTGCAACATTGCTTGTCTTGGTTGCTCACATAATAGTTGTCAGCTTTTGTAACCATGTTCTGATGAAAGCAGTGGATTTGACTGAATTACCCCACACTTGGATGGGGACAGAGCTTGAGGGGGGATTGCAAGTCTGAGCATCCCACTGTGCGGGGAATGAAGTCTGGAGGCATATCATGATTTCCAGGCTTTTGAGTCTTATTTACTCTGGGTATAAGAGAGATTTCACTCCCTAGCTCTCCCCATCCAGGTGGCGGTACTGGGCTCTCTCAATGAGGACACAGATGGAGGCTAGATGCTTGGCTCACCCTCAGGACCACGCTGTCATTGGTTCACAGGCAAGATGATAGTACAGGGCTGCGCATTGAATGCACTTTGCTTTGTTTTGCTTTTCCTCCCTGGAATGGCAATTCATAGTACTTTGGGAGAAAGAAACTTAAGGACTTCATTGGCAATACAACCATTAGAGTTAGAATCGGTGTTTTTGATAATTTAATTATTCACTGAGGATTTTCATTTGGTTCAAGATCTGTTCTGTCCAAAATGGGAGCCAAGATTCAGCCACAAAACAAGTAATGGCAAGGACACCTAAGGCTGCAAACACGAGCCAGCCAGGGCTGTGGTGGAACTGGGATAGCAAGAAATACTTAAGAAAAATGCTACACCGTGCTGAAAGGGTGGTTTCAGAATGAAGTGATTCTTCATGCTAATCTTCCTCTTCCTCTTTGATCACAGAAAGTGAGTACCTGGTGGGGGTTAAGCCACACACAAGATATACTGCTTAGGTTACCTCAAGATTCAAGAATCTCCTAGGAAATAAGTACTATGATCACCAGTAGTAAGTGTTGTGATCATTATTGTGGCCGTTCTATAGATTGAGGAGCTGGGACTTAAAGAGGTGCAGAGAGGTCCACTTGGTCAAAGAGCCAGCAGAGTAACAGAATGTCATGGGCCTCTTCTACTTCTGCAGCCTGGTGTCCCTTCACTTGGAATGTGATATCCAAGTGCTATCCTGCTTGACATGGGAAGAAAGGGGACAGACCTAGAGAGACAGACTGGAAGGTGTCCTAAGTCCACAGGATCATCACACACATGGTGTCCTCAGCTATGACCTCCCTGAAATCAGTGTACCCAGGAAGCTCTTTCTAAAAATGAAAGAGATGTTCCCTTCCCCCCCTTTTTAATTACAAACCTGCTACACAAGATCACAATGTCTCTATTAGATTGTAAATCCTTTGGAAACCAAGGCTGTCTCTTGCCTGTATTTCACCATATTACCAAATTTTTGATTGACATTCAAATCATATTATTTTGAGGAATAATGAGCCTGTGGCTTGCAGAGCTTTCCAGTTCCCAGATGCAGTCTTTTGTTTGAGGCTAGGGATGGAGAAGTAGCACACAGAAGTTCACTGGACGTTCAGAACCTGTTGTCAATCATTTGCCCCCCTCGTGGCATTACAGCCAGACAGAAGCATAGTGTGCCTTAATCCCAAATCCAAAAACAGTAAGATAAATTCTGAAAATGCCGCCATAAAAGCCAAGTACATGCAAATGAGATGTTTCTATAATTGCTTGCATCTTTTTTCAAACGAAAAATAAATATACAAAGTGAAAAGTCCATTTTCCAAGGTGCTGAGAAGCATCACAGTAAAGGAAGGAAAATCCTCTTAACGTTGACATTCATTCATTCTTTGACTTGTGCAGGAAATACTATCAAACACATGCAAGGGGCCTGGCTGTTGCCATGCAGAGGGTACGTGGTGGACGATGAAAGGCAGTACCTGGTTCTTAAATACCAGATAGGAAAGCAAGCAAGTGAAGATGGGTAGTTGTGTATTTGTTTTATATTTGGGGAAATTCCTTATTTTCTTCGAGGATTTTCTTTTTTAAGCTTTAGTTTATGTATTTGAAGAATACAGTTAGAGAAAGAGCAAGAGAGGAAGCTATCTTCCATCTGCTGGTTCCCTCTCCAAATGGCTTCAAGGCCAGTGTTGGGCCAGGCTGAAGCTAGGATCCAGGAGCTTCATCTGAATCTCCCACGTGAGTGCGGGAGCCCGAGTGCTTGGACCATCCTCTGCTGCTTTCCCAGGCACATTATCAGGGAGCTGGGTTGGAAACAGAGCAGCTGGGACAGGAACTAGGACCCACAAGGGATGGTGGCATTGTAGGCAGTGGCTTTACCTATTATGCCACAATGCTGGCCTCCTTTTGAGAATTTTAGATGTGACATATGCTTAGCACATCTATCAAATCATCAAAACTTTGCTCAATAATTCTTTGTAGTTTTTCACATATATTGGCCAGGAACTATTTCACCATTGTATAAATCATTATACTATTTGTATTAGAATCATTGAGGACTTGCTTCCTTTCCCAGTGAGCTAATTTTAAATAATTGGAGTACTTTTTAGAGAGAAAAAAATTCTCTGGTGATCAGTCAATAAGGAATAGAATAAACCTGAACCCTTTCCTCTGTTTTATTTTATGTGGGGCTACATGTCATACGGAAAATGTTTTCTTAATAAAACTGCTACCCAACTAATTTATAAGATCTTGATCAACAATGCTGTTACTCATTAGAATTTGTAAAGTCTTAAGTCTTCCAGAAATAAAGTGGAAAGTAGATCTTGGACACCACTTGTTCTATGTATACCCTGACACTCTTCTTTATCAAGTAATTATGGCATATCAAAAACCTTGGGGCTGGCATAGTGGCACAGTGAGTTAACCTGCTGCCTGCAATGATGATATCCACTATGAACCCCTGTTTGAGTCCTGGCTGCTCCACTTCCATTCCAGCTTCCTGCTAATGCACCGGGTAGGTAATATAAGATGGCTCAAGTGCTTGGATCTCTACCACCCATGCAGGAGCCTCACATAGAGTGCCAGGCTGGTGACTTTGGCCTGATCCAGCCCCAGTTGTTGTGGCCATCTGGGGAATGACCCAGCAGTTGGTGAATCTCTCTCTCTGTGTGTCTTTCTCTCTGTATCTCCCTCTCTCTCTCTGTAACTCTGCCTTTCAAATAAATAAATAAATATTTTAAAAACTCACGTAATTAATATATACAATTTGATTATGTGCCCTACAATTCTTGCTTCAGCAACTCTCATAATTTATGATCATCATTTCATCCACTTGAAGTCTTTACATGCTGGGTGCTATTATAGAAGATCATGAATTTCTTGAGAGAGGAAAATAGAAATGCCTTCAAAAGTGAGATTAATTACAATGGCTTCATGCAGTTGTGAGCCAGGGCCTGTATATGTTTCTAGTGTTGTACCAAATCAGAGTGGCAATATTTATAATATGAAAAGTCAACCAGACAGTGGGAAAGATGGATATTTCTACCTATGAATTGTTTTCTCAAGTTTATTTCAGTATAACCATACTTTTAAATGCATGAAAAATTTAAAGTATGCTCACACAATTTGAGAATGTCTGAGTGGGTTCTTCCTGACCATGAAGCATAAATAGCAAACAATACTTCTAAACAAATAGCTGGGGGAAGTAATTAGTTTACACCCTGACCGATAGTTGGAACAGGAGTAGCCTGCTTCTTGCTGAATCCTCAAAACACTTCAGGATGACCTAGTACAAGGGAAACTAGCATCTTTTGAGGCTTGACTGTATTTTGAGCATTAGCATACATTATTCATAATTTTCTCTTCCAACCTCCCCAGCTGGGAAATGTTAGGTAACTTCTGTGCCTTCTTTTTCCAGTTTGCTGACCTCTGTGTTTTATCCCTTGAGGCTCACCTCAAGTTCAAAGCCATTTCAAGTTTTCTCTCCTATGTCAGAGAGTGTAAACATTAATAGCCAACGCATATATGGAGCTTGCTATGAGTTAGTAACCGTGCTAAACACTTTCATTAATTTCTCTCAACACTCCTCTGAGGTTAGCCCTGTTTCTGTTTCCATTTTATAGATGAGTTAACTGACCCACAGAGAGTGAGGTGACAGGTCCAGGGTTACCGAGCTAAGGAAATACCAAAGCTGATTTTCTTAGAAGTTTACTTTCTTAATTTGAAAGAAAGCATGACAAAGAGAAGGAGAGACACACAGAGAAAGAGATCTTTCATCTGCTAGTTAAATCACCAAATGGCCACAATGGCTAAGACTAAGCCGGGCTGAAGCCAGGAGCCTGGAACTCCATCCTGGTCTCCCACATGGATGGCAGGGCCCAGGTACTTGTGCCATCTTCCATTGCTTTCGGAGATACATTAGCAGGGGGCTTGATCAGAAGCGGAGCAGCCAGGACTCTAACTGGTGCTCAGATATGGATGCCTGTATCACAGGCCGTGGCTGAACCTGCTGTGCCACACCCAAAGCTGAAATTCAAGTCCAGGTAGCCTGCTTCTATTATCCATGTGTGTATCTTTCAAGGGTTTGTAGATTCACATAGAATTTTTAGCCACAATTCAAATGAGTCCTACAGATGTGTTTTGCTCCTCTGACCCACTGTTTTTAAAAGCATGAGGGTTTGAATTGCCTGTAGGCAAGATATATATTCTCCAATTAACTGGGAGCTCATTGTATTGTCTGGCCACTTCTCTACTCTAGTTATCAGCTCCTGCTTCTTCTTCTTCTTCTTCTTTTTAAAGATTTATTTATTTATTTGAAAGGCAGTGCATTAAAGAGAGGCAGAGGCAGACAGAGAGAGAGAAATCTTCCATCTGCTGATTCACTCCCCAAATGGCTGGAGCTGGGCCAATCTGAAGCTAGGAGCCTAGAGCTTCTTCTGGGTCTCCCACATGGGTTCAGGGGCCCAAGGACTTGGGCCATCTTCTACCACCTTCGCAGGCCATAGCAGAGAGCTGGATCAGAAGTAGAGCAGCCAGGACGTGAACTGATGCCCATATGGGATGCCAGCAGTACAGGCAGTGGCTTTAGCTGATTCCTGGCATGCTTCTTGAAGACTTGAATGAGTAGCTTTTGATACTGCTAATCTGCAGTGATACTTGTGAAATTCTGAGCACACTGCCCACACATAGAAGGTGCCCAGTTTTAAATGACTGTTCCCCCTCCCAGTTCACAAGGTAGTATTCGATTGACGTCGTACTATTTGACTAATGTACAGTCTTTTAAATATTAGTTTGGGTGTCCCCCAAAATTTTGCTTGGTCCCAGGGTGGTGCTGTTGGGAGTTGATGAAGCCATTAGGAGGTGTCCTAGTGGGAGGTCCTTAGGTTTTAGGGGTGTGTTCTCGCAAGGTCATTCTCATGAGAGGGTTGTTATAGAAGTTTGTCTTTGGGCCTGGACCCTCTCTCTCAGCTTCCAGGTACATCAAGTGATCCTTCCTTGGCACACATCCATCCTTACCACCCACTTAGAGCCCAGCCCAATGGTGCTCTTGATCTTGTGCTTGGACCTCTGCAAGTGTGACAAGGAAACCTTTTCCCTTATTAAGCCAGTTGCCTCCAGTAACTTCCAGGAGTGCTGAAGAGCTGACAGATGGGGGTGGGGTGGGGTTCACATATATGTTTGTTATCTTTCTGTCCTGTTGTAAACTTCCAGTGTGCTGGTGCTTCACCCTGGGTTGGGTCTTTCTTCCCTTGCTGAGATTTGAAGGACTTTCCTAACTCCTAACACTGGAGAAAAGAAACAGGCATGTTTATGAATTCCTCCTGCTGTGACCTTTAAGAAAAAAATAATCATCAGATCTGAATACAGATAGAGTGGAGCAGCTTTCTGGGGACTGGGAACTCCATCCTCCCTCTCTGGGCTGTGTGTCGGGCCACCAGCCCTCAGAGAAAGGAAACTGGAACCCAGTAGCCCATGTGCACAAGGCAGGATGCTGGTGGAGGCAGCACTGGGTCTTTAAAGTAAATTAAGCAACTTTTAACATTTCAAGGGGGAAATTGGCAGTTTCCCAAGCGACATAATTACAGGACAGTGCGTGATGTGTAATTAAACTCAACTATGAAGCAAACGATTGGGATAAAGCTTGGTGGCACATCATTTTTTTGTTCCCATAGTGCTGACAGCTTCTCTCCTCCCCTTGTCCCCAAAACGGCTTCAGCAGCAATTGCTCCTAATTTTTTTAAGATAAAATTATATGTTGCCAGTTAAACACACAGATTCGTGTAAAGGAACCTTTTTTATTGGAGTGGCATTTTCTTTCCAGGTGATGTGGAGCAAGGATTCCATTTAGAATAACAAAGACCCCATGGCGCAGCCTGCCTGGGGCTTTAAAAATGATTCTTTGTCTAATAATTCGTTTACATACTTTATTCCTGGCTTTTTTTTTTTTAATTGTTTCTTTGATCTAGGTCTGCAGCTCAGAGGCTGGTTTCCTGTGAGCAGTCTTTTTTCCCCACATATAAAAAATAGTGGCATGAATTTTGTTGATTGTGAATAAGCAAGTTGTTATGGCCAACGCTCGGGATGCCTTCGGAGCGTGCATCTGTGTGATCAGATTTGCTAATGGAGCTGAGAGGCACCGTCTCTGACTTCCAGAGCCAGGGATTTGAATGGGATGCTTCAGGCCTCAGGATGACATCAGTGCTAAGCATGGGCATGTTTTCATTTCAGAAGATTCATCATCACAGGGAGGGGGCGCAGAGCCCCCACACACAGACTGGTGGACACTACGCTGTGTGTTCTGCTCCCCTCACCTCTGTTCTTTTGGCAATGATTTGGTATCTGAACAGATCTGAACTCCAGCAGTTCCCTTGTCAATCTCTCCTGGTATCAACCTGAGCTGGCCTTTAGGTTCAGACATTTTTTCCTAGCTTTATCTGAAGTGTTGTTGTTGTTTTAAACTTTAAAACATGATGGGAATTTAATAAAGTGATGAATTGGATGAGAGAAAAATGAAACTCAGCTATATAGTGGATTATATCCAGTTGACTTATTGTTAACCCCAGCCCAATGGGAATTACAGCGTGAACCGCTACAGAAGGCTCATGTGGCAATAATACCCTCAATGAAGCATCAGGCAAGCCCTGAGCCCACAGTCCCTGCCGTGACCTTTTCACCTTCGTCCAGTTAATATCTTCTCACTATCCCTCCAACCTGGTTCTCCAGATCTAGTCTACACTGTACGTTTTTCTGTCTGGCTACCCTGGTTAGATACGGATAGCAAACCCACCCCTTCCTGCTTGATCAAGCTTTCACCTTTATATGTTTTCATAAATTGATATTTTTTCACCTTTATATTTTTTATTTGGGAGACAGAAAAGATACAGAGAGAGATAATTAAGGAGATGCTGGTTCACTTCCTAAATGCCCACAGTGGCCAGAGTGGGACTGGCCTAAGGAAAGCTGGGAGCCAGGAACAAACACAATTCAGGTCCCCATGAAGGTAGCAGGAATGCAATTACTTAAGCTATTGCTAATGCCCTTTTTTTTTTTTTTTTGCTTTATTGGAATCTATTTTAATATTGTTTTGTGGAGAATTTCTGCAGGTGTATTCTTAAGACCTGTAGCTTTCCTTTTTTGTAATGTCTTTGGTTTTGGTATTGGGGTCATTTATTCCTTATGGAATAAATGGGAAGAGTTCTCCCTGCTTTTATAGTGTGGAACAGATTGTAGAGAATTGGTAGAGACTCATTTCATGTTTGGTAGAATTCACAAGTGAAACCCTATGGACCCAGTGCTGTCTAATTTGGAGGTATTGATTATTGATAAAATTATATATAGGCCTTCTCAAACGATCTATTTCTCCTTGTCTGAATTTGACAGATTGTGTCTTTCAAGGAATTGGTCCGTTTCACTAAGTTACCAAATTTGTGAGCATAGAGTTTTCCATAGTACTCATGTGTTAGGTCCAAGGGACCTGTAATATTGGTTCCTCTTAAATTTTTATTGATAGAAATCTGACTTTTCTCTTCTTTTCTTCATTATCCTGCCAGAAATTTTCATTTTTATTGATCTTTTCAGAGTACCAGCTTTTGATTTCATTGGTTTTTCTCTATTGCTTCGTAGTTTTCAATTTCATAAATTTTTACTCTAATTTTTATCACTTATTTTCTTCAGTTTTTTTAATGTAATCTATTCATCTTTCTAGGCTCTAAAGTATAAATTTAAATTATTGATTTTTACATCTTTCTACCATTGATTTAACTTCTTTCTCAATAGTTATTTGGCTACAAATACCCAACTAGCAAAGGATCTGCCTTCTGTGGGAGTTAAGCTTGGCCAAACCAACTCAAGATTTGCTGTTTAAAGGTTTCACAACACTGAATAAGTGATACACCTTCCATTACATCTACAGTCTCTGGCTCAGCGGATTACTCTTCATCCCATTAAGTCTCACCTACAGGGGCCGGTGCTGTGGCATAGTGGGTAAAGCAGCCGACTGCAGTGCTGGCATCCCATATGGCCACTGGTTTGAGTCCTGGCTGCTCCACTTCCATCCAGCTCTCTGCTACAGCCTGGGAGAGCAATGGAAGATGGCCCAAGTCCTTGGGCCCCTGCACCTGCATGGGAGACCCGCAAGAAGCTCCTGGCTCCTGGTTTTGGATTGGCACACCTCCAGCCATTGTGGCCAATTGGGGAGTGAACCAGTGGATGGAGGACCTTTCTCTCTGTATCTCTCTGCCTCTCCTTCTCTCTCTGTGTAACTCTGACTTTCAAGTAAATATTAAATAAATCTTTTTTTTTAAAAAGTCCCACCTTCAAAACCTTTATCAGTAAATCCTAAAGATTCTGCCCTCAGAAGAGATCTATAGCTCCACCTCTCCTCCCAGTCTATACCCTTAGTAAAATAATATAGTCCATCAAATCTCTCTCTTGTAATATTGTGACGGTCTCCTGGTTGGTTCTTCCTGTTTCCACACTTCTGCTTGTCTGTTCTCAACAGAGTAGCTGAATGTTAGGATGGCAGAGAAATCCTTCCAAGGCTGTTCAGGTTGTGTTACTTCTCTGCTCACATCTAACCCACCTGACCCAGAGGCAGATGCCTGGTCTGTTAGGCTCTCACCATTCTGCGTCTCTGTCTTACGCCCTAACTGTCTACTCTTCCCTCAATCACTGCCAGCCATGGAGGCCTTCTTTGTTTCAGTCTGCTAGAGCTACCACAACAAAATACCGCAGCCTGGGGCACGTAAGCAGCAGGCATTTATTTTTTCATAGTAATGAAGGCTACAAATCCAAGATCAAGGTGCCCATAGGTTTGATTTCTCCAGAGGCCACTCTTCTTGTCTTACAAAGGGCCACCCCCTTTCTGCCCCTCCACAGGGCTGCATTTCTGCGCACGCACATCCCGGGTGTTGACCTCATGAGGCTGCCGAGCACGTTGGCTCGGGACTCCACCCTAATTGACTCATTTTCCCTTAGTTGACTCTTGAACATTTTGTCTTCAAATACAGTCACGTGCCTGGTACTGAGGGACACAAGTCAGTCGCTAGCGTCCTTGTTGACCTTGAACATAGCGAGTGTACTCTGGCCTCTGGACATCCTGGTTGCAGCTTGATTTCCTGGGTGTCTGTTCCCTGGTGGCTGTGTGGCTCACGTCCTCACTTCCTTTACTCTCAGAGTTGCCTCTCCTCACCATCAAATCTAAAGTAGTGATTTCACCCTTTTGCTCTCTGTCCACCTTAGCACCATTGTTTTTCTCCAGATTTAATGTATTTTTTCTCCAGGTGCTCTCGATGGTTACTGGTTTGTTTATTTCCTGTTTACCATCCGTAGCCTGGAAGCTCCATCAGGGTGTGCACTATCAGTAGAGTCCCCAGAGCAGTGGCAGCACATCAAAGACACTCAGTACACCGAGGGAAGTGGGTGAGTCAAGTGAGTGGCCGGACCCTGCCAGGAAGTTCTAGGGGTCTCCCTCTGGCAGGATTCACCCCAAGAAAAAGAGCCGCAGGAAACAGGCTTCCAGCTGGAACCCACTCAACCCTCCCTGGCTGCAGCTGCCCTTCTGGCCTTAGTCCATCCTGGGATGGAATGGAAACCGCGTTAGTAAGAACATTCATGGGCCCCAAAATGGCCTTGCCCCACATAAGCTGATGCTGACCCTGGGCTGAGTCACTGCTGACTTTGGTTTTTCAGGTGTATCCGTGTGATCAGAGCCCAGCCAATGTTAGCAACCTGCCTACCGAATCAGAAGGCATCTTGTATCAGGATAATAAAATTTAGGTGGTAATGTTCCCAAATGTCCCATTGTATAAAATAAAAATAGCTTTCCCCTTAGGAACTGTGCAATACACCTGGTGTGCCTAGGAGTATCTGACATTGTCAGGTACATTTATTTTTACGTTGACCTTCATTTGATCAGCTTTTCCCCTACGTTGGTAAAATCCAAGAGTCCAAACTTTGGTATAAATCACAAACAGTAGGTAATAAATTTCCTGTGTTTTATAAAGCAACTGAAACATTTTTAGTAACATAGAACTGTCCTCACAACTAGCTTCTCTTTTTCTCTGGTTTAACAAGTGCTTTTCTACAGCAGGGGTCCTGATACCCAGACCATACACCATCCATATCTGTCAAAAACTTGCAGCGAGCGCATTGGAGGAGCTAGGCTGGCTGGCCTTTGAGCTGCTGAGTGGGATACTCCTGTGCTACAGGATCCTTGCACAGAAGTTCCCTTTCACTTAGCCCCTGCTTTATTGACCTCTCCCTCCTTGGCCTTGAACTCTCTCGAGTACCTCATCCTCAGACTCTTTCTTTTTTTTATTAAAGATTTATTTATTAATTTGAAAGTCTGAGTTACACAGAGAGGGGAGAGGCAGACAGAGAGAGAGGTCTTCCGTCTGTTGGTTCACTTCCCAATTGGCCGCAACAACCGGAGCTGTGCCAATCCAAAGCCAGGAGCCAGGAGCTTCTTCCGGGTCTCCTACGTGGATGCAGGGGCCTAAGCACTTGAGCCATCTTCTACTGCTTTCAGGCCATAGCAGAGAGCTGGATTGGAAGTAGAACAGCCAGGACTCGAACTGGCGCCCATATGGATGCCAGCACCGCAGGTGACGACTTTACCCACTACGCCACAGTGCTGACCCCCCTTCAGGCTCTTCTTTCAATAGTTTTATTTCCATGCTACTCCCTTTATAGAACTTACCTTGGTCAGAATTATATAATCATGCTTTATTATTTCATTGCTCTCTCCCCAACATGAAATTGTTGGTCAATGACCATGGTTCTTTTACCTGTGCCCTCACTGTCTATCAGTAAACCACTTACATTATTCGTTAATTAATGTAATATGAAATATTACATATTTCATAATGATGAAAGGATGTGACCAGTGTTACCTGAATCTTTCATCCCCTCTAAAGTCTTCTGGGACCCTAAATTATATGTGTCAGAGGATTGAAACTGAAGCTTCACTTGGAAGGTGTCTGCTTTACAGTGAGCTGGTAGAAGCATTGAACTGGCCAGTTGGAGTCCTGAGGTATCAAGCCTTCCATAAAAACTCAGCTATTAAACCCAGAAGAGAGCGTGTGAGTGTGTGTTACATGGTGGACATGAGTTCTGTATGAACCAAGGACTATGAATCCTGAAGTTCAGTTAATTGTTTTGAGAGAGGGTCAGTTCTGTGGCTAGCTGTGTAGCTGGAGCTCCACTCTGTATTTAGTAGGGAGTAGTGATTGTGTGCCAGGCACTGTTCTCAATATTCCACTTGTATTACCCTGTTGAATTCTCACAACTACTCCATTGTGCAGACACTATCATTATACTTCTTTTGCAGATGATGGTACTGAGGCTCAAAGAGGTTAAGTAACTTGTCCATTGTTAAATAGATAATAAATAGCAAACTTGGACTTTGGGCCTAGGCAGTTATGATGATGAATTTTTAGTACCTTACATTTAATTTAGTGCTGTGCTAGAAAATCAGTTATAAAAAATATGACACATAGTATGTACCACTTGGTTTCTGTGGTATGAATATGCACCCCCATGGCTGATTTCAAGCTCCCAACAGTTGATAGCTTGCAAAATGTTTGAAAGCTGAATACATGCTGGGTAGCCTCTTCCAGCACTGCATACTCCATCCTTCTGGCTTGGTACCTTCTCATGTGTCACCTCACTGTCTGTCTTTTTTTTTGACAGGCAGGTTAGACAGTGAGAGAGAGAGAGACACAGAGAGAAAGGTCTTCCTTTTTCTGTTGGTTCACCCCCCAAATGGCCGCTACGACTGGTGCGCTGTGGCTGGCAAACTGTGCCGATCCAAAGCCAGGAGCCAGGTGCTTCTCCTGGTCTCCCATGGGGTGCAGGGCCCAAGGACTTGTGCCATCCTCCACTGCACTCCCTGGCCACAGCAGAGAGCTGGCCTGGAAGAGGGGCAACTGGGACAGAATCCGGCGCCCCAACCGGGACTAGAACCCGGTGTGCCGGCGCCGCAAGGCGAAGGATTAGCCTAGTGAGCCGCGGCGCCGGCAAAAAATAAAAATTTTAAAAGGAACTCTCTCCGATTGCTTTGGGGAGTGTGAAATGACGCATTTTGTAGATGATGGTTTATCCATGCATTTTCCATGGAAAAATGCTGAGGTTTTTGACTTAACCTTTCAATTTCTAAAATATTCTTAAGGGAAATAGTTTTATAAATCAGTATAAAATGCTGCATTTGATGTTTATCATTAGGCTGTAGTAAGGTGTGGGCATGAGGTCCTTTGGCAAGACAGAGAGGTGCTGGAAACATGGCTGGGGGTGAGGGGGCTGGACTGAATACCTGTGCGAAGAGGAACACAGCCAGACAGCTGGACCTCGTTACCTGGGCAGGTGTGAGCATGATTAATCTCTATCTTTGGTCTGAAATTTGGTCTGAAATGGAGAAAAAAGTAAAAATCCTGTAGGTACATAGCATCTGTCAAATAACTAATCTTCCCAATCTTTCAACTCTTGTGCTATTTATCATGCAGGCTGCTTGGGAGCCAAGAGCAGCCCGTGACTGTCATGTGGCCCAAGAGGGCTGGGTCCATTCCAAAGGACAGCTCCGAGCTAGTCAAGGTGTCTTTGTTGGAAAACCACGTGCATTCAGTGCGCTGGCCTGCAGCACTCTTGTGCCCCCTCCTCCATCCCTGTTTTCAGAGGTCTTTAGCCATTACAGAGGAAGTTAAGGGATACTCTCTGCCCATCGGGCTCTCATGAAATATTTTTGAGTCACTTCCACTTTCCACTTTTTATTTTTTTAACCTGAAAGCATCCTGGAGTTAACTTAGGCAAGCAGGTCCTCAGGCAGGGAGAAGAGGGTTTTGTTGAGAGCACAATTCCAGCAGGAACTGGAAACTTGGAAGCAGAACTGGTAACCACTTTGCATGAAGGGGAGGAGTCCTGTTGGGGACACCGCCGCCAGCTAGGACATGTGCGTTGCTTTCCCTTCCTGCGCTCTGGAATGGGGTGCTAAGCTCTGGAAGATCCCTGTTCAAATCGTCCCTCCTCCCCACCCCACCCCGCAACCTCACCCACCTGGGTTCCTGGGGCTTTGCGTGCAGGCGAGCACAGGTGGAACAGAGGCAGCGTGCCAGCCTGTAGAAAGGGACATCGGTTGGCTGCGGGAGTTGGCTCCCTATCATCTCCTACATTTTCCTGCTGCTTCTCACTCACAGCATTTATGGGAAGCATTTATAGCAAATACTTGCCAAGTGTTTTCCATAAACACACAACTAAGGACATTTTTTCACACATTCTAGTGCTCTGTAAATGTTTACTATTTTGCAACACACAAAGAAGGTTGAATGCTCAGTTTTCCTAAGTGGGCCTTTGAAACATGGGCTTTGACCCAAGGAGAATTTATTATTTTTTTTAAGATTTATTTATTTGAGAGACAAAATGACAAAATGAGAGG